>NC_141874.1:513766163-514069194 GCF_056163025.1 Triticum urartu
AGTCCAAACGCAACGAAACTTTACGGATATTTTTTTGGACCAGAAGGAACATAATGGGCCCTGGCTGCACCTGGGGGTGCTCCGAGGAGAGCACAACCCAGCAGGGCGCGCCAGGAGACCCAAGCGCGCCCTGGTGGGTTGTGCCCACCTCGGGTGCCCCCCAGACCACCTCTTTGCTCTATAAATACCCCAATATTCCCAAAACCCTATGGGAGTCGACGAAATATTGATCCAGCCGTCGCAGAGTCCAGAACCACCAGATCCAATCTAGACACCATCTCAGATGGGGTTCACCACCTCCATTGGTGCCTCTCCGATGATGCGTGAGTAGTTCTTTGTAGACCTTCGGGTCTGTAGTTAGTAGCTAGATGGCTTCCTTTCTCTCTCTCTCTCTCTTGATTCTCAATATAATGTTCTCTTGGAGATCCATATGATGTAACTCTTTTGCGGTGTGTTTGTTGGGATCGATGAACTTTGAGTTTATGATCAGATCTATCTTTTTATATCCATGGAAATTATTTGAGTTTCTTTGATCTCTTATATGCATGATTTCTTATAGCCTCATATTTCTTCTCCGATATTTGGGTTTTGTTTGGCCAACTTGATCTATTTATCTTGCAATGGGAAGAGGTGTTTTGTAGTGGGTTCGATATTACGGTGCTTGATCCCAATGACAGAAGGGGAACCGACACGTATGTATCATTGCTACTAAGGATAAAACGATGGGGTCTATCTCTACATAGATAGATCTTGTCTACATCATGGCATCGTTCTTATTGTATTACTCCGTTTCTCCATGAACTTAATACACTAGATGCATGCTGGATAGCGGTCGATGTGTGGAGTAATAGTAGTAGATGCAGGAAGGAGTCGGTCTACTAATCTTGGACGTGATGCCTATATAATGATCATTGCTTGGATATCGTCATGATTATTTGAAGTTCTATCAATTGACCAACAGTAATTTGTTCTCCCACTGTTTGCTATTTTTCTCGAGAGAAGCCACTAGTGAAACCTACGGCCCCCGGGGTCTCTTTCTCATATATTTGCCTTTGCGATCTACTTTCCTTTGCATTTATTTTCAGATCTATTAAACCAAAAATACAAAAATTATCTTGCTGCAATTTATTCTTATTTATTTTATTTGGCGTTCGATCTATCAATCTACTACAATTTTATCTCATGTTCGTTTGCCTATCTTGAGGCGCCGTACCCGGAAGGGATTGACAACCCCTTTAACACGTCGGGTTGCGAGGATTTGTTATCTGTGTGCAGGGGCTGTTTTCATTGTGTTGTTTGGTTCTCCTACTGGTTCGATAAACTTGGTTTCATATCTGAGGGAAATACCTACCGCCGCTATGCTGCATCATCCCTTCCTCTTTGGGGAAATACCGACGTAGCTTGAAGCGACATCCGTAACTTACACAAAGCATACGGTCAAATTCGTATTTGAAAGGAGCTTCCAATGATATAATGTTCACATTATACATCTCGTGCACTATTAATCTTGTCAATAGTCAAAGGCGGTTTTGAAAAACGCATTATAGAATGGTTAATAATGTTGCCGGCTGTTGGCTATAAAGAGATGCCACCTCACTTAGAGCCATCATAAAATACTCATATAAGCATTTAATCTTTGCATGGTTAAGTAATAGGTTGGCTCTTAGAATGGCTATTAGGTTGGCTCTAAGCATTTAATATTTGCATGAGCAAGGTATATGATTGAAAGAGAGTTGCATGCATACTATTTTTTCTTGATCTATGTGTTATAGTCGGGCTGTAGAATAAGTGCCCGCTTCACTCTCTCTCCTCTCTTCTCACTCCTTCAAGTAGGATTTTAATGACATGGCAAGTCTTATAGCCTGCTGACTAGCATTATTAGGCTTGCTCTTAGGTCCTATATAAATGGAAGGAGGGAGTACTATGAGCACCGCATACTCTACTACAGATGTTGTCAGTACTCTACTAGTACTATTGGACAGGGAGCTTAAAAAAAAGTTACTATTGTACTGGCTATAAATGGCGAAATCCTAGTAGGAAGAGCATGCGCGAGAACAAGCACATTCACGTGGTTGAAAACAAATTGGAAACCATTTCTGTTTGAATACCAATCTAGGAGTACGTACGAATCTAACAATATTGATTGGGCGTTGTTGAATGTTGATACATTTTTCTGTAAGATTGATCAAAGTAGAGATACTTTGACTACACATAAAACTTATATGTAAACTAGAAAGGATCGAAGGGAGTATATTGTACGTTCAAAAGTGAAACGAATATTGAATACGCTTTATATATGATTTGCGGATGCTATGACCACCGGTTCAAAAATTTGAATCTGCCTTAGGTATCACACATGAACCCACTTGTTTTTTTTATTTTTTATATGATAATCAGTATTTGAGACTTTCATTGTAGAAGTATTTAGTAATTGTGTGATCCAAATTAGTCTAAGGGTAAAAGACAGTACATGTGCTTTAAGTTTCACTTTTCTTAACTAACATAATGACTTAAGTTCCACTGTTCGTAATTGACATACTTCTCAAGTTTCTAACTTTTATTTTTGGCTACTTAATAAACTCCTAGATTTGCAACCCTAGACGACCATGATTATGTGTGCTTATCTAAGATCAAGCCCGGAATTTCTTCTTACAAACAAGATAGGAAGCTAGAGATCTGAATTATTGAAACGCCAAAAACTAGTGGAACCGATAAAAGAATAAAAGATCGAATAATTAGCAACTATACACACAACTTTTCCTAACAAGAATATTCATAGAAGATACAAAATACAACATAGACTAACATGTGCGAGATGATCTTACGCAATATGTCTTGCACTGTCAATCAGTCGTCGCCGTCTCTGAGCGATTCACAAAGGAACTATGTCGATCCCTTGTCGTCTACAACAATGCTGCTAGAACACAAGAGTTCTATGAGGAGAAGCAAAGTGTGGTTGAGGAATAGACGAAAAGAGAGAAGAACACACTGAACACATTTGTGACAGGTATAACCTTTTAGTCCAGACTTGTAGCAGGAACTGTTCACCAAAATATTTGTACCTTCAATGACATACCCAAAAAATAATTATAGCACCTTAGCTTTATGATCTGTATACAAATATATAGACACTAATATACGAAAGAAAATACAAAACTACTACGATAGCGTTTTCCCCTACCCTAGCCGCCGCCACGAGCCAGGCGACTACGGAGGTGGATCTTCTTCCATCGAACTCGACCGACCAGGGCGCTGGCCCCCTCTCCTTCCAGCTGCTGCTCAGGTGGCAGGAGGGTGGAAGGATCTTGTTCCTCCGCTTGTAGTTAAAGTTTGGATTTGTAGGTCGTGGTGCGCTGCTGGGGTGGTGGGAGCGGCGTCTGGGCGAATAAATCTGCCTCAACTCCACTCCCACACAGATGGTGCTCATCATGGCGGCATCCCGGAGTTGATGTCATCATGTGTTTGCCAATCCTTCAGATCGGCGGCGTTAGGGTTCATGGATGGTGTCGGCGAGGCGGTGGCGCGACTCCACCAGGTGTGTCTCTCCTTCTGTTATGTCCCCGTTGCTGCGGCATTGTCTCCTATGTCATGGTGGAGCAGGGAGGTTTTGTTGTCCGGGAGTACGCGCAGACAGTTGTCTACGCAAGTGACAGCTGGAAGATGGTGCATCTTGTGCTGAGTTCCTGGTTGGAGGCTGGCAGTTATGGTTTCCTCCTCCGATGTCATAGTCATACGGGGGTGTCAGTTCTGGAGTTCGATGGCGTGTCCGGAAACATATTGCCCCAATCTGGTTCTTTCAACGATAATGGTTTTGCTTCAAGTAAACTACTTTGGAGATCCGTAAAGCTGCTGATCAGCGATGGAGCCGTGTTGAGCTCGGGTGAAAAGGTGACCTATCTCCTTTTTCTTAGTGGAGAGGGACATGCGTTGTTTGTTTTTGATAGGATTATCCTAACTTTTTAGTCGTGCAATGTCGATCTTTACGTCACCCGTAACTGAATCTTTATTTTATTAATGAGATGCATTATCTATATCTATACCAATATAAAGAGACCCAAATGGGCAGATCCAAACCATCTCCATCGTCAAATCATGTTATCTAGCGGTTCAAATCGCTCCAATGTTGAGCACCAAACACATTTAACGCTCTAATTACCCATTATTGCCATTGGTTATAAACACGTATTGACTCAACGTTGTCCCTTGAAATCTGTCATGTAATTAACATCCTATCATTTCTGTGAAAAAGTAATTGATATATTACCAAATATCAACGTGCAACAGATATATCTTACCCAATATAACGTGTAACTAATATCCTATTTAATATAAACATGCATTGCACGCACATTATTACTAGTCATGAAAAATATTACAAAAAGTACATAGAAAGATGGCGAATCTTAGCGTATATCAACGGTCCATAATCCACGAGGCCCCATACCTGCTGCCACGAATCCCCTCGCCGTCTAGACAGCACAAATGAAAATGAGAACTCGCAGCAAGTTGCGCGCCACTTGATTTTGATGCAGCCTCTCACTTTTTAAACGATTTCCACCCACGGTCGACGCCTCCCACCCCTCAACTCAATCCATCGCCAGCTCTCTCTCGACAGAGGACACCCGGACAGCGTAGGCAAGTCGCGGCGGGCAGCAAAATCCAAGCAGCAAGGAGCCAAAATCAGGAGGAGAAACACGGCGACGCGAGAGGGATAGAGGGCGACCGGTGCGTATATTTTAACACAGACGTCGTGTCGCATCATCAGCAAAAGCTCCCAAATACAATCAGGCCGATTCGATCCAGGGTCTCCGCTTGATGACTTTGGATATCAACACGCGCTTGTGATTAGTTAACTATAATTCTTTAATTCCCTTTTCCCCATATATTACAGGCCTGCCAAAGTAGCTACTCCAGCTCCTAGCTGACATAGCCAGAGGCACATGGGTTGAGCACGTAAAGTCAAGACCTGGCTTGATTTCGAGGCTAAGTCATAGCTAACTTTCGTGGCTCTTTCCATACGTACCTACGTGTCGTTGTCTTCATCCAGTAGCTGACATGGCAATTTACGCTCATATTCTCTAGCTCTTCTGTCGGTGTCTGAACAATTGTTTTAACTCGTACCTTCATCCCCAAGTCGCTTCACTAGAGCTGTCATCGTATGGCACTGTCCCGGTCGGTTCAAGCTGGAGTTCCCTTCTCTCTCTTTTTTTTTTGAGGGGGAGTTCCCTTCTAGAACATGCTATTTTTCGGCATTTGGAAATTTCTTTATTGATATGTGTGTATGTAGAAGGGGAGTTTTCGCACAGCGGTAAAGTAACTTGCAGAAATGCAGGGAAATACAACTCCCTCCTTTTCAAAATATAAGACGCACATTGATCTTTTTAGTCCTTGCCGCACAACTTTAACTATAGTTTTCACTTAGTTTATTTTGCAAAAATATTATAAAGACATGTGAAATATAATTGTTTTGCAAGACAAATATGATGATGATACTATTGATGCATGTTCAATCCATGTATTTTGATATGTACTAATGATCAAATCATGCATCAAAGATCGTGCAAAGTTAAGCGTATCTTATGTTTTGGAAAGGAGTGAGTACATATTAAAGATCTAGAGTGGTCGAACCCTTCTTTGAATCATGCGCAAGCGGAAGCTACGTGCATTGGGTTACCCTAATTTGTGTGCACGTACTCCTTAAAACACGCATAAGTATGTGTGACACACTATCATCTGTATGCAATATTGTCAGAATACGCAGAAGCAAGAGAAACGTCGAGCAATACTACTTTTTTTGGATACAGGGAAAATGCAATAATTCGATCTCGTCAAGTACAGTTGCAGCATGGGCATCACCGAAGTTTGGAAGAAAAGACTCATTTCCTTTTTTTAGGACAGGTTACCTTCTTTCAGTTTTGTAGAGGAACAAAGTCGTTGCTTTTTTCTGTCTCCTTTCGGAGGATTCACACTGTTTTTTCCCTCTCCTTTTAACGGTGATAGCTTGACGGCCCCACAGCAAATCCAAAACATTAACGTATGCATCAAAGACGCTCACTCGCGCGTGCCACGTAGGATCGATCGATTGGCTTAAAGAAAAACGACGAATCGAAGGAGCGCATGGGTTGGTGGCTCATCTATACGTTCATTGGAGATAAAGGCATCTCCAGCCGCGTCCCCAACAGGGCCCTTCAGGCCACTTTTTCGGCGCCGGCACAAAAAAACGGCCCAGTCGCGCTCCCAGAACGCCGAAAATCGCCGGTTCGGACCTTTTTTTCCGCCCGGCGGTCACAGGCCGAATCCAGCGCGCTGGGGAGCAGTTGGGGGCTCCGGCGCTAGGGAAAAGCACGCCTGGCCCACACCGACAGCGGAAAAGTCAAGGTTTTTTCCCCCGACTCGCCTCGCACCCCCCGCGCCCTCGGCCACCACTAGCTATATCCCGGCGACGGCCGCCGCCCTACTCTGCTAGATAGCCATTCCCCGCCGGAAAATAGCAGCGCTTCGCCGCGGCAGCCCCTCCCACAGTAGCTGGGCGTTTCCGGCCGCCGTTTCCGGCCGCGGAGGCGCGGTTTAATGGCGGGTACACGCCCACCGAGCGCAAGGTGTTCGGCGTTTTGCCTGCCTCGGCGATGGACTCGGATGAGGAGGAAAAGCTCGCCGCGCTGCTGGAGGAGGAAGCCGCGGCCGATGTCCAGGAAGAAGAGCATCTCATGGTGCTCGCCGCCCTCGGTCAGCTGCTGGCGAGCAATGAAAAGCCGCGGCGAGGTGGCTCGGCGCCGGGGCGGATGAAAGCAAAGAACCGGCATCGTCTCCAAGGCTACTGCATGCTCTACTCCGACTACTTCGCCGATGCTCCACTTCATGGCGAGAGAACATTTCGGCGCCGTTATCGGATGAGCCAAAAGCTCTTTCTCAGGATTGTGAATTCCATCCGGGAGTTCGACAACTATTTCAAGTGCAAGATGGATTGCATTGGCGCTCTTGGATTCACCTCCATCCAGAAGTGCACGACAGCGATGAGGATGCTTGCATATGGAGCTCCCAGTGATTCACTCGACGACTATGGGCGCATGGCCGAGTCCACCAGCATAGAGTGTTTCTACAAGTTCTGTCGGGCAGTGGTGGCAGTGTTTGGGCCACAATACTTGAGAACACCCAATGCGGAAGACACTGCTCGGATCCTAGCCCAGAATGCAGCAAGAGGATTTCCTGGGATGCTTGGAAGCATCGACTGCATGCATTGAAAATGGAAGAATTGCCCATTTGGTCGGCAGGGGATGTACAAAGGCGCCAAAGGCGATTGCAGTGTGGTGCTTGAGGCGGTAGCCACACAGGACCTCTGGATTTGGCACTCTTTTTTTGGTATGCCAGGAACTCACAATGACATCAACGTGCTGCAGTGCTCTCCTGTTTTTGCCAAGCTCGTTGAGGGCCATTCTCCTCCGGTGAACTTCGAGATCAATGTGCACCAATACAACAAGGGGTACTACCTAGCAGATGGCATCTATCCGAGATGGTCGACATTTGTGAAGACGATCTCAAACCCTGCGGCAGGAGGCAAGAACGCCTGGTTTGCGAAAGTTCAGGAGGCTTGCAGGAAGGATGTCGAGCGGGCATTTGGTGTGCTCCAATCTCGATTCGCTGTTGTTCGGTACCCCGCTCAGACCTGGTCCAAAGATCAAATGTGGGAGATTATGACTTGCTGTGTCATCTTGCATAACATGATCATCGAGAGCGAACAAGAAGACCCAATGTTTGACACTGAACCATACTACAGGCAGGGTCCTCTAGCCGAAGTTGATCACCAGCTACTGGCAACTTGGACTGCCTATCTCAGTATGCGTCAGGAGATCCGAGACCCACAGATGCATCATCAACTGCAGAAAGATCTGATTGAGCACCTATGGAGGCTCAAGGGGGACGCCGTGTGATGAAATACAAGTTTTTATTTGTTGAGCTATATAATTTGTATTGAACTATTTGTTGTTGTACTATTTTGCTGAAATATTTGATTTTTCTGTGATGAAATATGTGATAAGAAATAATTGTGCTAATAATTGAACGCCGAGACACGGCGAAACCACGCCGAATATGGGCCTATTCTCGCCCATATGGTCCCTTTATTCGTCGAAATTAGGCTGTAAAATGGGCCAATTTCGGCGCCTGGGGGCAAGCTGGGGGCGACGACTGGGCGCAAAACCGCCCCCAGCGCCGATTGTATCGCCGGCTCGCCTCCAGGGGGCGATTTTTATGCGTTCTGGGGTGCCAACGGCTGGAGATGCCCTAAGAGAAAAAAAACAAAAGGAAAGTTAATTTGGGCACTCCAAGCCGTCCGAGCCCTTCTTGCGCTTTCTCCACCTCTAGGTTTCCCGCCGCCGCCCCCGCGTCCGATGCACCTCCGCTGCCCGAGCAAGGAGCAGCAACTCTTCTTCTACTGCGGCGCTTCAAAACGGCGTCTCTGCAGGTATGCTAGCGCCTCGTCTTCTCTTGTTTCTTACTGATGCAAACCGGAAATGGGTAAATATGGAGATTAGCCAATGAGATATGGTTGTTAAATTTGTCTTTTGTGGTACATTTTTTTGAGGAAATCGGTGATAACGCAAGGAACTAAGACCTTCAGTGAGACTGTCTTTGGTGTATTAGCGAAATTTGTTCATCGGATAGAGCTTTGAATAGATTAGCCATCCTCCTCTCTATTTACATTCATGTGCAGAATGGGTGGTGTTGCAGCGCCTCTAGGTTGCCTGAGGTGGGGGAGACTTGATCCACCTCCTCCTTGTTTCTATAGATCTTTCGCCAAAGAAGGTTGCAGAGATATCAATCTAGAAGAAGAATGAGGGGGGATTGGGAATGTTCTGTAACTATTTTTATTGCTAACTTAGATGGGATTACAGTTCATTGGTTTCATTATTTGGTCATGTCTAATTTTGCTAGCTAAGATGCTAGCCCCTATGCTGAACAATGTTACATTTTGACTCATCTAGACCATCCTTGTTGCAACCCTCACCTTAGCTGCTAATGGTACCAATTGTGCTGCTGGGGTTGTTGTTTTTGGTTGTTGAGAAGGATGCTACCAGTTATGCCTTTGTTTGTGCAAACTTTATGATTAGCAGGTACAGTGAGCACCCTTCAGAACCTCTTGTTTCTTCTTTGCTCAAGTTACATTACGTATCAAGATGTGAGTTACTAAATGTTCATGTATGTATCATGGATGGACACTACCTCTTGTATTGTTGATTGGTTTGCAGGCTTAATGGTTCTGGTTCAGGTAGAAGAGCTTCAGCCTTAGAAGATTTCTGGGAGAATCGAGTAAGTGAATACAAAGGTATATGATCGGTTTCTTCACTCCTATTTCTCTGCATTATTTTTATCCTCAAGTAGTTCCTGCCCAACTTGTTTGTACACATGTGTGCCTGTTATTATTCTGGAGGTTAAGTGGGTGAAATAGTTGGTGATGTTTAGTGTGGAAGCCACTCAAAACCGTTGTATATAGTTGAATTTGAGATTTTTCTTCCAATGATGTGTTCGACTTTATACATTTGGATTTCAAAGTTTTCCCGAGTGATTGTTACACAGAGACAAGAAAGTTTGTTTTAGTCATGTATTAGTAAATCCTATATTTGTTTTAGTCATGTATTACACGAAGTATTTGGCCACCGACGTTTGAATTTATAGACATGTTATTACACTTGTAGTTATGAAGCTTATGCCATGTGATGGCAGTATTAACCCCTTCATGGAAATGTGTTTAAAAGGTAATTAAAAGCAGCTGCTGGATGCCCAATTATGTTCCTTTTTCCTTGTTCTTGCTGCACACACTACAAATCAGTTTTATGAATTTCTGATATGATTGCTTCAATGATGATTTTTGCAGAAGCACTTGCCTTTGGAATTAAAGATCAGTTTATGACACTGACCAGAGATCATACCAAGGGGTGAGCTAATTATGTTGTATTGTGCTTCACACTTTTCTGTTATAGTCCGCATCTTAAAAATTTCCCTACAGATTTCAGGGCTAGCAAATATGCTAAACATAAATACAGAGAGGCAATCAGGCAGTGGATTTCCGATATTGATGCGAGAAAAATTCCTTTGGCTCAAAGCCCACTTACTGATATTCTCATGGTGTTTTAACCAATATATATATACCATCGGCTCGACGGCGAGGAGGGAAACCCCGCAGACCGAGGACAGCGCGATGACTGTGCCGCATGTGAAGAGCATGGTCATGTCATGGGACCACACATCGGTGGTGGTCTGCTTGCCTGCTATGGCGTCAAACACGACTACACCCTTTTACTCGGCCTATTGTAAGATATGGTTCCCCGCCTAATTAATTTGTTCCTTCTTCCAAGCTCTTACTTAGTGTATATTCCTTTCTGTGTAGCGGATTGGATTGGGCAGGGTGCTCTTTTGCTTTAAAGATAGGATAGGTGGATATATTTGGTTTTATGATGGACAGGTTGATCAAAATCACATGGCCTTTTTTCAAGTTTGAGAAGAAAAAGACACTAGAACAGGTGATTGATCACAACCATACTTTCAGAGATTTATATTTGAACTTTTTCAGTTACAATTAAAGGCAGAAGGTAGCAGTTGACATTATTGGTAAATTAATTCTCTGCATTTACATATGTGCTGATGTAACTAACATACATCTATACATGGCTTTACTGAGCATGATCTTGCATTTGCTACAGCCTGCTATGGTCAAAATGCCTGAACCTAAGAATATGCTACCACAGTACCTACGTTTCTCTGTAGAAAAGGTCAAGTGTAATCCTAATTTGGGCTACTGAATTTTAGCCCCTTCACTGGTTATACAATGGTTATCTACATGTTTATGACCGATGTTTCACAGCGGAGGGAGTATTTAGGAATGCATACAAGCAATTCCTGTATGAAGCAACACCACATAAGCTCTATATTTCAGAACAAGCATTCTGCATTTTCAGAGATTAATCTGTGTCGATATATTCAGTGTTTAAGAAGGGCGATCGATGCGCTTTGGTGTACATGATGGTATGATCCTTTTTTTATTGATTTCTTATATGCCATCAAGACTTGTTTCACTCATATTTCTGCTTTGTTTAGAGCATACTTCATCCACCGCTGCCGCCTCCTCCCATCCCAGATCCGCTGCCGCCACCGGAGGAAGGGCCCCTCCCGAGACCCGCTTCTCCCTCGAGTCAGGTCGTGTGGGCGCCATCGTCGTCTTCTGCCTTCGGTGCGTGGCACCACTGCCGGAGAGAGCGACGAGGAGGTCCAGCAGCCCGTGCTTTCATCGTCGTGTGGCGCCAAAAGAATGACGAGGAGGCGGAGCAGTTCGTGGTGTCTTCGTCATCGCCGGCCGTGCTGGTATGTTGTGCTCCTTTCCCTGCTCAGCCGCCTATGCTACTCCACCACCACGGGATACAAGTATGGCCCTGCCATGGCTGAGTGGAGGATGATCAGTTCGTCTGAATTTTCCAATTCTTCTTGGCCGTAGTTTTTAGGTATTTCTGGCGATCTGTGATTTGTTCACTATCTCGCCTCGTATGATGCGCCTCCCCGTGTTGACGTGGTGTGATTGATACAATCTTGTGGCCGATGGCTGATAGCCCGGGCAGATTCAGCTGATACTGGTTTGGTAGGGTGAGAAAAACTGTGTAGTACACATGCTATGTGCTCGCAGTATAGACAGAACGGTGGATGTTTCTGAGCTACTGTGATTTTGCTTGCTACTTCGATTAGGAAGTGAGTACGGAGCATACAAGGATTTGTCGGCGTGCTAATTTTGACATTGAGTTATCCTTGAGGGCCATACTGGTTTGCTTGTTGGCATGTATTTTTCTCAAGCGAGTGAAGGGGTGGCAAATTGATGGTTACAACATGACCTGGAATTGCTTTGCTTCCTGGAATCCAATTGGCTGCCCTAAAAATGTATTGCAGCAACTTGAATCTGGTAGTGTTATTTTGTGTTAACAAGACTTTTAGGTCTTGCATTTGTGCCACCAGTGCACTTCATCTGATGATGCTCAAAGATTTCTTCATAGGAATCAGCTCTTCAGTTTAAGGCTTTCAGACGAAGTATATACTATTGAAATTTGCATGCAAGTTCAAGCAAATGACTCAAAAAAGAGTCTTTGCCTTAGAGCATGGAAGGACATTTGCAATTCAAAAGATGAAGGTGGCTTAGGTGTCAGAAATTTAAAAGCTATTAATGAGAGTCTTCTTATTTCTGCTGCCTGGAGGTTAGCCAAGTTCCCTTCTTCTCACTTGCATCTTGTGCTTAAGGCTAAGTACTTTCATGATGCTTCTATCTGGACAGCTACTGCTATTTCTCCCAAATCAGCTTTCTGGGCCTCTATTTTGAAATTGTTGCCTAAACTTAAAGCTCATTCTTTTTATCAGTTATCTCAAGGTAATATTTCGATTTGGAGCATACCTTGGTGCACTCTTTGGAGCTCGGTTCATGATCATCTTATTGCTCAACAACCTGGTTTTATATATCCTTCTTTAGTTAAAGATCTTTGGCTTCCAGGTCAAAAAAGTTGGAATCATGATCTTGTTTTCTCCCTTTTCCAGCAACCTTTGGCCTCTCTCATTGTTCAAACTGAAATTATTGATGACGAAAGTCCAGACTTGCTTTGTTGGGATCTTACCCCTAATGGAATTTGTTCTTCTAAATCTGCATATAAACTCTGTTTACAGGAGATTCATGCTAATCCCAGAAATGCGCCTGCTACTCTTCCTTTGGATTTGTTAGATTTTCTCAAATTAATTTGGAAACAGAAGGATTTGCTTCCTAGGGTCAAAACTTTCGCCTGGAGATTACTTAGAAAGGCCTTGCCTACGGGTTTGCGAGCTGGTCGTTTTTCCATTCATACTTCTAAAAATTGTTGTCGTTGTGGCCAGCAAGAGGATGAGTTCCATCTATTTTTTCTGTGTAACTTTTCCTGTGCGGCTTGGTTTTCCTCTCCTTGGTTCCTTCGATCGGATGCTTTAATTCAGGGCCATTCCACTATGCATTCTGTTCTTTTTGACTTGCTTCGTATGGGACATCCTCATGGTTCTATTTCTAGTGTTTTAAATTTTTTGTGGTGTCTCTGGAAGGCTAGAAATGATTTTCTCTTTGATAGAAAAAAGGCTCTTCCCCACCAAGTTCATATTGCAGCTCTTGCTTTAGCTTCTGATTGTTATGATAATCTTCCATGTTTACCTTCAAAACAGGATCAAGCTCATAATCAATTGCCTCCTAATCAGCTCCCTATGCAAGGTAGAACGCTTAAGACAGATCTGTTAATTGTTGGCCCTAAGATCTATTCTGATGCTGCTTATAGGACCAAGAAAGTTCCAGGTTTGTTGCAAGGAGAGGTTGCTACAGGTGTGGGAGTGTACATCTCTATGCCCTTCAACCAAAAGGAAATTAATGTGCAAGTTCAAGCTTCGGCTTCTCCTACTTCTACTCCTCTGCAAGCTGAAGCATTGGCTCTTTCTTTTGCTGCTCATCTTGCTTCTCAACTCAATATTGCGCAGCCCACTTTTCTTTTGGATTGTCTTGCTTTAGCTTTGGCTGTTGCCTCAGGTAATATTTGTGATTCTGCCACCCCTTGGAATATTAGAAAGTCTTTGGCTAGCTTTTTCAAATGTACATCTAATTTGCAACCGCGCGTGTTTCATATTTCTAGAGAAATCAATGGTATTGCTCACAATCTTGCGCAACAGGTTTTTCGTTCTGATGGGCACACTCAACTCTCTTGTTTTGCTGCTACTCATTCTCAAGTTTCTTGTCCTGTGTTGCCCCTTCTTTCAAATTTCCAGATTCAGGGTTTTAGAATTCATACTATACATTGCTACTAACAACCTTGTTGTGCATGGATCTTCTGCTTCTATTCACAGTGTTGCTGTGCTGGCTTCTATACTCTCTCTCTCTCTCTCTTTCAGGATGCGCCTTTGCCAGATTAAGGATGGTCTTCTTCAACCTGCTGGTTTCTCACAGGAAAAGGAATCCTCTTCCATGTTGTGCATTTTGCAGAGTTTGCCAAGCTGAGGCCAGTTGACGTCTTAAGCTCTGCAGGATTAAATTTAGAGGCTTGTATTACACCTGCCTTTGGGTGCTTCAGTACACTTTCAAGTCATCTTTGTTTGGCACACTTGTTGTTTTAGGCTGTCTGTTGTCTGTCTTTCTGTTCTTCTGATCATGGTGTTCATCAGTTGGGGTTTCCCTCTCTGTCTTCCAGGATAGTTCCTCAGCTCATATAGCCTTAGACTCTGCTTCTCTTTCTTTCAATTTCTTGGCAGGTCTATGTAATGCTTGATGTACTCTGTCAATGAGCTGAATGAAATTGGCACCTGTTGGTGCCTTCTCTTGTTCAAAAAAAAAATGTATGCAAGCTTAATCCCATGTGGAATCTAAACTAGCTGGGTTCACTCATATGTTTTAACTTTAGGTTTATAGTCTATAGTATATAGAACGCATGAAATGTCCATCTTCAAAATATTACTGTTGGTACCAGAGGAAGGGAAATGGTTTAGGCATTGTGTGGAACACGGGATTTTTTCCTTAATACTGCAGAAAACGTAGGGTTTCCTGTAAAATTTACGCTCTTAAAATATGCCATTAACTCTATCCATGCTGGTATCTTTACTACATCCATCTGTTGAAACCGAGATTCTTCTTGGCAGGTTGACCATGACACAGAGTTAGAGGCCATCAGGCAGAGGCGAGTGCAAGAGCTAATGGGACAACATGGTGGTGCGGTAAGTTAATTAAGTGCACGGTGAAAGTTGAATCTATACTGGAAAATTTCTTGATTGACTGACTGGAATATAATGATTAATTTTATAATTTTATAATTCAGGGCTAAAGTTTGGGATTTTAGGAGTGAATCATTTGAGCCATTTGTCTAACTATGTGCTTATGATAACTTCATAGATAGAATCAATACTGATGTATTTATCTCTCGCATGTGCAACTGCAGTAGCCTGACAATTAGTCCTCAGTTGGACAACCTCTCACTTATTAATTAACATGCAGCGTTGGAGGGAGTGTCGCGTCTTGTGGCAACTGCGCCACCAATCAATTGCCTAGGCCAGCTGGCCGATGCGCTCTGTGTATCCGAGGATGACGTTCGATTTGACCTGACCAGCAGCCGCTGCCGCTCCCACAACCACATCACCGGCCATCTATGTTCTTTGCAACATTGTACCGCAGAACGTAGATTTTAATTCAGTGTGTCGATCCTACATGCTTATTAATGAACATGCAGCGTTGGAGGGAGTGTCGCGTCTTGTTGTATTCAGAGATGCTCTGTATTTTGTGGTAGGAATTTTAAGCTCTAAGGACATAATTATTCAGCCTGCAAGATTTTTGCTTTGGGTTTTAGAAAACTGAACAACAGTATAGCAACATATTTACTGTAGTACCTGTGTGCATGTCTGCATGATCATCTTCTTGGTGGCCTGATTAGAATTATGCTAATTTTCTTGCTTTGCACTTGGGGTAAACAGGCTAGACTAAAAGGTACGATACTAATGGCGAACAGCATGATACCGACCTGATGTGTAATAGTTGCAACTGACCAACTCAAATGAATACTAAGTATCTTCTCGGCCTGTTATCTCAGTATGTATTGCTCTTTCATTTGCTATTTGCCCAGAATTTGGGACAGTATGGTCCCATCTATATGTTGGCTCCCATCTATTCTAGCTTGTGGCCATATCAAGGGTTCTCGCTGTCTATCTTGGTGGATATTAGCTTTGTTCTCGTAGAGATTGTCCCTGGGATCATCATTAGGCTATTGGCTATTCTTGACCGTCCTCATGAATTTATTTTAGATTTAAATTTATAATCAAACACTGCAATCTATATTTCTATCAGTATAATGGTATTTCACCTATCCTATTTTCTGCAGGTACACATGAATCTATGATCCAGATTCTAGGTACATCCTCTACTACAGCAATCCGGCATATACTGAAGTGTACTGCTTATATGGTGAATATCTTCAATTCATCACACATACTCATCTATATATGCTGCATGTTTCTGCAGTTGTAAGAATTCAACATTCAATTCTGGTTATATCTCGTGCCTTCCAGTGTTTTGTGTTTCAGTTGCCCTAATCTCTTTGTATTTGAGCGTCATTTATTTAGCTCTTTTAAAATTTGTAGTGCAACTTTTTACATGTTATGTATGTGTTACAAAATAGCAAGAAAACAAGTGGAATGGGCGCTTGCCAACCTGGCAACGCCCAAGTTCCTCCCAAGAGGCGCCACAACCCCTCAATGTGGGAGGCGCCCCTTTCACTGTCTTGTTTATACTACGTAACACATGCATATTAGGCAGCAGTAAGGCAAGATAAACCATGGATATAGAAGCAGAGCAAACTTGGGAAAGTGGCAGCAGGTTATATAGAAGATACATTACATACGGTGGCAAAATTATATATGAAGAAAATTGACACGGTAACAAAAACGAAATCTCAGAACAATGCTCAGAGATAAACCCGAGCCTTCTGTAGAACAATCGCGAATTGACCAAAGGATCTCCGTGTCGCTGCAGAGCACAAAAGTAGGAACTCTGCGCTGCTGGAGATTAACCAATGATCTCTTTCTTGCCATAGTTACCACCATCAAGCCCATCGGCATTGCAAACAATCCAGGTAAGCAACACCAAACACTAGAAAGAAAAATTTAGGAACTGCGTACAACTGCAGCCGCACCAGCTTGTAATATTTTTGGCGAGGGCTGCATGGGACATAAGCGAAAGGGAGACGGAGAGAGACCGAACTGAATCGGCAGTGACGACGACACCATCGAAGTTAGGGATGCGGTGGTGGACGTGGCGGGGGTGGCGCTCCAGTGCGCGGTTCCCTCGTCCTCACGGCCGTGCCCGGCCCGGGCGTCGGCGTCGAGGCCGAGCCTCCTGGCCTCGAAGGCGGACGCGTCGAACGAGGACGACAACGATGCGTCTCCAGGAGTCTCCTACCAGGAATACGACAGGACCAGCGAGAAGACCGCGTGTCGCCATCATGGCGGACCCTCTGCTCCGACCGCGGCCTCCTTAGACGGTCGCCGCAGACCCTCGCCGGCTTCTTTTGTGGCACTTCTCAAAACATCTGCCACCTGCTTTTCCTCAATTTTCCGGCCAGCAGGTCAGGCCAGCAGCCCCTGGTCGATCCATCCCTCCCTTACCTGCACCGCGGTGGCTATACCCATGGCTTCAAAGTCATGGATTGCTGCGGCGGCCTCCTCCTCTGCAAGTGCTTCACGTCATCTCCCCCGGGCGTGGATTACGTTGTGTGCAATCCGGCTACCGAGGATTGGACCGTGTTGCCGATCCCTCCTGCTTCGTGGTCTTCGTGATCGTGCTGGATGATGACAATGCCGGTGAAATCGATCACTGGAGTGGAGATATACTTGTCGGAAACCAGAACATGGATTCCAAAGCAAACTGGGTGGGCTCAAGAAACTAGGGTGCACCACTATCAGGCTTTAAATTCTCTCTTTATGAATGGCACTCTGCATTTGATCACTAAAGATTCTTCTATCGTCACGGTGGACACGGGTGGCAAGACTTGGCGGAAAATCTCGAGGGCATACCCTGGTTGGGAATGTATTGGGCAGTCTCGGAGATGCTTGCATGTTGTGGACATAGATCACTATAATGATGATGGATTCCTACTCTCAGTTTGGGTTCTTGAGGATGCTAGTGGAAATTGGACTCTAAAGCACACTGTAAATCTTTCAGAACTGATAGGAATGCATGTTCACAAATTTGATGAGCCCTATAGAGTTATCGGTATCCATCCGGACTGTGATTTGATTTTCTTGGTAGACATGGAACATGAGAAATTTATCTTGTACGATATGGATAGCCGGAAGGTACACGTTCTCTACGGCGATATAGGATACCACTGGCAACCGTATCGTCTTTACACTCCCTGCTTTGCTGAATGGTTATCAGATGGTAACTGAACATGCATGGAACTCGTGCCAGCCTTCATAAAATCCAGATGTTGAGTATGAATCAGATCTCTACTTCTAGAGCCTGTTGCTTGGAAATGTTATTTGCCCACTTCGATTTGACTTTTCTGTTGTAGATTTTCAGCTCTGGTGTTTTCCCTTTTATGACTTTGAATAATGTTGGTTAGCCAAGGAGAATAGAAGCCTATTGTTGTACTGTCTAGTTATTATACTATTTCAAGTTATCAAGTCACTTCATGAGCTGTGCTGATATTTCAAAATGCCACTAGTTCTTTGTAATCTTATATTTCAAAATACACATGAGATTTCTCTGTGTTATTTTGTATTCTTTTATATCACTTAATGTGTATATTTGCTTTTATGTACAGATGCTTATGGCCACAGTTAACAATGTCGAATTCAGATCATCTATCTGTACTCCCAATTTTAATGCTTGAATTAGCTTCAGTATCAGCTTAAGATGCTACTCAGGCAGTATTCCTCCCTAAATTAGTATTAGGAAGTGTCAGCTTAAGATGATTTCAGTGGAAACTCTAGACAAATATGGGCTCTTTTAGCTAGATTATCACTACATTCATAAATAACAGATCGAGCTCTCCACGCAATATGACCTGGTTCATGTCCTTTTTTAAAGGAAAACTAGAACATCAAGGCGCGCGTTGCTGCGCCTGCCTATCTTGAGGAAAGAGTACTAAGATAATGTAAATATTTATGAAACACAAATGGAAGTATATTATATTATAATTGAACATTCGAGTTCCAGTGCCACAGATTGTAGAATGAAGTACAATATATATTTAACCATAGATAGAAGAGCCAGTTCAAATAGTCAGGCAGCATGAGATTTTATAAATTATTTGCAAAACCGTATGATAGAAAACTGGCAACGAAAATATTTAAACGATCGATGGTGAGAGAAGATGATGTCATATTACTTTCACTGTACCACAGATCCATCAGTTAGAGAGCAACCTCTAATCAACACAAACCATGGATCCAAATAGGGTGAAAACATATAGATTACCTTCAGTAACATGTCCATGCTACGAGAATGCATCGTTCAGAGAACTTTCATTGGAGCCATACTGCCATGGTACCATTGGACAAACCTGCAGCTGAGTGTTGAAGAATAGCAAGCAATAAAAACATCATGAACTGTAAGTCAGCAATCCTAACATTTACATTTATACTTAAAATTAGCTAGGTTTGCAAACTGCGATCCAGGAGGAGGCACCCATGCATATCTCAAAACCAATAGGGCATTTGTGTCCTAACATGAAACAAGCTGACAATAAATTGAAAGGAATGTGTGCACAAAGAGAAGTAGAGAACCTCATGTAAATCTTACCCCCAATGGATATTTTGGAGCATGAGCAGAAAACAACAGTCCCCTGTGAAAGTTAGTTGCTCATTATCCAACACTCACCTCATGCTGACAACACTCGTCAAGCATAATATCTCCCTGAACAATAACAGTGCTTAAAATAGTTCTAGAGAAGATATTTGTGCATGAAGATGGTATGATAAAGAAAGCTTGCAAAAGAAAACTGATGAAGAAAGCTTTGCAAAAGAAATGCGCTGAATTTAATAAACCATCGACTGAACTAGCACTGTATGCTGTAGTACTACAGAAAGTGCAAATCCATCCTACCCAACGCAAACCCACTCTCTGCATTTGCATGTCAAGCGACGACAACGTGCCCATGGACGACGCCAACGCCGACGCCGGCGAGGTCCTCGACGCCATCGCCTCCGGCGCGCAGCGCCACCCCACCGCCGAGAGCGCCCTGGCCTCCGATGCGCAGCACCACCCCGCCGCCGAGAGCGCCCTGGCATCCGACGCGCGCCACCACCTCGCTGCCGAGAGCGCCCTGGCCTCCGACGCGCACCACCACCTCGCCACCGAGAGCGCCCTGGCCTCCGACACCCAGCAGCACCCGGCCGCCGTCACGACCGCTGCGCCAGCCCAGGAAGCGGTGCCGCCCGAGCTCCACCACCAGCTCATGGACCTGCGCGGGGATGACGCCGCGGGGAGTTTCCTGGCCGCCGCGGTGAAGAGGGCCGAGGACGCCATCGCCGACGAGTACGACGCGAGGGCGAGGCTCCTGGAGGCTAGGTGCGAGGAGGCGGCCACGGCGGTGCGGGCGGCGGAGCAGGACATTAGCTGCCTCAACGACGAGCTCGCCGGTAAGAATCCATGGATTGGTCGTGCTGTGAGCTCGATAATGATCTGATTATTTAGGAAAATGTTAATCTTGTTGGGTTGTTACCTGCCAGAGCTGAGGATCATATCTGAGGAGATCATACCAGAGTTGAACTGTGAGGATCCGGAGGAGCAGAATCAGAGGCTCAGGGCGTTACTGGACGCCACGACCAAAGAGCTCGAGTGGAAGATGGACAAGATTGCAGAATTGCAGGAGCTGGAGAAGGTAGGCTCATGCCATCTTTTGTCTGAACTCCAGAATGCTGTCTTACTTTCAGAGTGCTGAACCTTTCAACTCAGCTCTACAGTATCTTTTTACAAATTGACACCAGCATCAGACTATGAGTACCTAACAAAAAGTTAAGGATGCTAATGTCGGATGTGAGGCCTCAGATGGAGGCCTGTGCAAGTTAATTTATACCCAAAATTTACAGCTGAGTGCAGAATTTTGTTACTGAAGTGACCATCGACATCATATATGTCCAGAGAGACACTGAAATGAAGCAACCAAATACAGTATAAATTCAAATCATCTAGAACTAGCATCAGTATCAGTTTACTTTCAGTTTTCAGAGTGTTGAATTTTCATTTTACTTTCAGTTTTCAGAGTGTTGAATTTTCACGTCTTCAGAGTGTCGTTTTGCAAATGAACACCGACATCAGCTGTTATCAAAATAAATGGGGTTACAGATAGCAATGTCGAATGCTCAAGTCTGGCTGAAAAGGGCGTGAAATGCATTTTTATAAATTAACCCTGAATTGCTTATAGCCAAAAAATTACAGCGGCATGTCAAATTTTTTCATTGAACTGATAGTTATCAAAATGCAGCCTACAACCAACACAACACGGTGTACATATGCAGCTAGGGGCAAAAACACTATAAATTCAAATCATCTACAGAATTAGCATCAGTGTCAGTTTGCTTTCAGTTTTCAGGGTGTTGAATTTTCACCTCAACTTCATAGTGTCGTTTTGCAAAAGAACACCGATATCGGCCGTTACAAAAAACAGTTGCGTATAGTACATGGAATTTCCAAATCCGGCTAGGCTTGAAATGCATTTTTTTTCAGCCAAAAATTGGAACTGTATGCCAAATTAATATTGTATTGACCATGGACCGCAATTCAGCATATGCTCAGAGAAACAGTAACAGAGAGCACCTGCCCTGTTTACAGGCCACCATAGTTCATCTAAAAAGGTTTGATGCTCGGACCTACTCAACACTGAAGATTTGTTTGTTTGTTTGTTTGTCCACTGCCTGAATGAGGGAGTATGCTGCAGCTAGTTTGAGTGGAAATACTAAATATTCACACCAATGTTTGTTCTTTTCAGCTAGATTTTTGGTACATTAATACTCCTTAACAATACTATCCAACAAAGCCACCTCCCCTCGCAGTATGACCCGGTTTATTTGCTTTCGCGATCTTGACATAGTCTTGTATTGTTTTTATTGTCTTATTAGGATAATGGTCCCACACATGGTGCTTTGGAGGTCAACACACTGGACATGACAGGTGGAGAGAACAAGCTGCCTGTGCTGCATGAGATGGAGAAGGTAGGGTCCTGCATTTCTTACCTGAACTCTACAACATGTTAAACTTTCAGTTTTCAGACTGCTGAATTTCACCTGAACATTAGAGTATCATTTTGGAAATGAACACTGATGTCCGCAGTTATCAAAAAGAAATTATGGATGGCAATGTCAAATGCACGCTGAAAAGAGCGTGGTATGTCGAATGCCTAATTCTGTTTTTACAAGCCAAAACATGTAGGTGGGAGTTAAAACAATGTCGAATTCAGATCATCTATCTGTACTCCCAATTTAAATGCTAGAATTAGCTTCAGCATCAGTCCCTAATTCAATCCAGATGCTACTCAGGCAGTATTCCCCCTAAATTTGTATTAGGAAGCTTCAGTTTAAGATGATTTCAGTGGAAACTCTAGACAAATACTGGCTCTTTTAGCTAGATTAGCGCTACATTCATAAATAACAGACTGAGCTCTCCATGCAATATGACCCGGTTCATATCCTTTTTATGGTCTTACCGGAACTCTCCTACACATACACAGGGTGCTTTGGAGATCAACACATCGGAACTGGGAGATGGAGAATGCAAGGTGGCTGATCATGCTCTCATGCTGCATGAAAACCACAAGGTTTCTTCTTCTCTTTGATAGGACAATCGATAAGCTCATCTGCATCATATTCTTAGTAGCTCCATCAAAGTAGCTGACCATGCTAGAACTCGCCTTGTAGCAAGAGATGGAGGCTATTCATGCCAAGATAATTCAACTTGAGAGGCAACTGGAGCAAAGGGATAAAGCCCTAGTGCTCATCGCACGGCAGCTGAACATGAAACTACAAGCAGGGGAGAAGGTCCCAGAGGAAGACCATCAACGTCTTTATGCAGTAATGACGTATGTGAGAAATATTGTGGATGAGGAAGGGAAAAGGATGAAAGTTCCATTGCTAGACCTCTTCAAAAGAGAGCAGGCTAACAGCAAAGAGCTCCAAGAGAATCGCCAAGAGTTGATTCAGGTAAAAGTAAAAGCCGAAAGTTTTTAAAAATTATAGTTGCTCTGTTTCCCTCATTGGGAGGAGTTACATTGTTGCTAGATGTTTTCCTCATTGAAAGATGATGATAATGTGCAAATGTGCAGGGCTTTGAGAACATGCCGATTAGTGGGGGCGCCGTTGTTAGAATCAAAAGGATGGGCCAACTTGATGAGAATCCTTTTCGCGCCGCATGCAATTTGAAATACAGGGACAATGATCCAGAGGGCAAAGCTGCAAGGTTGGTCTCGTATTGGCAGGAGGAAATACAGAAGCCATCATGGCGTCCGTTTACTAATATTCAGGTCGATGAAGAAGATAAGGTGTCTATCCAATTTCCCTACAGCATTCATGCCCTTACATTCTCTGAATTTTGTGTGAATAATCACTAGGGTGTTTTTGGACAATTGCAGGAGGTTATAGATGACAATGATCCAAGACTAAGCAAGCTGCGGTTGGATTATGGCGACAGCGTCTGCAATGCAGTGAAGGATGCACTGAGAGAGCTCAACGAGTATAGTCCTGACGAGCGGCGCATCATGAATGAGGTCTGGAACTTCCAGGAAGGGCGGAAAGCAACAATGACAGAGGTGATCACCTGCATTTTGGAGCAGCTGGCAGTGGCGGACCCAGGATTGCGAGGACAGGAATTCAAGGTTCCCCCAAAAAAATGCTCAAATTCAATATAACCGGCTAGGTACAGCTGTTTAGTTGTATAACCGGATGACAGTAGTTCAATCAACCAACTAAAACAATTAAGACTATCATCCAAGTTACTGACATGTTGCAATTACTTGGCTAATGATGTGATACTATTACAGTGAAACAACGGAACACACTCTCCCTAAGATAACATAGAACATACTCCAAAGCAAGTTGAAAAGAACAGGCATGAACAAAATATGTAAGGTGCGAAACAATAACAGCAACGTATACCTTTAAGGATTTTGTCATATCAGCAATCTCATTGTTGTCATTGGCAGATTCAGATAGACCAACAGTGTTTTCCTGAAACAAATAACAAGAGAAAAATATTTAATAACTCTACAAGAGAAAGAGAAGCCCACTAATAAATAGATGCACACGAAAAAATAATCAGACCTTCGGTGGAACAAATGCAGCTTCTCTCTTTCTTTTCATTTATTCTGATTTCTCTGACTGCTTATCTAGCTTCTCTTGCCATTTCTTTGCTGACTTCTTCTTGTCACTCATGACTTCTGGTCAGATGACACGTGTACATTCCGCCATAAGGTATGGCGGAAAGTGCTTTCCACCATGAGCATTGGCGGAAAGGGACACATGTCGCTTTGTTGTGCTTCTGCCAGGGCATTTTGCCATTCTTACTGAAAGGGGTGTATTCCTGTCAATTGCAATGGGCAGGTGGTTAAATGTGAAAAAAGAAAAACAGATGCAACTATTTGAAGCTAGTAGTAAGTTATTTGAGGATATGTATGCGGTCAACATAAGCCGGGAATGGTTATTTGTTAGGACATTAACACTGTGTCACTACTGTGAGGTGCAAAATAGCAGCAGCGAGTGGCTTGCTTTAAGGAGGAAAGCAGTAAGCAAGTGATGGAGCAACTGCATAGAAACGCTGTCGATCAATATCAGTATAGAAGTTGAAGAACGTTCTCTACATTGACCTGGATTGACTGCACCACACTAACGGAAATACATGATGGAAAGCACACAAGTCTCAAATGTGAAGTGCAGATCTCAGAGCAGATAGCTAATACCAAATAGAAAATTAAAAATGTAACCACTATTCAAGCTTCATACCGTGTCTCTGTTGCCATCTCACTGGGTTTGTCTCAGCCTTTACACCATGTGCAGACATCCATGTCTTCGCCGTGAAGCTCGCGGTGCTGCTCTTGAAGCCCCGACACCCAAAGCAAAGGGATGTCACACATATTCTTGGTCAACCACAGCTGTTGCAAACTACCCAACCCCTCAACACGCCTCAGGTTTGGAGAATCATGTAGCCGTAACTCTCTCACTTGAGGAAGGTTCGATACTCTTTCCAGGCCCTCACAAGTCACAACCTACAATCAGAAGTTTCTCAGAGAGGAACTGGAGGTCCTCCTCCACCTTCAAGCAACTTGCTCCTCTTAAATGGAGCTCTTTCAAGCTGGTGGCATGTTGTCGTCCAAGCTGTCGTGGGAGAGCCCTCAGCTTGGGGCAGCAGATGCAACCTTGGAGACAGGGCTTCCCCTTTTCGCATCTCGGCATATATATCCCCACACTCTTCTATGGCTGCTGCTCCTGCTGCATCTTCAATAAAGGACCAATCCTCCCAGTTGTGCAAATCCCTGATGACACGTAAAGTGTGCTTTCCCACAAGATTAGGCTCCACAAGGTGACTAGTTCCCATATGCTTCAGAGTCCGAACTTCTGCTTTAGGTTGCATATTCTGATGCTTTAAAAATCTTTCACCCGACTTTGAAATCTTCTCAATCTCAAGATCGGCATTGAAGTCTCGTATTTGAACAGCAATCTTATGACGCTTCTGAACAACAGGAATGCAGGTGGAAAACGAAATACCACTACATTTAGTTGGCTTTCCTGATGATGAAGGACGTTCCGCTAGTAGCGCTTACCTCCTTCAGATCTTGCCAGGTCAATAATATCATCAGCATAATACATAGCATCTCTTAGCTCCCCAAGCCAATTGTTAACTGATGTCTCTTCTGTCCTCCTTGCCTCAGCATCATTAAGGAAGCATCGTATTTGGATCATTATCCGCTGCAGTTCTCTGAGGTCTTCTTTTACCCTAGAATCAGAACAGCCTCTTCTGTAATAACTTCTTGCAATTTTTTGGCACATGATCCAACAAGAGAACCCAGTATGGCTGCCATGAGGCAAACTTGATGAGGTTGATCCACCAAAAATACAGTGATTCCTTGGGAAGTGTTGCAAACTTGCAGGCTGATAATGAATGCACAACATGTTGTTAGGATGGTTAAAAACATAGACAATGTTCAACAAATTCATATCCTTGTAACAGAAATTCAAGATCTTACCTTTCAAAACCAATCCTTGAGCAAGAAATGAAACTCAAGAGCCAAAGCAATCATCTCGAAGAAGCAGATTGCTCCAGTGATCAGCCGATCGCCGCATTCAGATCTCAGTCAACCCGTCACTGTTTAATAAGATGTCAGAAGGGACAAACCCAAGGGAGAGGGAAAGTAAGTGGCTGGTTTGACCAGACCGCCGGAGGATCGGGAGAGGAGCTCGAGTAGGTGGCCGGCGGCGCGAGAAGACGGCGGAGGCGGCAGCGAACTTGGGCGCCGGAGGTAGAGAAAAGGGGATCGGTGCTCAGGCTGAAAGTTTCGTGGTTCTCCGTCAGTGAGTGACCATGGCACCCGCTCTCGCGACGCTCGCGCATACGCCGCCGCTGCCACCTCCACCATTCAAGCCATCTGTCGTCGCCCCCCTCGCATCCTGCCCCGTAGCACCGTCGCGCGCCTCGCGCCCGCTGCCGTCCGCTGGCTCCGATCCAGATCCAGATGCGCCGTCGCCGGCCGCCCCGGTCGGAGCTCTCCGCGTCCTCTGAGTGGGTGCCAGGCATACCTGGCCAAACGGGCCGGCCCGGCCCGGCACGGCACGGCCCGAAATGCGAACAACATGTGAAAGCTCTTAGATTTTAAAAAAAGTTCATGACCATGCAAAAAAAGTTTGTCTTTTAAAAAAGGTTCAAGAAATCGAAAGAAGTTCATGTATAAAAGAAATTTCATGAATTCAAAAAAAACATCAACTTTGAAGAAATGTTCATTGATTTTAAAGAGTTCATCATATTTGAAAAAAAGCTCATGAAAATTAAAAAAAGTCCATCAATTTGAAAAAAGTTCATCAATACTGAAAAAATACATCGATAATGAAAAAAGTTTACAAGTTTGAAAAATAGTTCATCAATAATGAAAAATGTTCATCAATTTTGGGAAAAATTCACGAATTTGATAAATAGTTCACCGACTTTGATTCTTTTTCATTTACTTTGAAAGAAATTTTATCCATTTAAAAAAAAGTTCACAAAATTTGAAAAATAGTTCACGGATTTGAGAAAAAAAGTTTTATAAATTTTAAGAAAGTACCCAGATTTTAAAATTTTAACAAATTTAAAAAAATTAAAGGAATGGAAAAAGGGAAAGAAAACATAAAGGAAAGAAAAAGAAAGTAGAAAAAATATAAAAAGTCCAGAAAACTAAAAAAATGATCGGAAGCTTCTAAAGGTTAAGGCACAACAAAAGAAGAAAAATGGGTAGGTAAACACGTAACATGTGGTGTCCGACCTGTTAACGTGGTTAGTACTTAACCGGGAGGTCGAATCCAGGTACGCCATTTTTTGATGTTTGAATGAATGAAACTAATTTATAAATGGGCCATACCCAGGACAAAGGCGGGTGCGCCTGGTAGTAAAATAGCCTTTAACAGGCGCTTACAGCACTAAATAGGAAACACCCGCATTTCAGCATCTGAGTGCCAAAGCCTATTCGGCGCCTTAAGCGCCGCTAAAAGGCCATCCCGTACAGGGCGCACACCCCCTTGTGTTGGCTCATATTTTGTTTGGTTCGTTTTTTTCTGCGTTTCCACATGGGTATTCTATGTTTTCTTTTTTGTTCGTCCTGTTTATTTTGTCTTTTTAAAATGTGTGAAAGTTTTTCAAGAGCGATGTTTTTCTTTTATAAATTTAATGAACTTTTTTTCCAGAGAGATGATTTTTTTTACAAAATTTATGAACTTCTTTTCAATATCTATGAACTTTTTTAGAAATTTCTGATTTTTTATATAAATTTATGTTTTTTCCCAAATTCACGATTTTTTTGAAAATCATCTTTTTTTTCAAATTTGATGAACTGTTTTAATATAGGTGAACTTTTTCCAATTTTTGTGATTTTTTTTTCAAAATTTATGAACTTTTTCCAAATTTGTGAATTCTTTTAAAATTCATGAACCTCTTTTTTCAAAACCCGTGATTTTTTTTCAAATCCATGAAATCACAAACAATTTTTCAAATGCATGAACAATTTTCTTTTTCATGTACTTTTTTAGTAAAGTCAATGGTCAACGACCAGCTGGTGAATAGGGAGCGGTCAACTGCTCAACACTTTTT
Source organism: Triticum urartu (assembly GCF_056163025.1). Lineage (NCBI taxonomy): Eukaryota > Viridiplantae > Streptophyta > Magnoliopsida > Poales > Poaceae > Triticum > Triticum urartu. The sequence goes on from NC_141874.1 coordinate 513,793,999, forward strand.
TTTAGCAGCACCTAGCGTAGAACGTGCCTTTTTTGAGTATCATAATATGAAGAGTGGCGTAGATCAGAAGGATCCAACCTGAAGAAACACAAACATAGACGAAATACGACCAGCTCCAAGCAAATCCACCAAGGATAGATCCGCCGGAGACACACCTCCACATGCCCACTAACGATGCTAGACACACCATCGAAAAGGGGACTAGGCGGGGAGAATCTTATTGCATCTTCAGGGAGCCGCCGCCGTCTCGTCTCTCTGAGCAGAACACAAACCCTAAAAAAAGTTAAAAAAACATCTAAAAACGGAGCCCTCCCGACGGCAAGGGTCGGGATCCACCGCGGTGCCATGGCCCTAAGGCCACCAGAGACGAGGTGGACTGCAGACGGCGCCGGCGGGAGGCAAAGGAACCCTATGCTTTTCTTGGGGAGGAGGTGTTTCTAGAGTTTACTGAAAAAGTTTGAACATCTGGGGTCACGTTGGAGTCTGATTCGCCCTCAGTCATGCAGATCCTAAACTTTGAAAATTCTGACAGGCGAAACTAGGGCCCTGTATCGCGAGGCTAGAAGCAACCACATACTCGAGTTTGATAGGCATGAGTTTTTGTTCTGTCGCCGTGTATGTAACTCTGTCGCACACTCTTTAGCGCAGTTTGGTTATCTTGAGGGTGTGTCATCCACTGTTTGGAAGGAGCACATGCGGATTTGTTTTAATTTTGGTTGCTAGCGACTCTGCTGAATCAGTTGGTTATTGGAAAGTGTTTTTTTTCTACGTAAACAAAGTCAATATTATCAAGTAAAAAAAACTTGTGTAAAATAGAAATTAGTGGTATCATAGAAAAAGTATATGTTAAAAATATGAAGTCTTTTCCATCAACATAGAAAGTTTGTATGGGCTAACTGAAAGTTTTGCATGACAATCCAAAAATCACTCGTATTGCAACGATAAGACGCAAGAGATGAACCCTTAGGGTTCATTCGGTTTGCAGGAAATCAAAACGTAGGAATTAGAAATAGTATAGGAATTTGATAGAATGACACTTGTCATCCTAAAGAATTGACTTGCTTCGTTCCTACTCCTACGCGTAAATGAGCTTTGAGTGGATGTGTAGTTTCGTCCGAAAACACAAGAAATGAGTAGTATTCCTACGAAATTCCTGTATGCATTTCCTACAAACCGAATGCATATATAGAAAATTTTCCTTTGGAATCCTTGTTCCTATATTTTTCCTACAAAAATCCTTCAAACCGAATAAGGCTAGACCTTTACCCCCTCATCTCAATTGCTCGACGAGACCGCTCCCCAGCTGTCGAACTATCCATTGCTATCTACTCTCGGTTACAAGATCCACCACCAACGCCACATCCCACCACTGACATATGCCCATGTGTCCTCTCTAACGTCGTTAAACAGCCCGCCTACTTCCCCCAAATGGTTGTTCTTCCATGACCTTGAACGGCGGAGCGATCCCGGCCTCTACTTCAGCCTCTGCTCGTCCAACGGTAATCATTAATTACATGTTGATGGTGGCCCCGCCTCGAGGTTCGGCTAGCTCTTGACAGCCGGACATGAAGAAAGGGAGAGGACGAAGCTTTGTTATGAAATAAATAAATTGGTGTTCTCATATTGAAAAACATCCATATATACATATATCACAGTACATGTCTGTATATATATTTCGTGAAGGAAAAAATGCAGATATTCATAGCATGCATCCAAATACAGTACCACCAGGACGATCATGCATGGAAGAGCACGACGATTATTACATGAACACACTTAAACAAGCCAGCATTTTCCACGCATGCTAGTACACTAGTACGTTTCAAGCAACAAGTGATGTACGTAAACAGTCCCACCAATCACACACCGCACTAACAGAGTCACCAAGCATGGCAACAAACACACGAGTAGGTACGTGACAGGTCAGGCCGGGGCATGGTGTCTAGCACTTGCCATCGTCTCGTTCGTGTGTGTGCCTGACGACGACCTCGTCGACCATCACAGCCTGCTCCTGCACGCTCACGTACTCAGGAACATCCTCCTCCTCCACCGGGCACCCGGCCGGTTCCTCCCTCCTCATCCGCCTCCGCCGCGCGAGCAGGAAGAGACCCGCCAGCAGCCCAAGGAGGACCAGCCCGGCGATGGGGACCAGCACTATCACGAGGATTTGTCCACTACCCCCCGCCGTTGGTGGCGACGGCGTATAGACAGTGTTGGAGCCGGAAGGATCATAATAATCAGGCGTTGGAACATATGGGACGCCGGTGTACGGCGTCGGCGGCGGGGCTGGGACATCCGGGCCGGGAGACGACGTCCGTGGCGGAAGTGGACCATAATAAGGTGTTGGGGCATCGGGATATGGGGTTGGCGGCAGAGCGGGACCAGTCGATGGTGGGTAAGAAGGTGGTGGTGGCAGATAAGGGGGATACGGCGACGGTGGTGGCGGCGTAGGAGGTGGTGGTGGCAGATAAGTGGGGTACGGTGTAGGAGGTGGTGGTGACTGGTAAGGGGGATTCGGCGATGGCGGCGGCGGCGGCGGCGTAGGGGGTGGTGGTGAGTGCGGACCGTACCTTGAATATGGTGGTGGAGACATTTTTGCTAGCTTGGCGGTGGCTCTGCAGTCTGCATATCAATGTTTATCTCACTGAGACTACATACTGCGGGCTGGGGGTGGCGGGCTATATATACATACGATCAAGAAGTAGCAAGAGCAGTGCATGCAGTATGCTCAATCCATGCATGATTGTGAGGTGTGAAATCACACGACTGTCCCTGCTTGGTCCAATATCTCCGTTTCCGTGTGTAGTTTGTTGGCAGCACAAGCAACTGTTAATTAGCTTTTTCTTGAGGCAGCATGCACCTGTTAGTTACTACTCGTATTTCACCACTTGGATATGGCTAGCTTCTGTGGCGTAAGTACAAGCAACTCAGAGTGTGGAATCGCGTGTATTCGTGCTTGCTTGGTCTGATGGCATGTGCAGTCTGTGTGGCACAACCGTAGAAGCAACTCGCCGGTCATGAGCTTGCACTTCGAACGCCGGTTAGATAAATTTTTTTGAGGGGTCGCCGGTTAGATATTAGATCGACGATCTGCCACATTAACTAATTTTGTTGGGGCATGCACTTGAGATTTAATTATCATCTTGTTCGACATCATAACAAATACTGTATGTATGCTAACTTCTTTAATCGTCAGGAAGGCAGCAAGCAATAATGGACTCATACGGCACATATCCTTGAATACAAAGTTGACGTGCATATATATGTGCCTAGTTGATTGGCTGAGCTCCCACCACTCAGTTTCTACCAAATACAAAAGACAAGCTGAAACTAATTCAAAGCTAGACGTACTATGTAACAATGAGGTTGTTTTGTCTGGATATCCAGCTGGATATTTTTTGTATTTGCTACATCATGTGCAATTTTAGGTTTTTAAGGTGTGCTGCTTGGCATATAGTGTCAAATTTGTTGACCTGAAATTGCACAATCTTTTTCCCGCAAAAGAAAATAAACAAGTTGCACAATCTGAAATGTGAAATAGCAAATCTGTAACAGTTAAGATGGGACATTTTTTAGTTGCTTTTACAGAGGATAGGATATCTTTCTATCTCAAATTAGTTGACCTGAAGTTGCACAATCTTTTTCCCTCAAAAGAAGTTGCACAGTCTTTTTTCATACAACCGTAGGTTCAATAATGCGAAACACCAAATCTGTAATGGGACATGAAGCAAATGCACAATTTTGAGCTACTTTTACGGAGGATATGATATCCTTCTATCTCAAATTCTCACCTTAGTTGGTTTGTTCAAATGTCCAACTAGCACGCAAGCATACACACGAGCGGCACAACAATAACCAATTGCATCAGAGATGCTTATGCATGACATGCATGCGCTTGATCAACATTCCTCTGGTCATGTTTACAAAGTCGCTGCTTATTTATACTAGCTGGTCTAGTGGATGTACTGGATCAACTTTCCTACTCGGCAGCACATTCGGTCGAACACGTAATCCATTCTCGTTGACAAGAGATTACTAATTCGACAAGTGGATTGCATATCAGGGCCAAATGAAAGAACTAATGGATCAATCAAGTAAATACATGCAGGGAATGCTGCCATATAACTGTGTAAGAGCATGTCAAACAAGAGAGCAAAACTTGAGGACAGTTCAGGTGTTATCTGTTAAGTAGAAGAAGAACTCATCTCACCACCGGATATGAACAAATGGTGCAACAATCTAGCTACTGTGCACACACTGGACTGACTATCAGTGGTAGTTCAGCAAAACTGGACGAGGTTCTCTACAAATTACCTCAGATGGACACAATGATTTAGTCAAAGAAGCTGCTCAACATTCTGAGTACACCCTGACCAACTTCAGCGACTCGAACGGCGTCTGCAGACGCCATTCTCTCTGCTTCTTGCTCAGAGGCCTGCCCTTTCCGGTCTGCTGCCGGTTTATCTTCACATCGGCTATGCCCCAGGTGCACTCACACAGGTCCACGTCGTAGGAAATGAGCCTGAACACGCCGTCGCCTTCCTGGGTAGTGGCTGCATCCTCGCTTGTCATAACGTATCTGACATACATCGACCGTTCTTTGAAGCGTTCAAGGTCGTCCGGGACACGGATGACTCTCTCCACACCGGGGGATGACACCTTCAAAGTGATTAGCGGAAGTATGCCTTAGTGCTAAGCATCACATAGAGATTTTTTTAATTGATGCTATCAGTTTGTGCCAGAGTATCCAGATAAGGCTTTAGCTAGTTCTTGATATGGTTATAGAGGGAGAGTACCTCCAAGGATACGTTCTTTGGTATCCTGCCTGCTGACTCTGCATCATCCAACTTTGCACGGTACGCAATCGTGTATGCTTCAATGTCATCAATAGTCGGAGAACCATACCTAGTAACAGATGCTTAATGAGAAATCTAAGACAAATGACCGAAAATAGAAAGAAGGTTACAAAAAGACAACTTTGACACTAATGATATCAGCAACTAATACATACTATGTTCTATGCTTTCAAATGTAAGTACCATACGTTTTTTGCGAGGGGGATATAATCTTAATCCATGTTTATGTTTTTATTTCCCAAGAATGTCAATGGCCTTCTAATGAAAAAGATAATTTACATGAAAATTATGTCATCTACCAGTATCAGCTGTGTGCTTGCCTTCATATTCCCAGAATATTGGAAAATTTAAAGTTACTCACCCTTGAAACAGACGGTTAAAATCTATTAATAATCACTTTATCGATCCACTAATCCCAACCACTCGAGGCTTCAACAAACTCACATAAACAAGACAAATTCTAGAAGTTCAGCATATGCCTGTACTAATATTGATATATACCTAGTGGACATCTTCTCGATGCGAACTCTGATTTCTAAATTTGCAGTTGCCTTGAAAGCATAAATCTTCAAGTCGCCATCGAAAGAAGCTGAAACCTCCTCGGCCAAAGCCAAAGCTTCCTTGCCCCACCATGTACCAGCAAGTGACACTCCACCACCAGCACCTCCATCTCCAACCTCCAATATATCAATGCACATCCGTGGTCAATGGTTAATGGCGTAAGTTGTAGTTTCAATGGAAAAAAGAAACCATACATAAAGGTCTTGTTCATCATCACTCTCAAATTCATCTTCGAAATCATAGTCATCATCATTGTCGCTCTCATCGTCATCCACTATATCTGCAAGGTTTCGGGGACATAATTGTTTTATTGATACCAGTATACAACATATTATTTGGTTAGTCGGCGGATAAAAAATGTTAATACTAATAGTTGAGGAAAATACAAAAATACACTGGAGTGCTTTTTTTGTTCAAAGATTGGACATGCCCTACATAGATTCAACTTACATAATGGGAACAACCGCGCAACCCAGGTTTATCACTGCACTCGTCTTTTTAGACGGGTAGGACATCAACTGTGGGTTTTAGGCGAGAGATAAGGGGAGGGCTCTAGCCCCATGCGCCAGATAGAAGAATTGATTTTCTAATTCTTGCTTGATTAACTTTTCATGGAGGGTCCTCTTTATATAGAGGCCAAAAAATCCAATCAAGTAACAAATCATATATCTTATCTCTAATTTGCTTACAGCCCAAACTGAAAAATATCTTCTAGTTGAAATGATAAACTATCCAACCGAGGGATTGGGGATCTTATTCCATAACTGGGAGCTGATCTCACATCAAACATCACTGCACTGCACTCATGAAGTGTATTTCAAGCACCCAATTAAACTATGAAGTTCAATTAATAAATTGGCTACGCAAGTGATGAATGCCATCTGTTCACAACTATTGTTCCACTTGGCCTGAATTAGAGTGACAAGTGCAAATTGCCGAAGATACACACTGCTATACTCCCACGCACATACAATCTACTGCAGAGGCCTGTTCCTGACGGTGCATGTTATAGTACCTTATAACTCGCATTCAGCAGACACTACAAGTATATGAATATTTGGATCCCCAAATGCTTCATAGTACGTACAGTGATGGAAGAAATGGAGCGAAAATGCAGAATTCCTCCATCCTTCCACAGGCAACAGTAGACTGAAGTTGAACCCAAAGCTCACAAGGAAAAGAAAGCAATGAAATTCACCAGAATACAGAAAACCGTTACCGTCATCGCCGGCGTCCTCCTCGCCGACCTCCTCCTCCTCGACATCAACATCCTCGACCTCACCCCCTATCACATCAGGAACATCATCTTTCTCTTCCTCTCCATCAGGCGGCTCCACACTGTACCCCTTCCTCTTCTTCTTGGCAAAGGGCACCACCGCTGAGGCATTTCTACAAACAGCTAGCGCGCACGAGCATCCAGGAAACGCGCTGCTGCCGGCGGCAGCCCAAGAACCAAGCAGGAGAGGAAATCTCGGCGGTTTGATGCCTCTCCAGGAAGGCGAGCACCCCTGAATCACTTTCCCAGAGACCAAATCCATCTTTTAACCCAGCACGCACGCACAAGGATCAAAACAGAGCGAGAGCGGCAGAGCACCACTGAAGCGAAGTGGTGGTTGCTTATCAGAGTTATCGGTTGGTTAAAGGTATGCCGTCCCAAAAACGCCTGCCTTCGAACGGGGAAAACATGGAATCACACCACCCCGCTTCCTTTAGAAAACACAACCTAGGAGTTACTAGTAAGTGTGCACGTGCAACGCATGTCTTGACAAATATTAGAACTCTATATAAGAATTCACGTGCATAGATTATGAGCTTACGGCGGTGAGAAACCTAATTTGAAAATCAAATATACCAATACACACTTTTAGCTTTGACTTACAATAATTGATTCAATATAAAGTTAAAAACTGGAGTTTGAAATATGAACAGCCAAGAAATGTCATATACCGGATAGATTAAAAAAACATCTGCGGTGTTAGAAAGACGCAAGTGGATTTAAAAAATTCAATTAGATTTACCGGCATTCAAAGACAGAAAGTAGCTTTTAAAAAAAAGAAATAACTAAAATTTGCAAGAAGGTGAATAATATGATAGATGGTTTCGATTTGTCTGAAGAAGAAAAAAATATGAAGTATGAAACATTAACTATCACAACGTCAGTAGCAAACATTGATATGAAATAGATGTATAGTGCCCAAGATGGGTATATTATCAATTGGTTCAAGTTCTCCATTGGCACTGCATGTATATATTTTTTCTCTCATTGCAATGGAAAAATAGAAGAATTTATGTAAGCGGACTTGCCAATGTTCAGAATACATATGGTTCTAAACTTCTGCAGATTAGCATAAAGAGCAATCAATCGTAGTTTGTTAAACTGAAGAATATCAACTGACACTAATAACTGAATTCTGAAAGAGCATTTTACTTCTACATGCGAGAACAAGTATTAGATGAATTTGATGTTACCTCAGCAGTGAGCTACACATTAGTGTATTTCTTGCCAATAACAGAGGTCCAGCACTGAATGACACGGTTGTGTATTTCTTACCAAAAGTTCCTTTAAAAAACCTGCAAGTAAATGCCACTCAAAATTAATTAGATGATCATTACAAAATATTGCAGGATTTCACATCAACTCACTGTAGTACGAAATACATGCTGGCTAGACAAGAAATATTAGGGCATTTACTAACGAAGTATATAGAACAAAAGATGGCTGAAGAAAACAGTAAAAGGATAGAACAGTACTCAGTACACCTACTGTACTTAGTAGACATACAATGAAAAACACAAAAAAAGAGTCGTGAGTAAAGGAGCAACTGAACATGCGAAGAATAGAGGAGTTACTGCAGGCGGGTGTACAAGTGTTCGGCATGGAGAAGGGGAAGAGAGGAAGAAGGATTCAGGGGCTGGCGGGACTCACCTGCAACGCCGTTGCAGTCACAATCACCGCCGTCACGTCGCCTACTTGTTCTCCTCCCTATTTAGTTTGTGTGGGGAGGACTTACACTGTATATCCTGTGATGCCGGTGTGAGTTGCGACAGTAACGGGTGGCCACAAACCGACGGAGCTTGGGGTCGTACGCGGAGACGCCATCGCCGTGGTAGCGGACGAAGTGGAGAGCCAGCAGTGCTTTCTCTACCTTTGGGTCCGGTCGAGTAGCGGAGCCGCAGGCGGGCCTGATGCCGAACATGGCACGGATCTCATCGGGCGACTTCCTGTCCACCATGGCGGCGACGGTGTTGCACGCGTGGTCAAGCAGGCCCCCATTGCCGAGATCCTTGGAGGTCAAGGAGCATGGCGTGGTCCAGGCCGGGCCGGCGGCGGCCCATCCCGGGTCGGCGTGGGTATGCCTGGAGCAGTGGAGGATCAGGGAGAGGGCAGCAGAGTCGACACAGAGGTGGACACGGTGGTAGCGCTAGCCGCTGCTTCCGCCGGCTGGGGCATAGGTGTCGTACTCATACCTGATGATCATGTGCTCTAATTGGACGCCGCACTGGCTCGTCTCCGCCTCGGGCACCACCAGGTCCACGATCCAGCCATTGCAGCACCACCATCTTCTTCCCAACTTCTTCCAGTTCCTCTTCTTCGGGATCGCCCGCCATCTCCTCCTCCGCTCTCATCTTCTCCGGTGATTTATTCTTGCTTTTCTCCTGGTTATGTTCGCGTTGGATCGTAGAGGTTCCCCATGGCTCCTCAACCTCTCTGCTGATCCGATGAAGCGCGCGGCGCGGGTTAGTGATCCATCCATGATAGATTGTTGTGGCCATCCCTCTTTCCACCATCCCTTTTCCTTCCTCGTTCTGGTCGCCTCTCCACACCTCATCACCTGAGCACCTCCCGCGGCGGCGAGTTCGCTGTCCAGGAACGACACCGTGCTGTCGTGCGGCGAGGGAGGATTCGTTGTCTTGGGGGCGTCTGACACGGTGATGACAGGGAATCGTCGTGATTGAGGGTGAAGGGATCCGTTTGCGATCAGTTTCCTATTTCTACGTGCCTTCCGTAATTGTAGGGGCTGCGGGCGTGGAGTTTCACATTCCTCCGCGGTGGAGTACGGTCAGCCGTTGCAAATTGCGAAGTGCACACCACGAAACAGATTAGGTTAAAGCTAACCGTTAGATTAAGTTTATCGGGTCTAATCGTGCGATGGTAATAAATCCATATACGTTTGTGGGGTGCATGTAAGAAAGTTCTTGTTTGATTGTTTATTAGTAGCAGAGATAGAGATAGAGAAGAGAAGAGATAGAGATACTGAAAACAAAGACGAACGCAATCTAGTGCGCATCGGGATCTCCTCTCTCTCTCTGTGTGTCTCTTTCCCAAATGCCGCGGGCCCACCCCCGCCGCCGCCGCCTCCTCCCCGTCGCCGCGGCGGCGGCCGCCCTCGCGCTCCTCGCTCTGCTCGTCCTCCTGCCCACCGCGCCGCCGGGGGGACCCGCGGCCCCCGCCTCCCTCCTCCGCGCGGCCATCGCCGCGCACCCGTCCCCCGCCTCCTACGCGCACCCGTGCGCCGACCACCTCTCCCTCTCGCTCCACCGCCTCCGCGCCGCGCTCCCCGCGCTCGAGTCCGGCGACCTGCCGGCCGCGCTCCACCTCGCCTCCGCCTCGCTCCAGTGCCAGTACGACTGCTCCCACCTCCTGTCCCTCCCCGCCTTCCCCTCCCACTCGCTCACCTCCCGCTTCCTCAACTCCCTCACCCCGCAGACGCTAACCGCATACCCCAAATCCGCCTCCTTCTACTCCACGGTCGCAGCATTTCCGGCGAGGGTCCGTCCGGCCGCCACCGTCTGCAAGTCCAATCCGGCGTGCGACTTCTCCAACGTGCAAGACGCCGTCAATGCCGCGCCGAATTACACTGCCGGGCACTTCCTCATCACCGTCTCTGCAGGTATATACAAGGAAAACGTCGTAGTTCCGTTCGAGAAGACCAACGTTTTGCTGGTGGGCGAGGGAATGGGGGCTACCGTGATCACTGCCTCACGGAGCGTGGGGATCGAAGGGCTCGGCACTTATGACACCGCGACGGTGGCTGTCGTCGGCGATGGCTTCCGGGCGAGGGATATCACATTTGAGAACACTGCTGGGGCAGGAGCTCACCAGGCGGTTGCGTTCCGGTCAGACAGCGACCGGTCGGTGCTGGAGAATGTGGAGTTCCGAGGGCATCAGGACACCTTGTATGCTCGCACAATGCGGCAATTGTATCGCCGATGCCATATTACTGGAACTGTGGATTTTGTATTTGGGAATGCCGCAGCTATGTTTGAGGAATGCGTGATTGAGACGGTGCCGCGGGCAGAGGGTTCCGGGAAGAGCGCACGCAATGTGGTGGCAGCAAATGGGAGGATTGATCCAGGGCAGACCACAGGGTTTGTGTTTCAAAATTGCACAGTGGATGGTAGCAAAGATTTCGTTGTGTTGTTCCAGGCAAAGCCGCAATCGTACCGGCTCTACTTGGGGCGTCCATGGAAGGAGTATGCAAGGACACTATTTGTCAGCTGTTATTTAGGCAAGGTTGTCAGGCCGGAGGGTTGGCTTGCTTGGCGAGGGGATTTTGCACTCAAGACACTGTATTATGGGGAGTTTGATAGTCGAGGCCCTGGTGCAAATCAGACATCAAGGGTCGGGTGGAGCAGTCGGACATCAGAACAGCATGTCACATTCTACTCAGTAGAGAACTTTATTCAAGGACATGAATGGATTGCGTACTAAATATAGTATAGAGTCAATGTTCAGATTAGCGATTCTTGGTGGAGCTTCAACAGCTAAATGCTAAATATCCAACCCGTGATGTCCCTGAATTGCAAGCAAGTCACGCTCCCAGGATCTGGAGTCAAGTAACTAACTGTATTGACTTGGTACATAACCCGAAGTGATCTGTTTTCTGCTGTTCACAGGTTTTCCTTCAGTTTTTGCTTTGTATATTCAGCTACATTTTTGTAAATACATTGTGTGTTTTCTGGAGTGACTACTGAAATTTGGTTTTGCTGCAGAATATCAAGGAACTTGTCTATTGTAGTTGTGTGGTATTCAGCATATTGTACATATGAAAAGCACATCATGGTATGATGGTAGATTTGCAATTATGCATTCCAATCCAACCTGTTTATGTGTGATGGAAGCATCTTTCTGCCATCTTTTATTTTTCCTGTCCTTATTTATTTGTTAGTTGAAGGGGAGCCTTGGCGCAGTGCTAAAGTTGCTGCCTTGTGACCGTGAGGTCACGGGTTCAAGCCCTGGAAACAGCTCTTACAGAAATGTAGGGAAAGGCTGCATACAATAGACCCGAAGTGGTCGGACCCTTCCCCGCACCCTGCGCAAGCGGGAGCTACATGCACCGGGCTGCCCTTATTTATTTATTTGTTAGTTCATGTTTGTTCAGTTGGTTACTAATTTGTTGAATTTATATCAGACATCTCTCATGTTCCAAGCTAACACACATAACCTTAGCACTTTTACAATAGTTTACAAGCAAAAGTGACAAAGGGAGATTTACATGTGACAAGGATAACTGATCTGCTATATACAATATTCACTTGAGCTATGAACAAGGTGAAACCTTTTCTAATATAAGCCAGTATTTTTTTTACAGCCAACTCGACTTGGTATTGACCTGCAAAATGTTCCATCCTCATCATTGTCATAAACAGCTCAGTATGGTACACCTATTGCAACTGCAATCTACCTCCCTCCAGCAGTTAATGCACGCATTGCAAATTAAAATGAGCTCTAGTGACTGCTATGCAAGATGAAAAGAAAGAACCACACTTCATAATCACTCCACAATATATAGGGCCCATTTGTGCTTTTTGTGGAGATTAAGATGGCTTAAAGTTCTAGCCGCTTCTTTATGTTTTGTCGAGAGCTTGATCTGTAGGCTACTATTGAAGAATTGACTATGATATTTTCACGCGGCATCATTGCATTTTCTTGGAGATCTGTTCCGAAATCTGAAGCTGTTAGAAAACAAATTTGTTCAAGTGTTATCAACATAATGTAGCGGTTGTCTGGATGATACATTTTTCTCGTTACATTTTTCCAAGCATGCCTGTGTATCTTATTTCCTGCAGGATGATAACATGTTCCTGTCATTATCACTCTGACACACTACAATACACGATGATACACATCTGTTTGTGATTATGTATCCTGCAAATTAAACAAACAAGTTATTCCAGTTAATTTCTTGGGACTCGCCTAAAAATATATTCCTTGGGACTCCCAAGAAAAGGAACATTTCTTAATCTCCAATGTATCTGATGAAACGTATAGTTACTTGAGATCATAGATACTACACAGCTACAATATCAACCTGAATACTACAGATTGTTCCATGAGATTATTTTGGAAGATAACAAGTGACTACAGTACATCATTACAACAGAAATTGCCCTACAAGACAAAAATTGCAGTAGATGCGGACTACAATTTACTAAAAAGACTGTCAAGGTCTTGCATTGCAGGATCGACCATATCAAGGCCAGCATCAAGATGCGCGAGCACAGTTTCATCGGCGAGCAGCTCTGGCGTGAAGAGCGTCTTCCAGCCGGTGCACCATGCGGTGGCCTCCCCCAACGAGGGCTTCGCGGCTTGCAGCCAGTGTCGCAGCGCGCCTTCCCATTTGTCAAAGAACTGTTCGGCTTCTAGGATCGACACCACGTCTTGAGCGCGCAGGAGAGGTGCCCACAACATCACCATCCGGAACGAAGGGTCGGTTTGCTTCGGCGGCGTGATCTTCATCTCCCGTACTAACCGTGTTAGCATTGGCAGGATGTGACGCTTGCTGAAGGTGTCCCACTGCACCGGGCTAAGGTATTCCTTCCATGGCGACGCGACCTCGTAGTCGCCGTTCCTGATCTTGCTCTCCACGGTACCGTAGAGGCTCTCTGGTAAGTGGCCGATGAGGGGAATGAACGGGCGTAGCCAGTCGTGACAGTCCGGATCCCATGATGGCTTCCACTCTCGCATGTCGACGACCATCCTCGGCGTGATCACCTGCTCGATTATGTAGCGCGCGGCGGAAGAAGGCAGCCTGGCTTTCCACGTCCCCAGCATGCGCTTCCCATGGAGCCCCTTCTTGGACTCGGCCACGGCCTTGAGCGCATCCGTCGTCTCCACGCTGTCGTCCCCTTGAAGCATCATGTCATGCAGGAGCGCGAGGATGGTCTCGCAGCACTCCGTTTCGAGCCGCATAGCACGTGCAATATTCTCCCACTCACGGCACTCCTCCTCCACGGGCGGCTCCGGCGGCACGTGGAGACCATTGTCGTATGGTTTCTCACGGTAGCCGAGGCCAGCCTTTGGACGCCGCCGCACCCGCACGACGGCTTGTATAGGCACGACGATCCCTTGCCCCTGCGCGCCGAGACCCGAGCCTTCCTGGTAATTCCATCGTCGCATCATGTGCGCCACCGCCCGGCTGGGGAGGAACACGAAGCTGCCGGACATATCTGATGGATTGGGCGGCTGGTTCTCGCCGGAGTCGTTCCCGTCGAGCAGCGTAGAGAAGTCGATGTTGAACTCTAGGATCGCCATGCAGACTGAGCAGCAAAAGGGGAAAGAAACGCCCGCCGGGAAACCAGGTGCGAGATATGATGTTTGGCCATACGCCGATGCGCGTCAATATATAGAGCCCTGTTGCAACCGAAATTCCGAGTCGGACCCGTCGACGAGACTAGTCCTGGACTCCAGGTCTGAGCCGATTTCCTTTTTTCTTTTCCTTTCTGTTCCTTGAAAGCTGTCCGAGCAGAACTCTGACTAGTGAAACCGATTCTCTATGGCCTCCCGTCGTGGGGAAACTAATTTCCTTGCTTGGGCGCCAGAGAAGTCAGGTACTTTTTCAGTACGCAGTGCATATAGGCTTGCTTCGGATGAAGTGCACAGCAGTTTTGTTGCAACTTCTAGTACACATTCTGATGGAGCTCGTGAGGGCTGGAAGTCCACACTGGCACCACCAAAAGTCCTTAACTTCGCTTGGAGGCTTGCAAATGACTCACTTGTGACATGGAAAAACAAACAGAAACGCAAACTTGAGATTACTGCTATTTGTCCAATCTGCAGCTGTGAAGATGAGGACTCTTTTCATACTTTCTGTACCTTCTCTTTCGATAAAGGATGCTTTTATTATCTCAAAATGTAGCATCAAGCGATACAAAGCATTTAGAATATCACCCGGCCTCTGCATAACTAGGATGCACACAGCGAAACATCAAAAATCTAATAAGAAAAAATGACAATTCGGCAACAGTAGAGTCCTATAGACCGACACTATACCTATGTCGAAACGGTTGGTGGACCGATGCGGAGATTATGTTGCCACCCATGTTGGATAAAAAACTCCATAGCCACCTGCTCCAATCGCGTACACACCGCCTTGAATAGCGGTTGGTACTCCACACGTTGTAGCATAGACCATATACGAAGCGAGTGCGTACAACGGAAAATAACCTGCAGAGAAGAAGCATTTTTGTCATTAAATACCAAATCGTTTCTTACATAGCCAAAGCGACCATAGTAAGGCGTACGCTCCCACCCTTATTAACGTTTTGAACCTATTTGAAATACCGTCGAACCAATGACCAAAAATATTGGCAACACTTGTGGGCGGATATAAATTTGACGCTATTTGGATGACTGATCACGTAGAACGCGCAAACTTGCATTGAAAAAAGAGGCGTTTGATTGTCTCGTTATGAGTACAAAAACAATATTTCTTACTTCCTGGCCAGTTGCATCGTGCAAGGTTGTCTTTGGTTAGCACAACACCTCTACGAAGATACCACATGAATATTTTAACTTTTAGTGGAATCTTTGCCTTCCAGATTTTCTTGTTATTGCTCTCCGGTATCTCAGAATGCGTGAGCGCACGATAAATAGAGTCTACCGTGAAAGACCCCGATGTAGTAAGGTTCCAGCGAAACACATCACGACCTTGCGACAGGTTAATCAGATCCAGACGGGATAAGAGATTATGCCATGACATAAGTCGGGCGCCAACCAAATCCCGCCCGAAAGAAATATTCGGCGGGGATGAGCTGAGCACCTGCGCAATAGTGTTGTTCTTATCGCGAGCAATGTTGTACAAGGCTGGATATTGTTCTCGGAGACTGGCATTGCCTAGCCAGATATCTTCTCAGAAACGAATCTCTGACCCGTCCTTTATCGTGAAAGACCCAAAGCGAAAGAGTTGTTTCTTTGCCGCCATTAGGCCACCCCAAAAGTGTGAGTCGCCAGATTTCCAATATGCCTGAGACACCGCCTTTTGGCCTAGATACTTGTTGCGCAACATGGTTTGCCAAACACCATCCTCAGTAAGAAGTTTGAACAACCATTTACTAAGTAGGGCCTTATTCTTGACCTGCAGGTCATGAATTCCAAGGCCACCTTGGTCTTTCGGCCTACAAACCACACTTCATTTGGTCAGCCGGTATTTTTTCTTTTCACCATCTCCTTGCCAAAAGAATCTGGACCTAAAATAGTCTAATCTTTGCAAGACCCCTTTTGGGAGTTGGAAGAAAAAAAACATATAGAGAACCATATTTGTGAGGACAGAGTTTATCAAAACCAGCCGTCCTCCAACTGAGAGCAACTTGCCTTTCCAACTGCTCAACCGTTTCTCTAGCCGCTCCTCTACATGCTTCCACTCTGCAATGGTGAGACGACGATAATGAATCAGTATTCCCAGATATTTGATCGGGAATTGGCCAAGTGCGCAACCAAATAGGTCCGCGTAATCGGCTGCTACCTCGACGGCTTCTCCAAAGCAGAACACTTTGCTTTTATGGAAGTTAATTTGAAGACCTGACATTTGCTCAAACGCTGACAACAGGAGTTCATGTTTCGAGCCTTGTCCAGGTCATGTTCCATAAAAAGTGTTGTGTCATCAGCATATTGCAGAATAGAGAGGCCACCATTCACAAGGTGTGGCACTACCCCAGCAATTTGCCCGTCCTGCTTGGCGCGCTCAATCAGAATAGCCAACATGTCAGCCACAATGTTAAATAACATTGGGGACATGGGGTCACCCTGCCGTAGTCCTTTTTTTGTTTGGAAGTAATGACCTACATCATCATTGACTTTGATGGCCACGCTACCTCCAGTTACAAAATTTTGGATCAACTGGCACCATTTTTTAGAGAAATCTTTCATCCTTAGGGCCTGTTGGAGGAAAGACCATTTGGTCTTGTCATAGGCTTTTTCAAAGTCAATTTTGAATACTACTCCACTTAGGTTTTTCCGATGCATCTCGTGGACGGTCTCATGCAGGATTACTACACCATCAAGTATATTCCTTCCTTGCATGAAAGCCGTTTGAGATGGTCGGACAACATGGTCAGCTACCGAGTTAAGCCGATTCGTAGCCACTTTGATGAAAATCTTGAAACTTACATTAAGGAGGCATATGGGTCTGAACTGCTGGATCCGTCCAGCCTCCTTAATCTTTGGCAACAAGACAATCTCGCCAAAATTAAGCCTAAATAGCTCAAGTCGGTCGGCATGAAGACAATTGAACAACTCCATAAGGTCAGCCTTGATGATATATGTAACTAGACCTAGCCATGGGCAGCCCGGCCCGGCCGACCCGAAAAAGCCTGATCCGGCCCGGCCGGCCCGAAAAAGCCTGATCCGGCCTGGCCCGACGCTATAACCGGGACGGGCTCGGGCCTAGATTTTGAGCCCGGTGGCCTGGCCGGGCCGGGCCCGGGCCCGTCATTTTTGCAGTTTTCTGAAGGGGCCCGACCCGAGGCCCGGCGGGCTTTTGCATGTTCGGGCCGGGCTTGGGCCCAAAAACTAGGCCCGATGGCCGGGCCGGGCTCGGGCCCAGGTTTTTTGGCTCGGGCTTGGCTAGGCCCGGCCCGAAGCCCGGCCCGGCCCGAGGTTTGGCCAGGTATATCCATAACACCCACGATGCGGCTATATCTCCCACGTGTCGGAGCACGACTTAGAGGCATAGCCGCATAGTAGGCATGTCGCAATAGGGGTAATCTTTACACATCTCATGTACTGAATAAGAAAGGGATAAAGAGTTGGCTTACAATCGCCACTTCACACAAAACATAAATATAGCATTACATCATCCAGAATACAATCAAGACAACCCCAAATGCAATAGATCCCCGATCGCCCCAACTGGGCTCCACTACTGATTGTCTGGAAAGGAAACATAGTAACGTCCTGAATCGTCGTCGAACTCCCACTTGAGTTCGGTCACGTCCCCTGTACTAGCATCATCGGCACCTGCATCTGGTTTTGGAAGTAATCTGTGAGTCACGGGGACTCAGCAATCTCACACCCTCGCGATGAAGACTATTTAAGCTTATGGGTAGGAAAAGGTAGTGAGGTGGAGCTGCAGCAAGCGCTAGCATATATGGAGGCTAACTTACGCAAATGAGAGCGAGAAGAGAAGAAAAACACGGTCGATAAAATATCATGATCAAGAAGTGATCCTGAACTACTTACGTTCAATCATAACACGAGACCGTGTTCTCTTCCCGGACTCCGCCGAAAAGAGACCATCACGGCTACACACACTGTTGATTAATTTTAATTAGATTAAGTGTCAGGTTTTCTACAACCGGATATTAACAAATTCCCATCTGCCCATAACCGCGGGCACGGCTTTCGAAAGTTCAAAACCCTGCAGGGGTGTCCCAACTCAGCCCATCACAAGCTCTTGCGGTCAACGAAGGATATTCCTTCTCCCAGGACGACCCAATCAGGCTCGGAATCCCGGTTACAAGACATTTCGATAATGGTAAAACAAGACCAGCAAAGCCGCCTAAATGTGCCGACAAATCTCGATAGGAGCTGCACATATCTCGTTCTCAGGGCACACCAGATTGTCCAAGATTCCGGTAGGCCAACCCAGAGTTGCCCCTGGTGGCGACCGGCTGCTGACAGGTTGGACCAACACTCAGAGGAGCATTGGCCTGGGGGGTTAAAATAAAGATGACCCTTGAGTCCACGGAACCCAAGGGAAAAGGCTTAGGTGGAAAATGGTAAAACCAAGGTTGGGCCTTGCTGGGGGAGTTTTATTCAAGGCGAACTGTCAAGGGGTTCCCATTATAACCCAACCGCGTAAAGAACGCAAAATCAAGGAAAATAACACCGGTATGACGGAAACTAGGGCGGCAAGAGTGGAACAAAACACCAGACATAAGGCCGAGCCTTCCACCCTTTACCAAGTATATAGGTGCATTAAAGTAAACAAGATATAATAATGATATCCCAACAAATAAACATGTTCCAACAAGGAACAAACTCCAATCTTCATTTGCAACTAGCAACGCTATAAGAGGGGCTGAGCAAAGCGGTAACATAGCCAAACAACGGTTTGCTAGGACAAGGTGGGTTAGAGGGTTGACATGGCAATATGGGAGGCATGATATAGCAAGTGGTAGGTATCGCGGCATAGCAATAGAGCGAGCAACTAGCAAGCAAAGATAGAAGTGATTTCGAGGGTATGGTCATCTTGCCTGCAAAATTCTCCGAGTTGACGTAAGCTTGATCCTCGTAAGCATACTCAACGGGTTCCTCGATCACGTACTCGTCTCGCAACTCTACCCAAGGCAATAACACAAGCAAAGGAAACCACAGTCAACCACGATGCAATGCGCAAGCAACATGATGCAAAACATGGCATGATATGCGGGATGTGATATGCAATGCATATGCGAGCTCCGGAAGAAAAAGATATAACCAGGCCTCAACTTGGCAAACCAAGAGTGCCGCTGGAAAGATGAGTTGATTTCGGTCGAAATCGATGTAAAGATCACCGGAATCGGATGCACGTTTGCAAATGGCAAGCAAAACAATAATGGCACAATTCTGCAATTAACAGCATGATGCCGTCTAGAATGCCACAAGAAACTAAGTTACTGCACTCCAACATAGCAACAAAGCACATGTCAGTGGTGTACTCAAGATGCTTGACAAAACATGAACACTGAGCTACAGCTAAAACACACAAGAGCATGTTCAAACAAGCATGGCAAAAGTGCAAAAGATATCAGCTTCACAGACTTAGTGAAAATACTAACATGTCAGGAATTAACATCAGGAAGCAATGTTTAGAGTAAGATAACAACATGCTACAGGAACATATCATAGCAAAACAAGGCATGGCATGAATCTACTCAAAGCATATAACAAAAGTCCCTTACTGACCATAAGCCAAAAGGGCATAGAAAATATGATGGCACCCATGTAAACATAGCAAGTTTCGTTAACAGATTCAGACTTAGCAGAAAACTGGACATGGCAAAACAAAGTTATGAAGGCATGTTTGCGAGCTCGATGCACTCAACACAAGACATTGCATGACAAATTAAGCATACTCCCAGCAAGAAGACATGATCAAGAAGCTAACCATGGCAAGAACAAACTTATAGCATGTATGTATCAACTACAACAACCTTGGCAAAATTGATTAACACGTAAACAACCTGCCAGGAACAATTTATAGCAAAAGTAGAGCAAGATTGAGTCATGCTAGGGTGCTCCATAAATGCAAATAGGGACATGGATGGATAGAGCATAACCATATGTCCAAATCATCCTTACTGAATATACTCAAAAGAAGCATGGATCTCTCTGAAACAACATGAATTTATGGCATAAAAATAACAGCAGGGAAAAGACTTAGTAAAATTTCTAAGTCCCTGAAATCAGCAACATTACGAGAGCTACTTTGCATGCATGTGCTAGTCACCACATTGATCACAAAAAAACATGGTAAAAATGACAAATGCTCATAAACTGGTAAGAATCAGGAACTAACATTTTATAGCACTCTTACATCAACAATTTGGGCATCAAGATGGACTCAAACAAGCATGGTGCAATGGAACAAAATGAAGAGGACATCCTGATGAACAATTTGATATATGGCACGCACAAAATGAAGCTACGGATGCGGAGTTATGATGCAATGAACAGAGCTAGAAAATGTTAGGGGAAACCGGGGACTTAGAAGAAATAGACCTCGCCCAGATCTAGGGTTGGCACGGAATTCGAGGCGCAGACGGGGTTCTCGCCGGAGCATGGCCGGAGACGGAGGCGACGGTGGCCGGGGACGCCGCAGCTCACCAAAGAGGGCTCGGGGGAGCCGGATCTGCGAGGAGGCGGCGGCGGGACGACGACCGGCGACGAGGTAGCGACGGAGGAGCGCGGGCGGCGGGCGGCGGGTGCGGTCGCCGGCGAGGGACGGCGCGGCCAGCGGAGGAGGCGCGGCTGCGCGGGCGGGCCGCGGGGGCCGGCGGCGACGGGCGGTGGCCGGGGCCACGTGGCAGGCACTGAGAGGCTGGGAGCGGCGGCGCGGTTACGTCCGGTCCAGGACGGACATGTTCGGCGGGCGAGAGGGGAAAGATCTAGGGTTTCATCCGGGATTTCGGAGGGGAAGATGTTTTTATAGGTAGAGGGAGCTAGGAGAGTCCAAATGAGGTGCGGTTTTCGGCCAAGCGATCATGATCGAATGGCTGAGAGGATGGGGGGTGGGGGGTTGGATGGGTTTTGGGCCACTTTGGAGGGGTGTTGGGCTGCAACGCACACGAGGCCTTTACGGTTCCTCGGTTAACTGTTGGAGTATCAAACAGACTCCAAATGGCACGAAACTTGACAGGCGGTCTACCGGTGGTGTACCAAGGCCGCTTGGCAAATCTCGGTCCATTCCGAGAAAGTTTAACACCCGCACACGAAAAGAGGCAAAAGGGGGCGCCGGAGGACATAGGAGTGTCGGATCGCAAAACGGACAACGGGGAAAATGCTCGGATGCATGAGACGAATACGTATGGAAAATGTGGTGCACATGATGACATGATATGAAATGCATGACATGGACAAAATGCAAAACGAAGATAAAACCCAACCACAAGGGAATATCATAACTTAGAGCCGAAAATGGCAAGAGTCGGAGTACAATTATGGAAAATTACATATGGGGTGTTACAATATCCCAGAAATTTTGATAGAATTCTGCGGGGAAACCATATGAGCCTGGAGCTTTGTTATGTTCCATTTGGAACATTGCAGCTCTCACCTCCTCTTTCGAGAATGGTGCCGTCAGGATATCATTTTCTTCTGTCGTGACTTGTGGAATGTCATCTGTTCGGGTCTCGTCAAGGGTGAAATTCCCTCCAGCCGGCGCTCCGAACAGAGATTTGTAGTAGTCGGTGATATACTTTTTGAGCTCCTCTTGACCTTGATCCGCCCCTCATCTTGTTGGAGACTATAAATACATTTCTTCCTATGCCGCCCATTAGCGACCAATTGGAAGTATCTTGTATTACTATCACCCATCAAAACGAAATCGGCTTTGGATCTCTGGTAGTATTTGATCTCCTCTTCTCGCAGAAGACGGGCAATCTTCTCATTAGAATGATTTTTTAATCCAATCTCTTGTTGAGATAAGATGCGCGTCTCTGTAATTTTGTTGAGGTCATCAATAATGGTAGAGAGCTGTTGTTTTTCTTTTTTATAAATCCCGTTGGTATGTTTTGCCCATCTAAAGGGGTGTTGCTTCATGGCCCTTATTTTAAAGTTCCATCTCTGAATAGATGTACGACCAACATCGGGCCTCTCCGAAATATTCTTGATCATGTCTACAAATCCATCCCTATGCATCCATCCCAATTCAAATTTGAAAGGGCGTAGGGCAGCTGGTTTCATAGATTAGAATCCAGAATGATGGGTGCATGATCCGATAAAGCCTCAATACGCTCTAGGGCTCGCACGGTTACCAGAAGAAATGTTAGTTCCCATTCGGTATCCATGAGTACCCTATCAAGCTTCTCGTATGTCAGCACATGTCGGTTATTAGCCCAAGTGAACTGCCGTCCCAACATACTGGCCTCCCGAAGATCCAAACTGTCTATCACAACATTAAATAGGAAAGGCCAATGAGTGTCAAAACAGTCATTATTTTTTTCTTCCTGATACCTAAGGATATTAAAGTGCCCTCCAATAAACATTGGATGTGGGTTATCCTTAGCCAGATTTACCAATTCCCGAAGGAAAACGGACTTATGCTCATCTTGGGCAGCCCATAGACAACGACAAGAGTCGATATAAAATTATCAGCATCAATGCATGACGCTTGTGGCAAGCAATGAATGCTGAATTGGAGCTCCCGGATGTTACTAAGATATTACACACTAGCAGAGAATGGTTCGTCCAGCTTGTCTCTGATTTGAGTGAACCTGTCCGGCTACACACAATGATGTTGCTTTGGCGAATTTGGCATGTCAGAAATGAAATAGTTCACCATAAACCAGTACCACCAATTGATGTATTTTGCCGTTTTCTAACTAGCCATATTGCCTCCCTGAATTCTATTGCCATTGATCCGACGGCGGACCGCACCAAAGGCAAGTACCCAGCTCAAGTATGCTTCCCTGTGTTAGCTCCCACACACAATGTTAAGTGCCCGATCCTAGGCCTATGAGAACCACCAATGGCGGGACGTGTGAAGTTTAACACAGATGGGTCTCTGTCAAATGGGGTCGCTGGAATAGGAATGATCTTGAGAGATGATGGAGGTGGTATTATCTTTAGCTCGTGCAGGTATTTATTTGACTGTAATGATGTTCTAGAGACTGAAATTCTTGCTATACGGGAGGGACTCATGCTTACATTGCAGTGGAGCAACCGACCAATCAATATAGAATCAGACAGTCTGGAAGCAGTCAAGATGGTGCAAAGCAGAGATATTAATAGATCAAAATATGCCTTTCTGACAAAGGAGATTCAAGAAAGTTTGATCGAGCGTAATTCTTGTATTACTCATGTTGGTCACACAAAAAATTATACTAGCCATTTTCTGACAAATTTTGGAAGATCACAATGCCGAACTGTTGTGTGGCTTGGGTCTAGTCAAATGAACTTCTCGACACTGTCAGTCGTGACTGTAATTCTTGATTTTGAGTAATACAAGTATTATCCCGCAAAAAAGATTTTTTTATAACTTCTTGTAAAGGAATTAGAATCACATAGCACCATGTACGTAACGATCATTTCCAAAGGAACCCTCGTATGTGTTGGACTCTTTTTTTTTACAGTAAATAGACTTTATTCCTCATATAAGAGTATCTCCAACAGCCGCGTTATATAAGCGCCGCGCTGAAAAATCAGCATTTTTTGCGCGCGCGCTACCTCTCCGGGCGCTTCAGCGGAGGCGCAAAAATCGCACGCACGACATATTTAGTTCAGTGCGCGGGCCGAAACGCCATCGCGCACCGCTTATTTGCTGCGCCCGCTCCCGCGCGCTGGACTCTCGAGCGCTCGCTCGCAACTCCACCCACCCCATCCATCCGAGGCGCCACCGCCACCCACGCCGTCCGACGACCGTTCCGGCGCTTGCTCGGCCTATCCCCGTGCCGCGGCGGCTTCCTCCGCCTCCCTCTAGTCACCACCGCCCCTCGCGCGCGGCGGTCCTCCGACGAACAGCTCGCGGCCGCTCGCTGCCGCTCGGCGCCCGCAAGGTGTTTGACAAAACGCCTGCAAGGTATGTATTGATCAAACTTCATGAATTTGGTGCATGTTGATTGTAGTTTTTATAGCCTAGTATTCAACATTGTAGATGAGTTTGTCGTATGATTTTTCCGAAGAAGAATTTAATATGGAAGAGGAGGAGGATCTTGCAATGATCCTAGCTATGCACATCAATAAAAAACCGAAGCACGGTGGTTCGGTTATGGGTCGGCAGAAAATTTGGAGGGATATGATCGATGCCCACAACAGATTGATCATGCATTATTTTGCGGAGAATCCCACATACCCGGAGGCGTACTTTCGTCGCCGGTTTAGGATGAGCACCGAGTTGTTCAGACGCATTGCAGAGAAACTAGCGAGCCATGACCGATTTTTTCAGCAAAGGAGGAATGCCGCCAGAGAGTTTGGGCATAGCACCTTTCAGAAGGTGATAGCCGCTTTGCGTATGTTGGCATACGGTATCCCGGCTGATCTAGTTGATGATCACTTGGCTATGGGTGAGAGCCAAGCCATCTTGTGTGTCAAGCGCTTCGCAGTCGGAATTGTCTAAGTGTTTGGCCAGGAGTATTTGAGATCTCCCAATGCTGAAGACGCCGCAAGGCTATTGCAGATGAACAAAGCTCGCGGTTTCCCAGGTATGCTTGGCTCAATAGATTGCATGCATTGGAGTTGGAAGGATTGTCCAAAGGCATGGCATGGGCAATTCCACGGCCAAAAAAGGATTCCACTATAGTCCTTGAAGCGGTGGCAGATTAAGAGACTTGGATTTGGCATGCATTCTTTGGAATGCCTGGATCTTTGAATGACATCAATGTTGTCAACCGGTCACCGCTGATGAATAAGATTGCGAATGGTGATTTTCCACCGGTGCAGTTCGTAGCAAATGATCGTACATACAACTATGGATATTATCTTGCGGATGGCATCTAACCAAAGTGGCAAACATTTGTGAAGCCGTTGAACCGGAAGGTAAGAAAAATCTTGATTTCCACAATGCTCAAGCGGCGGCTAGAAAATATGTGGAGAGAGCTTTTGAGATGCAAGCCCAATTTGCTATTGTGAGAGGACCGGCTAGATTTTGGGATTAAAAAATGCTTTGGTACATCATGCACGCTTATGTGATCATGCATAATATGATCATTAAGAATGAGCGTGGCCAAAATGTAGACTACTCTCAATATGAGTTCTTGGGACATCCCGTGCGAGTGCGACGAAGGGCTGGAAGGGTGGCCCGTTTTGTTGCCTCCTATCATGCCATTCGACGTCCCGCAACGCATGATGATCTTCATAAGGATCTCATCGAGGAGTGGCGGGCATGGAATGGACGACAAAGAGCATCATGATTTGTGCGTTCGATGTTGTATTGTTGAACTATTTGTTGTGTTATTGCACTATTTGTTGTACTGAACGATAAACTGTTTGTTTGAGTTGTAATAACGAAACTGAACTATTTATTATTGATTTATTTTGTTTGTGTTTGATCTTTTTGCTTGTATTTGGAATGCATATGTTGTTTGTGCGAGAGTCGCGTGCGGTGCATTTTTGTGCGCTCCTGGAGCCAGCGCTGCCCACCACACCAAACCAGGCGATAGACGCGCGGCAAAATAGTTTTTAGCGCGCGGCGCGTTCGGCGGCTATTGGAGATACTCTAATAGTCAAGTCATTTAAAAAAATAGAAGAAATAAAGTCCGGGATAGAACTATCCCAAAATCCCAAAGATCTAATGGTAAGAGAATTTCTAGCTTGGCTATTTGCTACCTCATTCGCTTCACGAAAACAATGCACAAATGAAGTCTTTGCAAATTCCAACTCCATTTGCTTACACTCCATGATGATAACGCCTCAGGAGCAAAGTATGCTTATTGTTGATTAAAGGCTTCCACTACAATCGTACTGTCAGATTCAATGATCAGTGAATTACACCTAAATCTTTCCGCGAGAATCCTTTCATTTCGGACCGCAATTATTTCCATATATACAACTCGAAAGTAAATTTGTACTTTAATTATTAATTCCATCTTACATCAATTTTTTCCACCACTTCTTCGTCCTTCCTGCTCCGACGATTTTCTCGGGTTTTCATTTTAATCAGACCAACCTAAACCAATAAACCAGACCAACATACGGTCCATAAATAAAAAAATTCTATGGTAAAATCTAGTAGTGGTCAAACATCTTTGTTAACCCAATAAATAGCAATAATTTCATGATTTGAAAGCAAATAAATATCAATCAATATCTTATCTTTGGTCCCAATAAATCAGATCAATAACAGACGCATACTTATTTGACCAGTTTAAGAAATGACAAAATCTATACTTTATAACCAAAATATAATCTTATTTTGTCCATTTTTTGCATCAAGATTTGTCTCGTGTGGCCTTCTTATTGTGCTAAAAAAATATTTGACCTCCCTGACAATGCACATGCACATTACTATTCTTTTTTTGTGCGAGAAAAACTTCAGATCTATTCATCAACCGTCAAGGTAGTATAAAGAACACCAGAAGTAAAAAATACATCTAGGTCCGTAGACCACCTAACGATGACTACAAGCACTGGAGCGAGTTGAAGGCGCGCCACCATCATCGCACTCCCTCATCGGAGCAGGGTAAGCCTTGTTGTACGTAGTAGACAGTCGGGAAGTCATCATGCTAAGAGCCCATAGGACCAGCACACCAGAACAACAACCGCCGTCAATGAAGAGAAGCATAGATCGGAAGGACCCAACCTGTAGACACATGAACACATACGAACAAAGACCGGATCCATGTGGATCCATCGAAGACAAACGCTGACCGAATCCCATGAGATCCGTCGAAGACAAACCTCCACACGTCCTCCGATGATGCTAGAAACACCACCGGAACGGGGGCTAGGCGGGAAGGACCTTATTCCTGTTGGGGAACGTAGTAATTTCAAAAAAAATTCCTACGCACACGCAAGATCATGGTGATGCATAGCAACGAGAGGGGAGAGTTTCATCTACGTACCCTCGTAGACCATAAGCGGAAGCGTTATGACAACACGGTTGATGTAGTCGTATGTCTTCACGATCGACCGATCCTCAGTATCGAACGTACGGCACCTCCGCGTTCAGCACACATTCAGCTCGGTGACGTCCCGCGAACTCACGATCCAGTAGAGCTTTCGGGAAGAGCTTCGTCAGCACGATGGCGTGGTGACGGTGTTGATGAAGCTACCGACGCAGGGCTTCGCCTAAGCACCGCTACGATATGACCGAGGTGGATTATGGTGGAGGGGGGCACTGCACACGACTAAAAGATCAATGATCAATTGTTATGTCTATGAGGTGCCCCCTTGCCCCCGTATATAAAGTAGCTAGGGGGGAGGTGGCTGGCCAAGGAGGAGGGCGCGCCAAGGGGGGAGTCCTACTCCCACCGGGAGTAGGACTCCTTCTTTCCTAATAGGAGTAGGAGAAGGGGGAAGGGAAGGAGAGAGGAGGAAGGAAAGGGGGGCGCCGCCCCCCTCCTTGTCCAATTCGGACTAGAGGGGGAGGGGCACGCGGCCTGCCCTGGACGCCCCTCGTATTCTCCACTAAGGCCCAATAGGCCCAATATACTCCCCGGGGGTTCCGGTAACCCCCTGGTACTCCGGTATATGTCTGAAACCTCCCGAAACTCCTCCGGTGTCCGAAAATAGTCGTCCAATATATCGATATTTACGTCTCGACCATTTCGATACTCCTCGTCATGTCCATGATCATATCCGGGACTCCGAACAACCTTCGATACATCAAAACACAAAAACTCATAATACCGATCGTCATAGAACTTTAAGCGTGCGGACCCTACGGGTTCGAGAACTATGTAGACATGACCGAGACACATCTCCGGTCAATAACCAATAGCGGAACCTGGATGCTCATATTGGTTCCTACATATTCTATGAAGATCTTTATCGGTTAAACCGCATAACAACATACGTTGTTCCGTTTGTCATCGGTATGTTACTTGCCCGAGATTCGGTCGTCAGTATCTCAATACCTAGTTCAATATCGTTACCGGCAAGTCTCTTTACTCATTCCGTAATGCATCATCCCGTAACTAACTCATTAGTCACATTGCTTGCAAGGCTTATAGTGATGTGTATTACCGAGAGGGCCCATAGATACCTCTCCGACAAACGGAGTGACAAATCCTATTCTCGATCTATGCCAACTCAACAAACACCATCGGAGACACCTGTAGAGCACCTTTATAATCACCCAGTTACATTGTGACGTTTGGTAGCACACAAAGTGTTCTTCCGGTAATCGGGAGTTGCATAATCTCACAGTCATAGGAACATGTATAAGTCATGAAGAAAGCAATAGCAATAAACTAAACGATCAAGTGCTAAGCTAACGGAATGGGTCATGTCAATCACATCATTCTCCTAATGATGTGATCCCGTTGATCAAATGACAACTCATGTCTATGGCTAGGAAACTCAACCATCTTTGATCAACGAGCTAGTCAAGTAGAGGCATACTAGTGACACTATGTTTGTCTATGTATTCACACATGTATTATGTTTCTGGTTAATACAATTCTAGCATGAATAATAAACATTTATCATGATATGAGGAAATAAATAATAACTTCATTATTGCCTCTAGGGCATATTTCCTTCAGTCTCCCACTTGCACTAGAGTCAATAATCTAGATTACACAGTAATGATTCTAACACCCATGGAGTCTTGGTGCTGATCATGTTTTGCTCGTGGAAGAGGCTTAGTCAATGGGTCTGCAACATTCAGATCCGTATGTATCTTGCAAATCTCTATGTCTCCCACCTGGACTTGATCCTGGATGGAATTTAAGCATCTCTTGATGTGCTTGGTTCTTTTGTGAAATCTGGATTCC
Source organism: Triticum urartu (assembly GCF_056163025.1). NCBI lineage: Eukaryota > Viridiplantae > Streptophyta > Magnoliopsida > Poales > Poaceae > Triticum > Triticum urartu. Next base: position 513,822,771 of record NC_141874.1, read on the forward strand.
TTTGCCAAGGCAATTGCACCGGTATTGTCACAAAAGATTTTCATTGGACCCGATGCACTAGGTATGACACCTATTTCGGATATGAACTCCTTCATCCAGACTCCTTCATTTGTTGCTTCCGAAGCAGCTATGTACTCCGCTTCACACGTAGATCCTGCCACGACGCTTTGTTTAGAACTACTCCAACTTACAGCTCCATCGTTCCATATAAACATGTATCCGGTTTGCGATTTAGAATCGTTCGGATCAGTGTCAAAGCTTGCATCACCATAACCATTTACGACGAGCTCTTTGTCACCTCCATAAACGAGAAACATATCCTTAGTCCTTTTCAGGTATTTCAGGATGTTCTTGACCGCTGTCCAGTGATCCACCCCTAGATTACTTCGGTACCTCCCTGCTAAACTAATAGCAAGGCACACATCAGGTCTGGTACACAGCATTGCATACATGATAGAGCCTATGGCTGAAGCATAGGGAACACTTTTCATTTTCTCTCTATCTTTTGCAGTGGTTGGGCATTGAGTCTTACTCAACTTCACACCTTGTAACACAGGCAAGAACCCTTTCTTTGCTTGATCCATTTTGAACTTCTTCAAAACTTTATCAAGGTATGTGCTTTGTGAAAGTACAATTAAGCGTCTTGATCTATCTCTATAGATCTTGATGCCCAATATATAAGCAGCTTCTCCGAGGTCTTTCATTGAAAAACTCTTATTCAAGTATCCTTTTATGCTATCCAGAAATTCTATATCATTTCCAATCAACAATATGTCGTCCACATATAATATTAGAAATGCCACAGAGCTCCCACTCACTTTCTTGTAAATACAGGCTTCTCCAAAAGTCTGTATAAAACCATATGCTTTGATCACACTATCTAAATGTTTATTCCAACTCCGAGAGGCTTGCACCAGTCCATAAAGGGATCACTAGAGATTGCATACTTTGTTAGCACCCTTTGGATTGACAAAACCTGCTGATTGCATCATATACAGCTCTTCTTCCAGAAATCCATTCAGGAATGCAGTTTTGACATCCATTTGCCAAATTTCATAATCATAAAACGTGGCAATTGCTAACATGATTCGTACAGACTTAAGCATCGCTATGGGTGAGAAAGTCTCATCGTAGTTAACCCCTTGAACTTGTCGAAAACCTTTCGCAACAAGTCGAGCTTTGTAGATAGTAATATTACCGTCAGCGTCAGTCTTCTTCTTGAAGATCCATTTATTCTCGATGGCTTGCCGATCATTGGGCAAGTCAACCAAAGTTCATACTTTGTTCTCATACATGGATCCCATCTCAGATTTCATGCCTCAAGCCATTTTGCGAAATCTGGGCTCACCATCGCTTCTTTCATAGTTCGTAGGTTCATCATGGTCAAGTAACCTGACTTCCAGAACAGGATTACCGTATCACTCTGGTGCGGATCTTACTCTGGTTGACCTACGAGGTTCGGTAGTAACTTGATATGAAGTTTCATGATCATCATCATTAGCTTCCTCACTAATTCGTGTAGGTATCACAGGAACCAGTTTCTGTGATGAACTACTTTCCAATAAGGGAGCAGGTACAGTTACCTCATCAAGTTCTACTTTCCTCCCACTCACTTCTTTCGAGAGAAACTCCTTCTCTAGAAAGGATCCATTTTTAGCAACAAATGTCTTGCCTTCGGATCTGTGATAGAAGGTGTACCCAATAGTTTCCTTTGGGTATCCTATGAAGACACATTTCTCCGATTTGGGTTTGAGCTTATCAGGTTGAAGCTTTTTCACATAAGCATCGCAACCCCAAACTTTAAGAAACGACAACTTTGGTTTCTTGCCAAACCACAGTTCATAAGGCATCGTCTCAACGGATTTTGATGGTGCCCTATTTAACGTGAATGCATCCGTCTCTAAAGCATAACCCCAAAACGATAGCGGTAAATCAATAAGAGACATCATAGATCGCACCATATCTAGTAAAGTATGATTACGACGTTCGGACACACCATTACGCTGTGGTGTTCCAGGTGGCATGAGTTGCGAAACTATTCCACATTGTTTCAAATGTAGACCAAACTCGTAACTCAAATATTCTCCTCCACGATTAGATCGTAGAAACTTTATTTTCTTGTTATGATGATTTTCGAATTCACTCTGAAATTCTTTGAACTTTTCAACTGTTTCAGACTTATGTTTCATTAAGTAGATATACCCATATCTGCTCAAATCATCTGTGAAGGTGAGAAAATAACGATACCCGCCGCGAGCCTCAATATTCATTGGACCACATACATCAGTATGTATGATTTCCAACAAATCTGTTGCTCACTCCATAGTTCCGGAGAATGGCGTTTTAGTCATCTTGCCCATGAGGCATGGTTCGCAAGTACCAAGTGATTCATAATCAAGTGATTCCAAAAGTCCATCAGAATGGAGTTTCTTCATGCACTTTATACCAATATGACCTAAACGGCAGTTCCACAAATAAGTTGCACTATCATTATCAACTCTGCATCTTTTGGCTTCAACATTATGAATATGTGTATTACTACTATCGAGATTTAACACAAATAGACCACTCTTCAAGGGTGCATGGCCATAAAAGATATTATTCATATAAATAGAACAACCATTATTCTTAGATTTAAATGAATAACCGTCTCGCATCAAACAAGATCCAGATATAATGTTCATGCTTAACGCTGGCACCAAAAAACAATTATTCAGGTCTAAAATTAATCCCGAAGGTAGATGCAGAGGTAGAGTGCCGACGACGATCACATCGACTTTGGAACCATTTCCCATGCACATCGTCACCTCGTCCTTAACCAATCTTCGCTCAATCCCTAGTCCCTGTTTCGAGTTCCAAATATTAGCAACAGAACCAGTATCAAATACCCAGGTGCTACTGCGAGCTCTAGTAAGGTACACATCAATAACATGTATATCACATATACTTTTGTTCACTTTGCCATCCTTCTTATCCGCCAAATACTTGGGGCAGTTCCGCTTCCAGTGACCAGTCTGTTTGCAGTAGAAGCACTCAGTCTCAAGCTTAGGTCCAGACTTGGGTTTCTTCTCCTGAGTAGCAACTTGTTTGCCATTCTTTTTGAAGTTCCCCTTCTTCTTCCCTTTACCCTTTTTCTTGAAACTGGTGGTCTTGTTGACCATCAACACTTGATGCTCCTTCTTGATTTCTACCTCCGCAGCCTTTAGCATTGCAAAGAGCTCGGGAATTGTCTTATCCATCCCTTGCATATTATAGTTCATCACGAAGCTCTTGTAGCTTGGTGGCAGTGATTGAAGAACTCTTTCAATGACACTATCAACAAGAAGATTAACTCCCAGTTGAGTCAGTGATTATGGTACCCGAACATTCTGAGTATATGTTCGCTGACAGAACTATTCTCATCCATCTTGCAGCTGTAGAACTTATTGGAGACTTCATATCTCTCAATCCGGGCATTTGCTTGAAATATTAACTTCAACTCCTGGAACATCTCATATGCTCCATGACGTTCAAAACGTCGTTAAAGTCCCGGTTCTAAGCCATAAAGCATGGCACATTAAACTATCGAATAGTCATCAGCTTTGCTCTGCCAGACATTCTTAACGTCATCAGCGGCATCCGCAGCAGGTCTGGCACCCAGCGGTGCTTCCAGGACGTAATTCTTCTGTGCAGCAATGAGGATAATCCTCAAATTACGGACCCAGTCCGTGTAATGGCTACCGTCATCTTTCAACTTTGCTTTCTCAAGGAACGCATTAGAATTCAACGGAACAACATCACGGGCCATCTATCTACAATAAATAGATAAGCAAAATACTATCAGGTACTAAGTTCATGATAAATTTAAGTTCAATTAATCATATTACTTAAGAACTCCCACTTAGATAGATATCCCTCTAATCATCTAAGTGATCACGTGATCCAAATCAACTAAACCATAACCGATCATCACGTGAAATGGAGTAGTTTTCAATGGTGATCATCACTATGTTGATCATATCTACTATATGATTCACGCTCGACCTTTCGGTCTTAGTGTTCCGAGGCCATATCTGTATATGCTAGGATTGTCAAGTTTAACCTGAGTATTCTGCGTGTGCAAAACTGGCTTGCACCCGTTGTATAAGAACGTTGAGCTTATCACACCCGATCTTCATGTGGTGTCTCGGCACGACGATCTTTTGCAATGGCGCATACTCAGGGAGAACACTTGTACCTTGAAATTTGTAGTGAGAGATCATCTTATAATGCTACCGTTAAACAAAGTAGAATAAGATGCATAAAGGATAAACATCACATGTAATCAATATAAGTGATAGGATATGGCTATCATCATATTGTGCCTTTGATCTCCATCTCCAAAGCACCGTCATGATCACCATCGTCACCGGCGCGACACCTTGATCTCCATCGTAGCATCATTGTCGTCTCACCAACTATTGCTTCTACGACTTGTAGGGTTTCGTAGTAATTTCAAAAATTTTCCTACGCACACGCAAGATCATGTGATGCATAGCAACGAGAGGGGAGAGTGTTGTCTACGTACCCACGCAGACCGACTGCGGAAGCGTTGACACAACATAGAGGAAGTAGTCGTACGTCTTCACGATCTAACCGATCAAGCACCGAAACTACGGCACCTCCGAGTTCGAGCACACGTTCAGCTCGATGACGATCCCCGGACTCCGATCCAGCAAAGTGTCGGGGAAGAGTTCCGTCAGCACAACGGCGTGGTGACGATCTTGATGTACTACAGCAGCAGGGCTTCGCCTAAACTCCGCTACAGTATTATCGAGGACTATGGTGGCAGGGGGCACCGCACACGGCTAAGGAATAGATCACGTGGATCAACTTGTGTCTTTCTGGGGTGCCTCTGCCTCAGTATATAAAGGACTAGAGGGGGGAGGCTGGCCGGCCAAGGGTGGCGCGCTAGGAGAGTCCTACTCCCTCTGGGAGTAGGATTCCCCCCCAATCCTAGTTGGAATAGGACTCCTTGAGGGGGGAAAGAGAGAGAGGGGGCCGGCCACCTCTCCTAGTCCTAATAGGACTAGGGGAAGGGGGGAGGCGCACAACCACCTTGGGCTGCCCCTTTCTCCTTTCCACTAAAGCCCACTAAGGCCCATATAGCTCCCGGGGGGTTCCGGTAACCTCCCGGTACTCCGGTAAAATCCCGATTTCACCCGAAACACTTCCGATATCCAAACATAGGCTTCCAATATATCAATCTTTATGTCTCAACCATTTCGAGACTCCTCGTCATGTCTGTGATCACATCCGGGACTCCGAACAACCTTCGGTATATCAAAATGCATAAACTCATAATATATCTGTCATCGTAACCTTAAGCGTGCGGACCCTACGGGTTCGAGAACAATGTAGACATGACCGAGACACGTCTCCGGTCAATAACCAATAGCGGGACCTGGATGCCCATATTGGCTCCTACATATTCTAGAAGATCTTTATCGGTCAGACCGCATAACAACATACGTTGTTCCCTTTGTCATCGGTATGTTACTTGCCCGAGATTCGATCGTCGGTATCCAATACCTAGTTCAATCTCGTTACCGGCAAGTCTCTTTACTCGTTCTGTAATACATCATCCTGCAACTAACTCATTAGTTGCAATGCTTGCAAGGCTTATGTGATGTGCATTACCGAGAGGGCCCAGAGATACCTCTCCGACAATCGGAGTGACAAAACCTAATCTTGAAATACGCCAACCCAACATGTACCTTTGGAGACACCTGTAGTACTCCTTTATAATCACACAGTTACGTTGTGACGTTTGGTAGTACCCAAAGTGTTCCTCCGGTAAACGGGAGTTGCATAATCTCATAGTTATAGGAACATGTATAAGTCATGAAGAAAGCAATAGCAACATAGTAAACGATCGGGTGCTAAGCTAATGGAATGGGTCATGTCAATCAGATCATTCTCTTAATGATGTGATCCCGTTAATAAAATAACAACTCATTGTTCATGGTTAGGAAACATAACCATCTTTGATTAACGAGCTAGTCAAGTAGAGGCATACTAGTGACACTTTGTTTGTCTATGTATTCACACATGTATTATGTTTCCGGTTAATACAATTCTAGCATGAATAATAAACCTTTATCATGATTATAAGGAAATAAATAATAACTTTATTATTGCCTCTAGGGCATATTTCCTTCAGTCTCCCACTTGCACTAGAGTCAATAATCTAGATTACACCGTAATGATTCTAACACCCATGGAGCCTTGGTGCTGATCATGTTTTGCTCGTGGAAGAGGCTTAGTCAACGGGTCTGCAACATTCAAATCCGTATGTATCTTGCAAATCTCTATGTCTCCCACCTGGACTAGATCCCGGATGGAATTGAAGCGTCTCTTGATGTGCTTGGTTCTCTTGTGAAATCTGGATTCCTTTGCCAAGGCAATTGCACCAGTATTGTCACAAAAGATTTTCATTGGACCCGATGCACTAGGTATGACACCTAGATCGGATATGAACTCCTTCATCCAGACTCCTTCGTTTGCTGCTTCCGAAGCAGCTATGTAGTCCGCTTCACATGTAGATCCCGCTACGACGCTTTGTTTAGAACTGCACCAACTGACAGCTCCACCGTTTAATGTAAACACGTATCCGGTTTGCGATTTAGAATCGTCCGGATCAGTGTCAAAGCTTGCATCAACGTAACCTTTTACGATGAGCTCTTTGTCACCTCCATATATGAGAAACATATCCTTAGTCCTTTTCAGGTATTTCAGGATGTTCTTGACCGCTGTCCAGTGATCCACTCCTGGATTACTTTGGTACCTCCCTGCTAGACTTATAGCAAGGCACACATCGGGTCTGGTACACAGCATTGCATACATGATAGATCCTATGGCTGATGCATAGGGAACATCTTTCATATTCTCTCTATCTTCTGCGGTGGTCGGGCATTGAGTCTTACTCAACTTCACACCTTGTAACACAGGCAAGAATCCTTTCTTTGCTTGATCCATTTTGAACTTCTTCAAAATCTTGTCAAGGTATGTGCTTTGTGAAAGTCCAATTAAGCATCTTGATCTATCTCTATAGATCTTTATGCCTAATATGTAAGCAGCTTCACCGAGGTCTTTCATTGAAAAACTCTTATTCAAGTATCCCTTTATGCTATCCAGAAATTCTATATCATTTCCAATTAGTAATATGTCATCCACATATAATATCAGAAATGCTACAGAGCTCCCACTCACTTTCTTGTAAATACAGGCTTCTCCAAAAGTCTGTATAAAACCAAATGCTTTGATCACACTATCAAAGCGTTTATTCCAACTCCGAGAGTCTTGCACCAGTCCATAAATGGATCGCTGGAGCTTGCACACTTTGTTAGCTCCCTTTGGATCGACAAAACCTTCTGGTTGCATCATATACAACTCTTCTTCCAGAAATCCATTCAGGAATGCAGTTTTGACATCCATTTGCCAAATTTCATAATCATAAAATGCGGCAATTGCTAACATGATTCGGATAGACTTAAGCATCGCTACGGGTGAGAAGGTCTCATCGTAGTCAACCCCTTGAACTTGTCGAAAACCTTTTGCGACAAGTCGAGCTTTGTAAACAGTAACATTACCGTCAGCGTCAGTCTTCTTCTTGAAGATCCATTTATTCTCAATTGCTTGCCGATCATCAGGCAAGTCAACCAAAGTCCATACTTTGTTCTCATACATGGATCCCATCTCAGATTTCATGGCTTCAAGCCATTTTGCGGAATCTGGGCTCACCATCGCTTCTTCATAGTTCGTAGGTTCATCATGATCTAGCAGCATGACTTCCAGAACAGGATTACCGTACCACTCTGGCGCGGATCTCACTCTGGTTGATCTACGAGGTTCAGTAGTATCTTGATCTGAAGTTTCATGATCATTATCATTAGCTTCCTCACTAACTGGTGTAGGTGTCACTGGAACAGTTTTCTGTGATGTACTACTTTCCAGTAAGGGAGCAGGTACAGTTACCTCGTCAAGTTCTACTTTCCTCCCACTCACTTCTTTCGAGAGAAACTCCTTCTCTAGAAAGTTTCCGAATTTAGCAACAAAAGTCTTGCCTTCGGATCTGTGATAGAAGGTGTATCCAATAGTTTCCTTTGGATATCCTATGAAGACACATTTCTCCGATTTGGGGTTCGAGCTTATCAGGTTGAAGCCTTTTCACATAAGCATCGCAGCCCCAAACTTTTAGAAACGACAACTTTGGTTTCTTGCCAAACCACAGTTCATAAGGCGTCGTCTCAACGGATTTTGATGGTGCCCTATTTAACGTGAATGCGTCCGTCTCTAGAGCGTATCCCCAAAACGATAGCGGTAAATCAGTAAGAGACATCATAGATCACACCATATCTAGTAAAGTACGATTACGACGTTCGGACACACCATTACGCTGTGGTGTTCCGGGTGGCGTGAGTTGCGAAACTATTCCACAATTTTTCAAATGTACACCAAACTCGTAACTCAAATATTCTCCTCCACGATCAGATCGTAGAAACTTTATTTTCTTGTTACGATGATTTTCAACTTCACTCTAAAATTCCTTGAACTTTTCAAATGTTTCAGACTTATGTTTCATTAAGTAGATATACCCATATCTGCTTAAATCATCTGTGAAGGTGAGAAAATAACGATATCCGCCACGAGCCTCAATATTCATCGGACCACATACATCTGTATGTATGATTTCCAACAAATCTGTTGCTCTCTCCATAGTACCGGAGAACGGCGTTTTTGTCATCTTGCCCATGAGGCACGGTTCGCAAGTACCAAGTGATTCATAATCAAGTGGTTCCAAAAGTCCATCAGAATGGAGTTTCTTCATGCGCTTTACACCGATATGACCTAAACGGCAGTGCCACAAATAAGTTGCACTCTCATTATCAACTATGCATCTTTTGGCTTCAACATTATGAATATGTGTGTTACTACTATCGAGATTCAACAAGAATTGACCACTCTTCAAGGGTGCATGACCATAAAAGATATTACTCATATAAATAGAACAACCATTATTCTCTGATTTAAATGAATAACCGTCTCGCATCAAACAAGATCCAGATATAATGTTCATGCTTAACGCTGGCACCAAATAAAAATTATTTAGGTCTAATACTAATCCCGAAGGTAGATGTAGAGGTAGCGTGCCGACTGCGATCACATCGACTTTGGAACCGTTTCCCATGCGCATCGTCACCTCGTCCTTGACCAATCTTCGCTTGATCCGTAGTCCCTGTTTCAAGTTGCAAATATTAGCAACAGAACCAGTATCAAATACCCAGGTGCTACTGCGAGCATTAGTAAGGTACACATCAATAACATGTATATCACATATACCTTTGTTCACCTTGCCATCCTTCTTATCCGCCAAATACTTGGGGCAGTTCCGCTTCCAGTGACCAGTCTGCTTGCAATAGAAGCACTCAGTTTCAGGCTTAGGTCCAGGTTTGGGTTTCTTCTCTTGAGTAGCAACTTGCTTGCCGTTCTTTTTGAAGTTCCCCTTCTTCTTCCCTTTGCCCTTTTTCTTGAAACTAGTGGTCTTGTTGACCATCAACACTTGATGCTCCTTCTTGATTTCTACCTCCGCAGCTTTCAGCATCGCGAAGAGCTCGGGAATAGTCTTGTTCATCCCTTGCATATTATAGTTCATCACGAAGCTCTTGTAGCTTGGTGGCAGTGATTGAAGAATTCTGTCAATGACGCAATCATCTGGAAGATTAACTCCCAATTGAATCAAGTGATTATTATACCCAGACATTTTGAGTATATGCTCACTGACAGAACTGTTCTCCTCCATCTTGCAGCTATAGAACTTATTGGAGACTTCATATCTCTCAATCCGGGCATTTGCTTGAAATATTAACTTCAACTCCTGGAACATCTCATATGCTCCATGACGTTCAAAACGTCGTTGAAGTCCCGATTCTAAGCCTTAAAGCATGGCACACTGAACTATCGAGTAGTCATCAGCTTTGCTCTGCTAGACATTCATAACATCCGGCGTTGCTCCTGCAGCAGGCCTGGCACCCAGCGGTGCTTCCAGGACGTAATTCTTCTGTGCAGCAATGAGGATAATCCTCAAGTTACGGACCCAGTCCGTGTAATTGCTACCATCATCTTTCAACTTTGCTTTCTTAAGGAACGCATTAAAATTCAACGGAACAACAGCACGAGCCATCTATCTACAATCAAACATAAACAAGCAAGATACTAATCAGGTACTAAGTTTCATGATAAATTTAAGTTCAGTTAATCAAATTAATTAAAGAACTCCCACTTAGATAGACATCCCTCTAATCCTCTAAGTGATTACGTGATCCAAATCAACTAAACCATAACCGATCATCACGTGAGATGGAGTAGTTTTCAATGGTGAACATCGTTATGTTGATCATATCTACTATATGATTCACGCTTGACCTTTCGGTCTCCGTGTTCCGAGGCCATATCTGTATATGCTTGGCTCGTCAAGTATAACCTGAGTATTCTGCGTGTGCAACTGTTTTGCACCCGTTGTATTTGAACGTAGAACCTATCACACTCGATCATCACGTGGTGTCTCAGCACGAAGAACTTTCGCAACGGTGCATACTCAGGAAGAACACTTCTTGATAATTTAGTGAGAGATCATCTTATAATGCTACCGTCAATCAAAGCAAGATAAGATGCATAAAAGGATAAACATCACATGCAATCAATATAAGTGATATGATATGGCCATCATCATCTTGTGCTTGTGATCTCCATCTCTGAAGCACCGTCGTGATCACCATCGTCACCGGCATGACACCTTGATCTCCATCGTAGCATCGTTGTCGTCTCACCAAGCTTGTGCTTCTACGACTATCGCTACTGCTTAGTGATAAAAGTAAAGCATTACATCGCGATTGCATTGCATACAATAAAATGACAACCATAAGGCTCCTGTCAGTTGCCGATAACTCGGTTACAAAACATGATCATCTCATACAATAAAATTCAGCATCATGTCTTGACCATATCACATCACAACATGCCCTGCAAAAACAAGTTAGACGTCCTCTACTTTGTTGTTGCAAGTTTTACGTGGCTGCTACGGGCTTAAGCAAGAACCAATCTCACCTACGCATCAAAACCACAACGATAGTTTGTCAAATAGACTCCGTTTTAACCTTTGCAAGGACCGGGCATAGCCACACTTGGTTCAACTAAAGTTGGAGAGACAGTCGCCCGCAAGCCACCTATGTGCAAAGCACGTCGGGGGAACCGGTCTCGCGTAAGCGTACGCGTAATGTTGGTCCGGGTCGTCTCGTCCAACAATGCCGCCGAACCAAAGTATGACATGCTGGTAGGCAGTATGACTTATATCGCCCACAACTCACTTGTGTTCTACTCGTGCATATAACATCGACATAAATAACCTAGGCTCGGATGCCACTGTAGGGTTTCGTAGTAATTTCAAAAAATTTCCTACGCACACGCAAGATCATGTGATGCATAGCAACAAGAGGGGAGAGTGTTGTCTACGTACCCACGCAGACCGACTGCGGAAGCGTTGACACAACGTAGAGGAAGTAGTCGTACGTCTTCACGATCTAACCGATCAAGCACCGAAACTACGGCACCTCCGAGTTCGAGCACACGTTCAGCTCGATGACGATCCCCGGACTCCGATCCAGCAAAGTGTCGGGGAAGAGTTCCGTCAGCACGACGGCGTGGTGACGATCTTGATGTACTACAGCAGCAGGGCTTCGCCTAAACTCCGCTACAGTATTATCGAGGACTATGGTGGTAGGGGGCACCGCACACGGCTAAGGAATAGATCACGTGGATCAACTTGTGTCTTTCTGGGGTGCCTCTGCCTCAGTATATAAAGGACTAGAGGGGGGGAGGCTGGCCGGCCAAGGGTGGCGCGCTAGGAGAGTCCTACTCCCTCTGGGAGTAGGATTCCCCCCCAATCCTAGTTGGAATAGGACTCCTTGAGGGGGGAAAGAGAGAGAGGGGGCCGGCCACCTCTCCTAGTCCTAATAGGACTAGGGGAAGGGGGAGGCGCACAAACACCTTGGGCTGCCCCTTTGTCCTTTCCACTAAAGCCCACTAAGGCCCATATAGCTCCCGGGGGGTTCCGGTAACCTCCCGGTACTCCGGTAAAATCCCGATTTCACCCGGAACACTTCCGATATCCAAACATAGGCTTCCAATATATCAATCTTTATGTCTCGACCATTTCGAGACTCCTCGTCATGTCCGTGATCACATCCGGGACTCCGAACAACCTTCGGTATATCAAAATGCATAAACTCATAATATAACTGTCATCGTAACCTTAAGCGTGCAGACCCTACGGGTTCGAGAACAATGTAGACATGACCGAGACACATCTCCGGTCAATAACCAATAGCGGGACCTGGATGCCCATATTGGCTCCTACATATTCTACGAAGATCTTTATCGATCGGACCGCATAACAACATACGTTGTTCCCTTTGTCATCGGTATGTTACTTGCCCGAGATTTGATCGTCGGTATCCAATACCTAGTTCAATCTCGTTACCGGCAAGTCTCTTTACTCGTTCTGTAATACATCATCCCGCAACTAACTCATTAGTTGCAATGCTTGCAAGGCTTATGTGATGTGCATTACCGAGAGGGCCCAGAGATACCTCTCCGACAATCGGAGTGACAAAACCTAATATCGAAATACGCCAACCCAACATGTACCTTTGGAGACACCTGTAGTACTCCTTTATATTCACCCAGTTACGTTCTGACGTTTGGTAGTACCCAAAGTGTTCCTCCGGTAAACGGGAGTTGCATAATCTCATAGTTATAGGAACATGTATAAGTCATGAAGAAAGCAATAGCAACATACTAAACGATCGGGTGCTAAGCTAATGGAATGGGTCATGTCAATCAGATCATTCTCTTAATGATGTGATCCCGTTAATCAAATAACAACTCATTGTTCATGGTTAGGAAACATAACCAGCTTTGATTAACGAGCTAGTCAAGTAGAGGCATACTAGTGACACTTTGTTTGTCTATGTATTCACACATGTATTATGTTTCCGGTTAATACAATTCTAGCATGAATAATAAACCTTTATCATGATTATAAGGAAATAAATAATAACTTTATTATTGCCTCTAGGGCATATTTCCTTCACGACTATCGCTACCTCTTAGTGATAAAGTAAAGCTTTTACATGGAGATTGCATTTCATACAATAAAGCGACAACCATATGGCTCCTACCAGTTGCCGATAACTCTGTTACAAAACATGATCATCTCATACAATAAAATATAGCATCATGCCTTGACCATATCACATCACAACATGCCCTGCAAAAACAAGTTAGACGTCCTCTACTTTATTGTTGCAAGTTTTACGTGGCTGCTACGGGCTGAGCAAGAACCGTTCTTACCTACGCATCAAAACCACAACGATAGTTCGTCAAGTTAGTGATGTTTTAACCTTCAACAAGGACTGGGCGTAGTCACACTCGGTTCAACTAAAGTTGGAGAAACTGACACCCACCAGCCACATGTGTGCAAAGCACGTCGGTAGAACCATTCTCGCGTAAGGGTACGCATAATGTCGGTCCGGGCCGCTTCATCCAACAATACCACCGAACCAAAGTATGACATGCTGGTAAGCAGTATGACTTGTATCGCACACAACTCACTTGTGTTCTACTCGTGCATATAACATCTACACATAAACCTGCCTCAGATGCGACTGTTGCGGAACGTAGTAATTTCAAAAAAAAAATTCCTAAGCACACGCAAGATCATGGTGATGCATAGCAACGAGAGGGGAGAGTGTCGTCTACGTACCCTTGATACGTCTCCAATGTATCTATAATTTTTGATTGCTCCATGCTATATTATCTACTGTTTTGGACATTATTGGGCTTTATTATACACTTTTATATTATTTTTGGGACTAACCTATTAACCGGAGGCCCAGCCAAGAATTGCTGTTTTTTTGCCTATTTTAGGGTTTCGAAGAAAAGGAATATCAAACGGAGTCCAAACGGAATGAAACCTTTGGGAACGTGATTTTTGGAACGAACAAGATCCAGGAGACTTGGACCCTACGTCCAGCAACCAACAGGGAAGCCACGAGGTAGGGGGCGCGCCTACCCCCCAGGCGCGCCCTCCACCCTCGTGGGCCCCCTGTTGCTCCACCGACGTACTTCTTCCTCCTATATATACCTATGTACCCCCAAACGATCAGATACGGAGCCAAAACCCTAATTCCACCGCCGTAACTTTCTGTATCCACGAGATCCCATCTTGGGGCCTGTTCCGGAGCTCCGCCGGAGGGGGCATCGATCATGGAGGGCTTCTACATCAACACCATAGCCCTTCTGATGAAGTGTGAGTAGTTTACCTCAGACCTACGGGTCCATAGTTATTAGCTATATGGCTTCTTCTCTCCTTTTGGATCTCAATACAAAGTTCTCCCCCTCTCTTGTGGAGATCTATTCGATGTAATCTTCTTTTGTTGTGTGTTTGTTGAGACTGATGAATTGTGGGTTTATGATCAAGTTTATCTATGAACAATATTTGAATCTTCTCTGAATTCTTTTATGTATGATTGGTTAACTTTGCAAGTCTCTTCGAATTATCAGTTTGGTTTGGCCTACTAGATTGATCTTTCTTGCAATGGGAGAAGTGCTTAGCTTTGGGTTCAATCTTGCGGTGTCCTTTCCCAGTGACAGTAGGGGCAGCAAGGCACGTATTGTATTGTTGCCATCGAGGATAATAAGATATTTTTTTATCATATTGCATGAATTTATCCCTCTACATCATGTCATCTTGCTTAAGGCGTTACTCTGTTCTTATGAACTTAATACTCTAGATGCATGCTGGATAGCGGTCGATGTGTGGAGTAATAGTAGTAGATGCAGGCAGGAGTCGATCTACTTGTCTTGGACGTGATGCCTATATACATGATCATACCTAGATATTCTCATAACTATGCTCAATTCTGTCAATTGCTCAACAGTAATTTGTTCACCCACCGTAAAATACTTATGCTCTTGAGAGAAGCCACTAGTGAAACCTTTGGCCCCCGGGTCTATCTTCATCATATTAATCTTCCAACACTTAGTTATTTTCATTGCCTTTTAATTTACTTTGCATCTTTATCATAAAAATACCAAAAATATTATCTTATCATATCTATCAGATCTCACTCTCGTAAGTGACCGTGTAGGGATTGACAACCCCTTATCGCGTTGGTTGCGAGGATTTATTTGTTTTGTGCAGGTGCGAGGGACTCGCGCGTAGCCTCCTACTGGATTGATACCTTGGTTCTCAAAAACTGAGGGAAATACTTACGCTACTTTGCTGCATCACCCTTTCCTCATCAAGGGAAAACCAACGTAGTGCTCAAGAGGTAGCAAGAAGGATTTCTGGCGCCGTTGTCGGGGAGATCTACGCAAAAGTCAACACACCAAGTACCCATCACAAACCTTTATCTCCCACATTACATTATTTGCCATTTGCCTCTCGTTTTCCTCTCCCCCACTTCACCCTTGCCGTTTTATTTTCCCTTCTTCTGTTAATATTTCCATTTGCTTTGATGTCTTACTTGGCTCGTTTGCTCATTTGGTTGGAATAGTTGTTTATTTATTACTAAACAGAGAACCTAAGATCTATGGATCCTCATCCGCTTGCTAATCTTTTTAAGAGATCCAATTATGATGAACCAATTGCTAGTGAGTTTTATGCACTAGATTATCTTTATGAAGTTTTGCTTGAAATTCGTGAATCTGAAAATTGTGATGAAGTACTTTATGGAGTGATTCACGATGGATCTTTGAATAAAAAGTATGATTGCAATGATGATAGTATAAATTCTATTAATGTCAATTGTGCTTATAATATGCAAAACCCTAAGCTTGGTGATGCTAGTTTTGCTTTGTCCTCTACTTGTTGCAATGATCATGATTGGGGTGATTCTTCTTATGATCTTGAAAATTTATTTAAGCCCCATGATGAATATGAGATTGATAATAGTGTTTGCAATATTATTGAAAGTGGGTTCGGAAGAGTGTCAACTTTAGATCCCACATATTTGGAGAATGTTCAATCTTATGAAATTTTTCATAAAAGTGGGTTTGGAGAGGTCATGACTTTAGTTAATGTTAATCCCACTATTTTGGAAGAGTGTCAACTTTGCATGCATGTGGATCGTGTTGAAAATATTTTATGTGATAGCTATTTTGTTGAATTTGCTTATGATCCTACATGTAATTATTACGAGGGAGGAAAATATGGTGGTAGAAATTTTCATGTTACTAAATTACCTCTCGTTATGTTGAGATTGCATTGTTTCTTTCCGCTTCCTTGCATATGCTAGTTTTTGCTTGCCTTGATAATTTATTTGCCTATAATATGCCTATGCATAGGAAGTATGTTAGACTTAGATGTGTTTTTCACGTGTTTTATGATTCTCTCTTTGTGCTTCAATTCTCTTCTTTCATGTGAGCATCATTGAAATATTATGCCTAGCTATAAGGCTTTAAAGAAAAGCGCTTGTTGGGAGATAACCCAATATTTTTCCTTGATGTTATTTAATAAATAATTTATCTAGCCTCTGTTTTGGTTGTGTTTTTTGTGTTTAATTAGTGTTTGTGCCAAGTAGAACCGTTGGGAAGATTTGCGGAAAGTCTTGTTAATCTTGCTGTAAAAAACAGAAACTTTAGCGCTCATGAGAACTGCTGCCATTTTTATTTGGAAAGAGCTATTTAGTTAATTCTTTTTGTAGATTATTAATAGATAAATTCCTCACGTCCAGAAATTTATTTTAGAATATTTGGGGTTCCAGATCTTGCGCTAGCTACAGATTACTACAGACTGTTCTGTTTTTGACAGATTCTGTTTTTCGTGTGTTGTTTGCTTATTTTGATGAATCTATGGCTAGTAAAATAGTTTATAAACCATATAGAAGTTGGAATACAGTAGGTTTAACACCAATATAAATAAAGAATGAGTTCATTATAGTATCTTGAAGTGGTCCTTTGTTTTCTTTCGCTAACGGAGCTCACGAGATTTTCTACTTTAAGTTCTGTGTTGTGAAGTTTTCAAGTTTTGGGTAAGGATTTGATGGATTATGGGACAAGGAGTGGCAATAGCCTAAGCTTGGGGTGCCATGGTCACCCCCAAGATAAACTAAGGACACCAAAAATCCAAAGCTTGGGGATGCCCCGGAAGGCATCCCCTCTTTCATCTACTTCCATCGGTAACTTTACTTGGAGCTATATTTTTATTCACCACATGATATGTGTTTCGCTTGGAGCGTCTTGTATGATTTGAGTCTTTGCTTTTTAGTTTACAACAATAATCTTTGCTGTACACACCTTTTGAGAGAGACACACATGATTTGGAAATTATTAGAATACTCTATGTGCTTCACTTATATCTTTTGAGTTATATAGTTTTGCTCTAGTACTTCACTTATATATTTTAGAGCACGGTGGTGGATTTGTTTTATAGAAAATATTGATCTCTCATGCTTCACTTAGATTATTTTGAGAGTCTTAAATAGCATGGTAATTTGCTTAAATAATCCTAATATGCTAGGTACTCAAGATTAGTAAAAACTTTCTTATGAGTGTTTTGAATACTAAGAGAAGTTTGATGCTTGATGATTGTTTTGAGATATGGAGGTAGTGATATTAAAGTTGTGCTAGTTGAGTAGTTGTGAAATTGAGAAATACTTGTGTTGAAGTTTGCAAGTCCCGTAGCATGCACGTATGGTAAACGTTATGTAACAAATTTGAAACATGAGGTGTTCTTTAATTGTCCTCCTTATGAGTGGTGGCCGGGGACGAGCGATGGTCTTTTCCTACCAATCTATCCCCCTAGGAGCATGCACGTAGTGCTTGGTTTTTGATGACTTGTAGATTTTTGCAATAAGTATGTGAGTTCTTTATGGCTAATGTTGAGTCCATGGATTATACGCACTCTCACCTTTCCATCATTGCTAGCCTCTTCGGTATCGCGCATTGCCCTTTCTCACATTGAGAGTTGGTGCAAACTTCGCCGGTGCATCCAAACCCCATGATATGATATGCTCTTTCACACATAAACCTCCTTATATCTTCCTCAAAACAGCCACCATACCTACCTATTATGGCATTTCCATAGCCATTCCGAGATATATTGGCATGCAACTTTCCACCATCCCGTTCATCATGACACGTTCATCATTGTCATATTGTTTAGCATGATCATGTAGTTGACATAGTATTTTTTAGCAAAGCCACCGTTCATAATTTTTCATACATGTCACACTTGATTCATTGCATATCCCGGTACACCGCTGCTACCTGTTGAGCACTGTGTTGGATTTCCCCGAAGAGGAAGGGTTGATGCAGCAAAGTAGCGTAAGTATTTCCCTCAGTTTTTGAGAACCAAGGTATCAATCCAGTAGGAGGCTACGCTCGAGTCCCTCGTACCTACACAAAAACAATAGCTCAACGCAACCAACACGCTCAGGGGTTGTCAATCCCTTCACAGTCACTTACGAAAGTGAGATCTGATAGAGATGATAAATAATATTTTTGGTATTTTTGGTATAGAGATACAAAGTAAAAAGCAAAGTAAAAGCAAAGTAATAATATAGTGATGGAGATTGATATGAAGATAAAGAGACCCGGGGGCCATAGGTTTCACTAGTGGCTTCTCTCAAGAGCATAAGTATTCTACGGTGGGTGAACAAATTACTGTTGAGCAATTGACAGAATTGAGCATAGTTATGAGAATATCTAGGTATGATCATGTATATAGGCATCATGTCTAAGACAAGTAGACCGAAACGATTCTGCATCTACTACTATTACTCCACTCATCGACCGCTATCCAGCATGCATCTAGAGTATTAAGTTAAAAACAGAGTAACGCCTTAAGCAAGATGACATGATGTAGAGGGATAATTTCATGCAATATGATAAAAAAAACCATCTTGTTATCCTCGATGGCAACAATACAATACGCGCCTTGCTGCCCCTTCTGTCACTCGGAAAGGACACCGCAAGATTGAACCCAAATCTAAGCACTTCTCCCATGGCAAGAAAAACTAATCTAGTAGGCCAAACCAAACTGATAATTCGAAGAGACTTGCAAAGATAACCAATCATACATAAAAGAATCCAGGGAAGATTCAAGTATTACTCATAGATAGACTTGATCATAAACCCACAATTCATCGGTCTCAACAAACACACCGCAAAAAGAAGATTACATCGAATAGATCTCCACAAGAGAGGGGGAGAACATTGCTGAGATCCAAAAAGAGAGAATAAGCCATCTAGCTACTAGCTATGGACCCGTAGGTCTGAAGTAAACTACTCACACTTCATCGGTGGGGCTTGGATGATGATGTAGAAGCCCTCCGTGATCGATGCCCCCTCCGGCGGAGTTCCGGAACAGGCCCCAAGATGGGATCTCGTGGATACAGAAAGTTGCGACGGTGGAATTAGGTTTTTGGCTCTGTCCCCGATCGTTTGGGGGTACGTGGATATATATAGGAGGAAGAAGTACGTCGGTGGAGCTTCGAGGGGCCCACGAGGCAGGGGGCGTGCCCTAGGGGGGGCGCCCTCCACCCTCATGACCACCTCGTGGCTTTCTTGACGGAGGGTCCAAGTCTCCTGGATCTTATCTGATGAGAAAATCATGTTTCGAAGGTTTCATTCCGTTTGGACTAAGTTTGATATTCCTTTTATTCGAAACCCTAAAACAGGCAAAAAACAACAATTCTGGGCTGGGCCTCCGGTTAATAG
The DNA here is from genome assembly GCF_056163025.1 of Triticum urartu. Classification (NCBI taxonomy): domain Eukaryota; kingdom Viridiplantae; phylum Streptophyta; class Magnoliopsida; order Poales; family Poaceae; genus Triticum; species Triticum urartu. Next base: position 513,842,571 of record NC_141874.1, read on the forward strand.
GTTAGTCCCAAAAATAATATAAAAGTGGATAATAAAGCTCAATAATGTCTAAAACAGTAGATAATATAGCATGGAGCAATCAAAAATTATAGATACGTTGGAGACGTATCAAGCATCCCCAAGCTTAATTCCTGCTCGTCCTCGAGTAGGTAAATGATAAAAACAGAATTTTTGACGTAGAGTGCTACTTGGCATAATTTTAATGTAATTCTTCTTAATTGTGGTATGAATATTCAGATCCTAAAGATTCAAGACAAAAGTTCATATTGACATAAAAATGATAATACTTCAAGCATACTAACTAAGCAATTATGTCTTCTCAAAATAACATGGCCAAAGAAAGTTCATCCCTACAAAATCATATAGTTTAGTCATGTTTCATTTTCGTCACACAAGAATGCTCTCATCATGCACAACCCCGATGACAAGCCAAGCAATTGTTTCATACTTTAGTAATCTCAAACCTATAAACTTTCACGCAATATATGTGCGCGAGCCATGGACATAGCACTATGGGTGGAATAGAATATGATGAGGGGGGTTATGTGGAGAAGACAAAAAAGGAGAAAGTCTCACATCAACGAGGCTAATCAATGGGCTATGGAGATGCCCACTGATTGATGTTAATGCAAGGAGTAGGGATTGCCATGCAACGGATGCACTAGAGCAATAAATGTATGAAAGCTCAACAAAAGAAACTAGTGGGTGTGCATCCAACTTGCTTGCTCACGAAGACCTAGGGCACTTGAGGAGGCCCATTGTTGGAATATACAAGCCAAGTTCTATAATGAAAAATTCCCACTAGTATATGAAAGTGATAATATGAGAGACTCTCTACTATGAATATCATGGTGCTACTTTGAAGCACAAGTGTGGTAAAAGGATAGTAACATTGTCCCTTCTCTCTTTTTCTCTTTTTTTGGGCCTTCTCTTTTTTATGGCCTTTCTTATTTTTATAGCTCACTTGGGACAATGCTCTAATAATGATGATCATCACACTTCTATTTATTTACAACTCAATGGTTACAACTCGATACTAGAACAAAGATGACTCTATATGAATGCCTCCGGCGATGTACCGGGATATGCAATGAACCAAGAGTGACATGTATGAAAGAATTATGAATGGTGGCTTTGCCACAAATACTATGTCAACTACATGATCATGCTAAGCAATATGACAATGATGAATGTGTCATGATGAACGGAATGATGGAAAGTTGCATGGCAATATATCTCGAAATGGCTATGGAAATGCCATAATAGGTAGGTATGGTGGCTGTTTTGAGGAAGATATAAGGAGGTTTATGTGTGAAAGAGTGTATCATATCACGGGGTTTGGATGCACCGGCGAAGTTTGCGCCAACTCTCAATGTGAGAAAGGGCAATGCACGGTACCGAAGAGGCTAGCAAGGATGGAAGGGTGAGAGTGCGTATAATCCATGGACTCAACATTAGTCATAAAGAACTCACATACTTATTGCAAAATCTACAAGTCATCAAAAACCTCGGCACTACGCGCATGCTCCTAGGGGGATAGATTGGTAGGAAAAGACCGTCGCTCGTCCCCGACCGGCACTCATAAGGAAGACAATCAAATAACACCTCATGCTTCAAATTTGTTGCATAACGTTTACCATACGTGCATGCTAAGGGACTTGCAAACTTCAACACAAGTACTTCTCAATTTCACAACTACTCAACTAGCATGACTTTGATATTATTACCTCCATATCTCAAAACAACCATCAAGCATCAAACTTTTCTTAGTATTCAACACACTCATACGAAAGTTTTATTATTAATCTTGCATACCAAGCATATTAGGATTTAAAGCAAATTACCATGCTATTAAGACTCTCAAAATAATCTAAGTGAAGCATGAGAGATCAATAGTTTCTATAAAACAAATCCACCACCATGCTCTAAAAGATATAAGTGAAGTACTAGAGCAAAACTATAAAACTCAAAAGATATAAGTGAAGCACATAGAGTATTCTATCAAATTCCAAATCATGTATGGCTCTCTCAAAAGGTGTGTACATCAAGGATGATTGTGGTAAACTAATAAGCAAAGACTCAAATTATAAAAGACGCTCCAAGCAAAACACATATCATGTGGTGAATAAAAATATAGCTCCAAGTAAAGTTACCGATAGAAGTAGACGAAAGAGGGGATGCCTTCCGGGGCATCCCCAAGCTTTGGCTTTTAGGTGTCCTTATATTATATTGGGGGTGCCATGGGCATTCCCAAGCTTAGGCTCTTGCCACTTCTTGTTCCATAATCCATCAAATCTTTACCCAAAACTTGAAAACTTCACAACACAAAACTTAAAGTAGAAAATCTCGTGAGCTCCGTTAGCGAAAGAAAACAAAAGACCACTTCAAGGTACTGTAATGAACTCATTCTTTATTTATATTGGTGTTATACCTACTGTATTCCAACTTCTCTATGGAATATAAACTATTTTACTAGCCATAGATTCATCAAAATAAGCAAACAACACACGAAAAACAGAATCTGTCAAAAACAGAACAGTCTGTAGTAATCTGTAGCTAGCGCAAGATATGGAACCCAAAAAATTCTAAAATAAATTTCTGGACGTGAGTAATTTATCTATTAATCATCTTCAAAAAGAATTAACTAAATATAACTTTTCAAATAAAAATGACAGCAGTTCTCGTGAGCGCTAAAGTTTCTGTTTTTTACAGCAAGTTCAAGAAGACTTCCCCAAGTCTTCCCAACGGTTCTACTTGGCACAAACACTAATTAAACACAAAAAACACAACTAAAACAGAGGCTAAATAATTTATTATTACTAAACAGGAGCAAAAAGCAAGGAATAAAAATAAAATTGGGTTGCCTCCCAACAAGCCCTATCGTTTAACGCCCCTAGCTAGGCATAACAAGCAAGAATAGATCTAGGTATTGCCATCTTTGGTAGGCAATCCATAAGTGTCTCTCATGATAGATTCATATGGTAATTTTATTTTCTTTCTAGGGAAGTGTTCCGTTCCCTTTTTTAATGGAAGCTGAAATCTAATATTCCCTTCCTTCATATCAATAATTGCACCAACCGTTCTCAGGAAAGGTCTACCAAGAATAATAGGGCAAGAAGGATTGCAATCTATATCAAGAACGATAAAATCTACGGGCACATAATTCCTATTAGCAATAATAAGAACATCATTAATTATTCCCATAGGTTTCTTAATAGTGGAATCCGCAAGATGCAAGTTTAGAGAGCAATCATCAAAATCACGGAAATCTAGCAAATCACATAAAGTTTTGGGAATAGTAGAGACACTAGCACCCAAATCACACAAAGCATAAAACTCATAATTTTTAATTTTTATTTTAATAGTAGGTTCCAACTCATCATAAATTTTTCTAGGGATAGAAAGTTCCAATTCAAGTTTTTCTTCATAAGATTGCATCAAGGCATCAACGATATGTTTAGTGAATGCTTTATTTTGACTATAAGCATGAGGAGACTTTAGCACAGATTGCAACAAGGAAATACAATCAATCAAGGAGCAATTTTCATAGTTAAATTCCTTGAAATCCATAATAGTGGGTTTAGCAACATCTAGGGTTTTAATTTCTTCAATCCCACTTTTATCAAATTGAGCATCAAGATCAACAAATTCCGAATTCTTAGAACGCCTTATAGGTAAAGGTGGATCATATTCAGTCCCATCGTTATCAAGATTCATATTGCAAAACAAAGATTTAATAGGGGACACATCAATAACTTTTAGATCTTCATCATTATTTTCATAGTAACTAGAAGAACACGCTTTTATAAAGGCATCTTTCTTAGCACGCATCCTAGCGGTTCTTTCTTTGCACTCGTCAATGGAAATTCTCATGGCTTTGAGAGACTCATTGATATCATGCTTAGGTGGAATAGATCTAAGTTTCAAAGAATCAACATTAAGAGCAATTCTATCAACGTTCATAGCCAAATCATCAATCTTAAGCAATTTCCTCAATCATAGCATTAAAATTCTTTTGCAAAGAAATAAATTATTTAATATTAGATTCAAAATCAGAGGGCATCTTATTATAATTTCCATAAGAATTGTTGTAGGAATTACCATAATTATTAGAGGGATTACTAGGATAAGGCCTAGGATTGAAATTTCCTCTATACGCGTTGTTACCAAAATTGTTCCTACCAACAAAATTCACATCCATAGATTCATTATTATTCTCAATCAAAGTAGACAAGGGCACATCATTAGGATCAGAAGAAACACTCTTATTAGCAAATAATTTCATAAGTTCATCCATCTTTCCACTCAAAACACTAATTTCTTCTATCACATGCACCTTTTTAGTAGTAGATCTTTCAGCCATTGAGAATAATTAACCATAATATTATCTAGGAGTTTAGTAGCTTCTCCTAAAGTGATTTCCATAAAAATGCCTCCTGCGGCCGAATCTAAAAGATTTCTAGAAGCAAAATTCAATCTGGCATAAATTTTTTGTATAATCATCCACAAATTTAAACCATGAGTAGGGCAATTACGTATCATTAATTTCATTCTCTCCCAAGCTTGTGCAACATGTTCATGATCAAGTTGTTTAAAATTCATAATATCGTCTCTAAGAGAGATGATCTTAGCGGGAGGAAAATACTTAGAGATAAAAGCATCTTTGCACTTGTTCCATGAATCAATACTATTTTTAGGCAAAGATGAAAACCAAACTTTAGCACGATCTCTAAGCGAAAAAGGAAATAGCTTCAAGTTAACAATATCATTATCGACATCCTTTTTCTTTTGCATGTCACACAAATCAACGCAGCTATTAACATGGGTAGCGGCATCTTCACTAGGAAGGCCGGAGAACGGATCTTTCATGACAAGATTCAAGAAAGCAGTATTAATTTCACAAGATTCAGCATCGGTAAGAGGAGCAATCGGAGTGCTAAGGAAATCATTGTTGTTGATATTGGTGAAGTCACATAATTTAGTATTATCTTGAGCCATCGCGACAAACAAGCAATCCAACACACGAGCAAACAAAAAGCAAACGGGCAAAAGAGGCAAATAGAGAGAGAGAGAGGGAGGATAGAGAGAGAGGGCAAATAAAACGGCAAGGGTGAAGTGGGGGAGAGGAAAACGAGAGGCAAATGGCAAATAATGTAATGCGGGAGATAGAGATTGTGATGGGTACTTGGTATGCTGACTTTTGCACAGACTCCCCGGCAACGGCGCCAGAAATTCTTCTTGCTACCTCTTGAGCACTGCCTTGGATTTCCCCGAAGAGGAAGGAATGATGCAGCAAAGTAGCGTAAGTATTTCCCTCAGTTTTTGAGAACCAAGGTATCAATCCAGTAGGAGGCTACGCTCGAGTCCCTCGTACCTACACAAAAGCAATAGCTCAACGCAACCAACGTGCTTAGGGGTTGTCAATCCTTTAACGGTCACTTATGAAAGTGAGATCTGATAGAGATGATAAATAATATTTTTTGTATTTTTGGTATAAAGATGCAAAGTAAAAAGCAAAGTGAAAGCAAAGCAATAATAAAGTGATGGATTGATATGATGAGAAAGAGACCCGGGGGCATAGGTTTCACTAGTGGCTTCTCTTAAGAGCATAAGTATTCTACGGTGGGTGAACAAATTACTGTTGAGCAATTGACAGAATTGAGCATAGTTATGAGAATATCTAGGTATGATCATGTATATAGGCATCACGTCCGAGACAAGTAGACTAAAACGATTCTGCATCTACTACTATTACTCCACTCATCGACCGCTATCCAGCATGCATCTAGAGTATTAAGTTAAAAACAGAGTAACGCCTTAAGCAAGATGACATGATGTAGAGGGATAGTTTCATGCAATATGATAAAAAAACCCATCTTGTTATCCTCGATGGCAGCAATACAATACGTGCCTTGCTGCCCCTTCTGTCATTGGGAAAGGACACCGCAAGATTGAACCCAAAGCTAAGCACTTCTCCCATTGCAAGAAAGATCAATCTAGTAGGCCAAACCAAACTGATAATTCGAAGAGACTTGCAAAGATAACCAATCATACATAAAAGAATTCAGAGAAGATTCAAATATTGTTCATACATAAACTTGATCATAAACCCACAATTCATCAGTCTCAACAAACACACCGCAAAAGAAGATTACATCGAATAGATCTCCACAAGAGAGGGGGAGAACATTGTATTGAGATCAAAAAAGAAAGAAGAAGCCATCTAACTACTAGCTATGGACCCGTAGGTCTGAAGTAAACTACTCACACTTCATTGGAGGGGCTTGGATGATGATGTAGAAGCCCTCCGTGATCGATGCGCCCTCCGGCGGAGCTCCGGAACAGGCCCCAAGATGGGATCTCGTTGATACAGAAAGTTGCGGCGGTGGAATTAGGTTTTTGGCTCTGTCCCTGATCGTTTGGGGGTACGTGGATATATATAGGAGGAAGAAGTACGTCGGTGGAGCTTCGAGGGGCCCACAAGGCAGGGGGTGCGCCCTAGGGGGGGGCGCCCTCCACCCTCATGACCACCTTGTGGCTTTGTTGACGGAGGGTCCAAGTCTCCTGGATCATATCTGATGAGATAATCATGTTTTCGAAGGTTTCATTCCGTTTGGACTCCTTTGATATTCCTTTTCTTTGAAACCCTAAAACAGGCAAAAAACAACAATTCTGGGCTGGGCCTCCGGTTAATAGGTTAGTCCCAAAAATAATATAAAAGTGGATTATAAAGCCCAATAATGTCTAAAACAGTAGATAATATAGCATGGAGCAATCAAAAATTATAGATACGTTGGAGACGTATCAACCGCCGGAGGCATTCATATAGAGTCATACCTTGTTCTAGTATCGAGTTGTAATCATTGAGTTGTAAATAAATAGAAGTGTGATGATCATCATTTAATAGAGCATTGTCCCAAATAAAAAAAGGAGAAAGGCCAAATAAAAAAAGAAGGCCCAAAAAAATGAAAAGGGACAATGCTACTATCTTTTTTCCACACTTGTGCTTCAAAGTAGCACCATGATCTTCATGATAGAGAGTCTCTTGTCTTGTCACTTTCATATACTAGTGGGAATTTTTCATTATAGAACTTGGCTTGTATATTCCAACAATGGGCCTTCTCAAGTGCCTTAGGTCTTCATGAGCAAGAAAGTTGGATGCACACCCACTAGTTTCTTTTGTTGAGCTTTCATACATTTATAGCTCTAGTGCATCCGTTGCATGGCAATCCCTACTCATTGCATTAACATCAATCGATGGGCATCTCCATAGCTCATTGATTAGCCTCGTTCATGTGAGACTTTCTCCTTTTTGTCTTCTCCACATAACCCCCATCATTATACTCTATTCCACCCATAGTGCTATATCCATGGCTCACGCTCATGTATTGCGTGAAGGTTTATAAAGTTTGAGATTACTAAAGTATGAAACAATTGCTTGGCTTGTCATCGGGGTTGTGCATGATGAGAGCATTCTTGTGTGACGAAAATGGAGCATGACTAAACTATATGATTTTGTAGGGATGAACTTTCTTTGGCCATGTTATTTTGAGAAGACACAATTGCTTAGTTAGTATGCTTGAAGTATTATTATTTCTATGTTAATTTTAAACTTTTATCTTGAATCTTTCGGATCTGAATATTCATGCCGCAATTAAGAAGAATTACATTGAAATTATGCCTAGTAGCATTCCACATCAAAAATTCTATTTTTATCATTTACCTACTCGAGGACGAGAAGGAATTAAGCTTGGGGATGCTTGATACGTCTCCAACGTATCTATAATTTTTGATTGCTCCATGCTATATTATGTACTGTTTTGGACATTATTGGGCTTTATTATACACTTTTATATTATTTTTGGGACGAATCTATTAACCGAAGGCCCAACCCAGAATTGCTATTTTTTGTCTATTTTAGGGTTTCGAAGAAAAAGAATATCAAACGGAGTCCAAACGGAATGAAACCTTCGGGAACGTGATTTTTGGAATGAACAAGATCCAGGAGACTTGGACCCTACGTCAAGCAACCAATAGGGAAGCCACGAGGTAGGGGGCGCGCCTACCCCCCAGACGCGCCCTCCACCCTCGTGGCCCCCCTGTTGCTCCACCACGCACTTCTTCCTCCTATATATACCTACGTACCCCCAAACGATCAGATACGGAGCCAAAACCCTAATTGCACCGCCGTAACTTTCAGCATCCACGAGATCCCATCTTGGGGCCTGTTCCGGAGCTCCGCCGGAGGGGGCATCGATCACGGAAGGCTTCTACATCAACCCCATAGCCCTTCCGATGAAGTGTGAGTAGTTTACCTCAGACCTACGGGTCCATAGTTATTAGCTAGATGGCTTCTTCTCTCTTTTTGGATCTCAATACAAAGTTCTCCCCCTCTCTTGTGGAGATATATTCGATGTAATCTTCTTTTGCGGTGTGTTTGTTGAGACCGATGAATTGTGGGTTTATGATCAAGTTTATGTATGAACAATATTTGAATCTTCTCTGAATTCTTTTATGTATGATTGGTTATCTTTGCAAGTCTCTTCGAATTATCAGTTTGGTTTGGCCTACTAGATTGATCTTTCTTGCAATGGAGAAGTGCTTAGCTTTGGGTTCAATCTTGCGGTGTCCTTGCCCAGTGACAGTAGGGGCAACAAGGCACGTATTGTATTGTTGCCATCGAGGATAACAAGATGGGTTTTTTTATCATATTGCATGAATTTATCCCTCTACATCATGTCATTTTCCTTAAGGCGTTACTCTGTTCTTATGAACTTAATACTCTAGATGCATGCTGGATAGCGGTCGATGTGTGGAGTAATAGTAGTAGATGCAGGCAGGAGTCGATCTACTTGTCTTGGACGTGATGCCTATATACATGATCATACCTAGATATTCTCATAACTATGCTCAATTCTGTCAATTTCTCAATAGTAATTTGTTCACCCACCGTAAAATACTTATGCTCTTGAGAGAAGCCACTAGTGAAACCTATGGCCCCCGGGTCTATCTTCATCATATTAATATTCCAACACTTTTCATTGCATTTTATTTTACTTTGCATCTTTATCATAAAAAATACCAAAAATATTATCTTATCATATCTATCAGATCTCACACTCGTAAGTGACCGTGTAGGGATTGACAACCCCTTATCACGCTGGTTGCGAGGATTTATTTGTTTTGTGCTGGTGCGACGGACTCGCGCGTAGCCTCCTACTGGATTGATACCTTGGTTCTCAAAAACTGAGGGAAATACATATGCTACTTTGCTACATCACCCTTTCCTCTTCAAGGGAAAACCAACGCAGTGCTCAAGAGGTAGAAACCCTCGTAGACCGTAAGTGAAAGCATTATGACAACGCGGCTGATGTAGTCGTACGTCTTCATGATCGACCGATCCTCAGTACCGAACGTACGACACCTCCACGTTCAGCACACGTTCAGCTCGGTGACGTCCCGCGAACTCCAATCCAGTAGAGCTTCCGGGAAGAGCTTCGTCAGCAAGATGGCGTGGTGACGGTGTTGATGAAGCTACCAACACAGGGCTTCGCCTAAGCACCGCTACGATATGACCGAGGTGGATTATGGTGGAGGGGGGCACCGCACACGGCTAAAAGATCAATGATCAATTGTTATGTCTATGAGGTGCCCCCTTGCCCCCGTATATAAAGGAGCTAGGGGGGAGGCGGCCGGCCAAGGAGGAGGGCGCGCCAAGGGGGGAGTCCTACTCCCACCGGGAGTAGGACTCCTTTTATAGTAGGAGTAGGAGAAGGGGCAAGGGAAGGAGAGAGGAGGAAGGAAAGGGGGGCGCCGCCCCCTCCTTGTCCAATTTGTACTAGAGGGGGAGGGGGCGCGCGGCCTGCCTTGGCCACCCCTCCTCTTCTCCACTAAGGCCCAATAGGCCCAATATACTCCCCGGGGGGTTCCGGTAACCCCCCGATACTCCGGTATATGTCCGAAACCTCCCGAAACTCTTCTGGTGTCCGAACATAGTCGTGCAATATATAGATCTTTACGTCTCGATCATTTAGAGACTCCTTGTCATGTCTGTGATCATATCCGGGACTCCGAATAACCTTCGGTACATCAAAACACAAAAACTCATAATACCGAGCGTCAAAGAACTTTAAGCGTGCGGACCCTACGGGTTCGAGAACTATGTAGACATGACCGAGACATCTCTCCGGTCAATAACCAATAGCGGAACCTGGATTCTCATATTGGTTCCTACATATTCTACGAAAATCTTTATCGGTTAAACCGCATAGCAACATACGTTGTTCCCTTTGTCATCGGTATGTTACTTGCCTGAGATTCGATCGTCGGTATCTCAATACCTAGTTCAATATCATTACCGGAAAGTCTCTTTACTCGTTCCGTAATGCATCATCTCGTAACTAACTCATTAGTCACATTGCTTGCAAGGCTTATAGTGATGTGTATTACCGAGAGGGCCCAGAGATACCTCTCCGACAATCGGAGTGACAAATCCTATTCTCGATCTATGCCAACTCCACGAACACCATCGGAGACACCTGTAGAGCACCTTTATAATCACCCAGTTACGTTGTGACGTTTGGTAGCACACAAAGTGTTCTTCCGGTAATCGGGAGTTGCATAATCTCATAGTCATAGGAACATGTATAAGTCCTGAAAAAAGCAATAGCATTAAACTAAATGATCAAGTGCTAAGCTAACGGAATGGGTCATGTCAATCACATCATTATCCTAATGATGTGATCCCGTTGATCAAATGACCACTCATGTCTATGGCTAGGAAACTCAACCATCTTTGATCAACGAGCTAGTCAAGTAGAGGCATACTAGTGACACTATGTTTGTCGATGTATTCACACATGTATTATGTTTCCGGTTAATACAAATCTAGCATGAATAATAAACATTTATCATGATATGAGGAAATAAATAATAACTTTATTATTGCCTCTAGGGCATATTTCCTTCAATTCCATCTACAAAGAGCCGCCGCCGCCTCGCATCTCTGAGCATGACACAAACTCTAGCAAAACTAAAAACATCAAAGAATGGAGCCCTCTCGCCGGCAAGGGTCGCGATCCACCGTGCCTCCATGGTCCTAATACCACATGGGACGAGGTAGAATTGCGACAGCGCCGGCGGGACACAGGAGAAACCCTAGCACACTGGGTGTAGGGTACGAGAAGCCGATGTGCCGTATAGGTCCAAGAGGAAACGTAATGGACCCTTGCACATTACTATCCAGTTATAAAAGAAAAAACGACATTCGCAAAAAAACTAAAAGAAAACACGACCCTCTATGTCGGTTGACTCGAATGAGATCTCGATATGTGACTTTCCACACATCTCATTAGACATGCTGGCCGTTGGATACACATATTCTCCTCCCGCACCTTGACCCACGCAACAACCAGGCACTAAACCACCCCACCCCAGCTCTATTCAAATAGATGTCAGCCCGCCCCGCGTCTGCCTCGTTGTATACATTGTAGGATAGGTCGCTACCAGCTACTTGCAACACCAGCAATGCTACATCGACGGACATCTACAGGGTTTTACAAGGTGTGTTTAAGCTGTCAGATCGTGATTGGATTAAGGGGAGGTTGGGGCCCCACCCACCTAAAAATCAGGGGGCATGTTTAGTTGGTTAGGAAGGAGGCTGTAAAAGCCTGTAGGACTCCGTACGTCTAGCATTTTTGCTTGCAACACCGACGAGCTCTCTTGTAGCATCGTGCTCCTGCGCGTCGCCCTTGGTTTAAGGCACCACAAATAGATGTTGTTGTTATTATAGCACTCCCTAGCCACGCTCGTTGCACCGTCTACCATGACTAGAAGCAACCTCGTCGGACACTCTCCTAGCATCGTCATCGACGACGAAACAACTTACAGCTCCACCTCTCACCGGTTGTAGCTCTATTGTAGCAGATTGCTACTCCGTTAGGCCATGGTTGCAATCCCATCGTGCGTCAATTGCAGCTCCCATCGTGCTAGTAGCAGCACTCTGTCCAACATTGTTTTGCGCATGAGCATGATACCGGATGTGAGAAACATCCAGTTTTTAAGTTCGTCCAAGGGCTAAATGCTCAAGATTCACTCGAAGAGAAGACTACGTTTTTTACCCAGGTTAAGGCCACCCGGAGGTGTAACATCCTACGACCTACTGCTTAGTCCATTATGTGGTGAAATTTGTACAATGGTGAACTAGAGTACGTCTCTCCAATGAACTCGAGGAGGAAGGACCACTGCTGTAATATTTATCCAAAAGTGTCAACCAACCCTTTGCTATGTGGCTATGGACCTCCTATAATATGATCAAGGAGTTACCACAGTAGCTGGTTATAATGGTTACAACAATGCATTAAATGTGGGGACGCATGTTAGCCTAGCCCTTGTTGGGTAGGTGAAACACCTGTCTTGTCGAGGTAGGTATGTTGGCACACTCAATTTACTGTGACATGTCGAGGACGATGTGTCACACTCCTGATAAAAGAGAGGCGGTGAATCACCTTGCCTCCCACCTAACTACCCTGTCGTAGCGCCTTCTCGTGATACTATGTAGCATGATACTATAGGCCGTGACACACGTAGCTGTCTTGGGCCGCCGCAAGTGATGTCGTGGATAGTTGTCCCACACCGCTATAGGTGGCACCCTAGAAATGTTGTCGGGACATTGAGGTGGAGGAAGCTATTGTCGGGGCGCGTAGGTTGCCGGGAAGGGGTCTCGGCAACAAGCCCTTAGCCGTTCTTGTGAAGGTGAATTCCTTTTTGTTGTAATCTTAGCCTTGACGCTGTCAGTGGTATTAGACAACTCCTCTTCTAGGGTGGTGGTTTTCCTGGTGAGTGTCTTCACAAAGATTTGCATCTTGAGGGGATGTCTTGATGAAGATCTGCATGCCACCATGTTACCGGGGATCAAGGCAAAGGATGGACACCTTCTAGGTGTTGTAGTCAACTTTTTATAGATGTCGTAGTCAGGAAGAGTACAACCATCCTCAAGTTGCTTGTCACCAAAGATGAGACGCAACTGGTCAGAAGGCATGCCCTCGTTGTCTTGGATATGGACAAAGATCTGCATGCCACCTAAGAGGCAGCCTCATCGTCTTGTGTTATGGGAGGTAACTACTGTTAATAAGCCCAACAGTACCATCACGACCCATGGTTGATGGGTCCGTGAGACCTTGGTTCTCACATGGCTGACAAACACGTTGCCCCCTCAAAGCTCCATTGGGCCGCCGTTGTAGCCCCGTCCCGATCATAGCCACATGGCCTTGTAGGCGCTCATGGGGGGGGGGGAGGGGGGTCGTCGGGGACCGCCTTTAAACACAAAACGGTCCCAACCTGGCGCCAAGCCCTCACATCGTCCTCGTCGGCAACGATGGTGGATTATGGTGGTCGACTGCAGCACTGCCTGCCACTGGTCCTAGCATCGGTGATTACCGATTCAGCTTTGGTCGTCGGTGTGATTCGCTTGCAACACCGACCATCGCAGGTCCCAACATCGATGGACACCGATTCTAGCACCGTGGCTACCGATCCCAGCATCGCGTGGCCGACGTCGTCCGCTTACAGCACGAACCACCATCCAACCAATCATCGGTGATCACCAATTGCCACACCCCCTCAAGCACGTCGATGCCTCGCTACTACGATTTGTGTCGGTCATAGCATAGCCCGCTACCCCCCTGGCGGTACATTCGTTGTCCCACCATGCAACATCGACCTCAGTCTGGTCTCTTGCAGGGAAGGCGCCGGTCCTCCATAGCACCCCCTGACAGGTCTGTTGCAGTGGGTGTCCCCTGCAGTGCCCCACATCACGGTCGTCCCCTGTCTGCAACAACAGAAGCACCGAGAACCAACAGAGGGAGAGGGCTCATTGGCGACGCGACGGAAAGAAGATTTGGAAGAAGCTAGCGATGTAGGAAAAAAGGCGGAGATGAGATTTTTTTTTGCCCAAAGAAAAACATCTCAGAAATACATCAGTTCCTAGCATCTGACCACAACTCAATCAAATGTCTCACGTTGCTTAACTCAACTGATGTTACCATGTCATGACTAATTTGGAAATGATCAACCAATGTCGCTTAATTTAGACACAACTACTCCCTCCATTCCTAAATATAAGTCCTTTTAGACATTTCATTTCAAATGGACTGTAATATACAGATGTATGTAGACATATTTTAGAATGTAGATTCACTCATTTTGCTTCGTATGTAGTCACTTGTTGAAATCTCTAGAAAGACTTATATTTGGGAACGGAGGGAGTACTATATACCGATCCATTAGTGGCAGGCCTTCTCTGACGGACAAGCCAAACCTCCTAAGATACGGCCTCGGTCTAGAAGGATATGCATTGGAACCATAAAAAAGGGTTAAAAAGCAAAAGTCATCTTTTGCTCCCGAGCTCATTTGAGCTCGGTATATATGAACAGTAAAATTAGAAGAAAAAACTGATAAAACATTCAAAAATTCTGAATTGTTTTGGGTGCAAACATTGACAAAAGTTTCACATGCCCAGAAAATTTCATCTTAAAAAGACATTCGAGGAAGCCGTGGGCAAAAACAAATCAGCACTCCAAAATGCTTTAAAACTAACACTTTTCGAGCATCAATTTTTTTCCATGACTTCCAAGAATGCGATTTCAAGATGAAATTTGATGAGCATGTAATTTTTTTGTCAACATTTTCACCAAAATATGTTCATCGAGCTCAAAAACTTCACTTCTGTTACAAAGATAAAATTGTGTCTTATGCATGTGTGCATATCTCTGACGGCGAGGCTACTGCGCGCCACAAATATAAGCATTGGAGCTAGATTTCTATCATATAACCATTGGAGCTAGATTTCTATCTCTAATATTATCTTTGTCCTAAACTTCTTGTCTTAGATTTGTCTAGATACGAAAGTATCAAACACTAAAACATTACTAAATACATCCGTATTTAGTCATATCTAAGACAACTTTTTTGGGCAGAGGAGTAATTTACCTCCAAATTCTGACAAAAAGGGCACATTTGAAAATACATATTTGCCTTTTCTTTGTACGCCAAGTGTGAAAGTAAAATCTTGTGAGTTTCGCACGTACGTAGTTTACATGTGTGTATGTGTTTACAAAAATTTCAATTTCCTCCTTAGCAGTAGAAAATGGTTTTTTCTAAGTGGACACCATGGTGCCCGTGCATAACCAGCAATTTTCGTGAAGGCGTCCCCCTATCAACATGCCTCTCATAACTTGTGTTGCTCTCCGGTTGAGCTAGGTTGGTGGGCCAAGACAATCGTGGAGCAGGCCCATAGTGCATGTGTGTTGGAAAAGCTGATTAGTGGATCCGAAATTGCATAACACTACATCCCTATATTAAGGCTGGTAGAAAAGGCCACTACGTAGTGATCTACGGGATGATAATTAGGGAGATAAACATTCAATCATTTGCGGCCCTAGCCGTACTACAAGATGCCTTGAGCCATAGCCTTGAATGTACTTACTTTATAAAAATAATAATGTACGGCATACACATAATGAGTCATGCATTCGTCGAAAGCAACTTTCGACATAGCATCCTCTACCAGCTATGTCAACTAAAAATCATGGCACCTCTAGCTGTATATTAGAGGTGCAACAAAACCCTTGGCTAAGAGGCAGTGGGAGCTGGCATAGCCACAAGTGGGTGTGCCTAGTGTGTGGTGCGACAGCCCCTTGTTGGCCCTCATCGACTAACCTTTCAAATGCCTTCTATAGCCTATCAAGGCTCTAACAAGTGTGTAAAGACAACAAGGGCGAAGATGGAGTCAATATCGCAACAAGCTTGAAGCAAGAACCTGGTTAGGGGAAGCTGGAGACCCACGTAACAAAGAACAAGAAAACTAGAAAATTGGTTGTATCCGATAGACCACATAGGAGCTTACTTGATGGTGTCTAGTCTCTAGAGCAGGGCTATCTTTTCATCGAGCACCCCCTGGTCATGATATGATGCAATCTCTTTTTCGGGAGTATTCTTAGCACCACGGGACAATGAAGCTCTAGGAAACAATGTGAGCCTCCACCCTCTTGGAGCCCATAGAACAACTGGACGAAGCGGGGCCGACGATAACTGAAATCATGATCGAGATAGGTCAATATGCGTCAGTCATTGAGATTAACGTCAGTCATTGAGATTAACTAATTCTCAGACTCACGAACTAAGCATAGATTAGATAGTCTCGTGTATTTTCTGAATATAATTTAGGTTTCCGATGCTATTTTTGGGTATGACGTGCCCCTCGAGGTCTCCACTATAAGATGGAAACTCCAGATCGACAGGGAGGCGATCGAGCTGCATATGCGCTCAAACCCTATTTATAATCGACTAATCCAGTTCTCAGCAGCTCACCCCTCCCAAGCCCAAGGCACTGGCAGTACCAATCGTACTCGTCTCAACGAGTCAACGTGCGTATGGGTACCTCCGATCCATCCGTGGAGATGGCGGCGTCCAAGCCTTGCGTCCTCGTCGTGCCCTTCCCCGCGCAGGGCCACACGGTGGCGCTCCTCGACCTGGCGGCCCTGCTGGCCGCGCGCGGGCTCCGCCTCACCGTCGTCACCACACCCGCCAATGCCTACCTGCTCTCGCCTCTCCTCGCCGCTCACCCCGACATGGTCCGGCCCCTCACGCTCCCCTTCCCCTCCCACCCTTCTCTCCCCGCGGGCCTCGAGAGCTTCCAGGACTGCCCTCCCACCTACGCCGCCGTCTTCGTCCACGCTCTCGCCGCCCTCCACCACCCCATCCTCGCGTGGGCCAAGTCGCACCCCGTCGCCGCCATCCTGTCCGATTTCTTCTGCGGGTGGACGCAGCCTCTCGCTGCCGAGCTTGGCGTCCCGAGGCTGGTCTTCACGCCTTCCGGCGTCCTCGGCACCGCCGTCCCGCATTCGCTCTTCCGCCGACTCGTCAAGCAGCGACCGTCAGACGCCGACCACGTCGTTGCCTTCCCGGATATTCCTGGCGAGCCGGTGTATCAGTGGAAGGAGCTCTCCATCATGTACAGGATGTACGCCGAAGGCCTCGTGGATGAAGAGTTCGGCGAGGCAGTGAGGCGGAACTATCTCTGGAACCTCGAGAGCTGGGGATTCGTGTCCAACACGTTCCGTGCCCTCGAGGGGAGGTACCTGGACACGCCGCTCGGTGACCTGGGGTCAAGGCGCGTGTGGGCGGTGGGACCGGTCGCGCCGGAGGCAGACGCCGCCGGCCAGCGCGGCGGGGAGGCGGCCGTCGCGGCCGGCGATCTCAGCGCGTGGCTGGACGTGTTCCCGGAAGGTTCAGTCCTGTACGTGAGCTTCGGCAGCCTGGTGGTGCTGACCCAGCCAGCGGCCGCGGCGCTGGCCGAAGCGCTGGAGCGGAGCACCGTCCCGTTCGTGTGGGTGGTGGGCGCCGGGAACGACGGCGGCTTGGTCCCACAAGGTTTCGAGGCGCGCGTGGCGGCGGCGGGGCGCGGGGTGGTAGTTCACGGGTGGGCGCCCCAGGTGGCGACGCTGCGGCACGCGGCGGTGGGGTGGTTCATGACGCACTGCGGGTGGAACTCGGTGCTGGAGGCGGTGGCTGCGGGGGTGCCCATGCTGGCGTGGCCGATGACGGCCGACCAGTTCGTGAACGCGCGGCTGCTCGTGGAGGAAGCGGGCGTCGCCGTGCGCGCGTGCGCGGGCGGGATCGGCGTCTGCCCGGACGCGGGCGAGCTCGCGGCCGTACTGGCGGACGCTGCCGGGGAGGGAGGGCGCGGAGTGCGCGCACGTGCCAAGGAGCTGGCGGCGGAAGCGGCGGCCGCGGTGATGGAAGGTGGGAGCTCGCGCCTGGACTTGGAGCGGTTGGTTCAAGAGATTCCGAAGCTTTGAATCCACGTGCACCAATCTGTTGTTGAGCGCTGCCTCTGACACTACCCATAGTGGAAGTACATAGATGGTAACATCATACTTATCTAGGCAAAATAGATGATGTGGCATGTAATTAATGAAGAAAAAGAGGCATGTGGTAACATAGATAGTTACTGTAACATCACACATATCAAGAAAAAATTGTTAGATAGATAGTTGTTTAACTTTGTAATCTCAACTTTATCTCTATCTCTCTCTCCCTCTCGTATCAATCTCGTACTCCTGTAACCAACGTATCCTAGCGATCATTGGATTCTTGTAAACCACGACAGGGTTTCTGTCTCAATCAATATAAACCCAACGCGGCTCCCTCACGAGGGAGTAGGAACGCTTCTTTTCTGATATGGTATACAGAGCCATCCTCTTCCCTATCGATAGCTAGAACTCCATCGATCGCCAGAAACAGATCGCCAGAAACAAGATCGCTATGTCGTCCTCGGCTCCTCTCTCCCTCAACCTCGGAGCCCCACCTGCTGAAAAGCTTACCAAGGGGAACTTCCTCCTCTGGAAGGCGCAGGTGATGCCAGGCTTGCGAGGAGCGCAGGTCACAGGCCTCCTGGACGGATCCGATGCAGCGCCCCCGAAGATGGTGGAGCAGCAGCAGACGGACAAAACGACGGCTATGGTGCCCAATCCCTTGTATGCGCCATGGTTGTCCAGGGACCAGCAGGTCCTCAGCCATCTTCTGAATTCTCTATCAAAAGAGATTCTCGTCCAAGTTGTGAGTAAAGAAAACACTTTTGATCTATGGACTGCCATTATCACCATGTTTGCTTCGCAGTCCCAATCTCGAATCACGAATTTGAGAATTGCTATCACCAACACCAAGAAGGGCTCCATGTCGAGCACCTCATACATCGCCCGGATGAAAAGTCTGGGGGATGAACTTGCTGCAGCAGGCCGGCCTGTCCCTGATCCAGAGATGGTGGACTATGTTCTTGCTGGCCTTGATCGGGATTATGATCCGGTCGTGGCGGCCATTGGCGCCGTCAAAACATCCATCACCGTCGACGAACTCTTCGCCCAGATCGCTGCCTTTGATCAACGGATGGAGATGCTAGGCGACAGCTCCTGCACTGGCTTCAACACCTCTGCAAACTTGGCATACAGGGGGCGCGGCCAGTCCCGTGGCAGAGGTCGCGGGCGCGACAACAGAGGCCGCGGTCGAGGAAGGTACACGTCCTCATCTCCGAGCGGCGGCAACAGGAGAGGTGGTCGTCCCCAACAACAACAACAACAACAACAACGTCCGCAGCACCGGGACTATCCCGAGTGCCAAATCTGCCTCAAGCATCACCGCGGAGGTGCCCGTGAGTGTTGGGATCGCTATGAGGAAGATGAGTACGAGGAGAAGGAGGCCAATGCCATCACCGACTCCTACGGCGTCGACACAAACTAGTATGCGGATACCGGTGCTACAAATCATATCACAGGAGAACTTGACAAGCTGACGATCAGAGACAAATATTGTGGACATGACCAAGTGCACACTGCAAGTGGCTTCGGTATGGAAATAACTCATGTTGGTAGTTCAATTGTCAAAACCCCCATGAAAGATTTGCATCTTAAAAAAGTTCTATATGTGCCCACAACATCAAAGAATCTTCTTTCTGTTCATAGATTTACTCGTGATAATCGTGTTCTTATTGAGTTTTATCCTTATTTCTTTGTGGTAAAGGACTTGGACACGAGGAGAGTGCTTCTTAGGGGCAAGTGCGTGGGAGGTCTCTATCCTCTCATATCTTCGTCATCATCATCAAATAAACTGGCTTTTGTTGCTGTCAAGCCTTCTTCAGCAAAGTGGCATAGTAGATTAGGTCATCCTTCATCAGTTATTGTTAGATTAGTTCTTAGCAAGAATAAACTTCCCCACTCTCATGAGTCTAGTGTTGAGTCTATTTGTGATCCATGTCAACAAGCTAAAAGTCATCAGTTGCCATATCCTATTTCTATCAGTATTTCCACTGCACCCTTGCAACTTGTATTTTCGGATGTTTGGGGGCCAGCTCCTACCTCTGTTGGTAGACACTCATACTATGTAAGCTTCATTGATGATTATAGTAAATTTACTTGGATCTATCTTCTTAAGAAACGATCTGAAGTGTTTCAAGTTTTCAAGAATTTTCAAAATCTTGTTGAACGAAAACTGAACACTAAGATCATTGCTATGCAAACAGACTGGGAGGTGAATACAAGAAACTTAATCTTTTCTTTCAAGAACTTGGCATCTCACATCATGTATCATGTCCTCATGCACATCAAAAGAATGGTTCTGCTGAAAGAAAACATCGCCATGTTGTTGAAGTAGGGCTAGCTCTACTCGCAAATGCATCCATGCCATTAAAGTTCTGGGATGAAGCATTCCTAACTGCTACCTATCTCATTAATTTGCTTCCCAGTAAAGTCATCAAGTTTGAGACTCCCATCACACGTCTTTTTGGTACTACTCCTGACTATAACTCACTTCGTGTATTTGGTTGTGCTTGCTGGCCCAACCTTCGTCCATATAATACACGTAAGCTTGCATTCCGATCAAAGAAATGTGTATTCCTTGGATATAGTCCTATTCACGAAGGGGTTAAGTGCCTAGACGTGTCCACTGGCAGGGTCTATATTTCTTGTGATGTAGTATTTGATGAATCAGTATATCCTTTTGAATCTCTTCACCCTAATGCCGGAGCACTTCTCAGGAGAGAAATTCTTCTCCTTCCACTACATTTGCAAAACTTTGATCATGGGGGCGATAATTGTACTAATCCAACTGATGATCCTACTGGCAGTATTGTGTCTTCTCCTGTGCAGGATCATGCAGCAGAAATCGGTGCAGAAAATGATCACAATTTTGCAGCCAATGATCTGATATTGCATGTGCCAGAAGAAGACGAAGCTGGCGTAGAGCACGATGCAGATCCTATGTCACCTGGAACTCCTGTGCGTCAGGCTGCCTTGGATCAAGTGCACAGATACGCACAGGATCGCGACCCGAGCAGGAGCCCGCAGCGCCAACTGGCGGGCGACGCGTCACTGCATGCGGACCGGACAACGTGTCCCGCATCGTGTCCCACGCGCGGGCCCGCGCCATCGACAGCGACGGGAGATTCCGCGTCCGCCTCGGGATTTCCTTCCCATACGCATGTGCCGGCCAGCAGTGCAGGATCTTCTGCGGTTGCTGAGTCTGATGGATCGCCCACACTGCAGGCCACAGGGTCCACTTTGGGATCTTTTGTGCAAAGTGATTCTGCTGTCTCTTCAGGATCCATTGCGGCTGAGTCTTCTGTGCCACGTTTTGTGTCGCGGTCTGCACGAGCGCGTCAAACTCAACCTCCACCAACAAAGGTTTCACGTGTTACGACTTGGTTACAAAAAGGTATAAGAAATCCAAAGGTTTGGGCTGACGGCACTATACCATATGGCATGTTGTGTATTACAGGAGAACCAGCAAAACTGGAGGATGCATTAGGAGATTCAAGATGGAAAAAAATGCAATGGATGAAGAGTACTCGGCACTTATGAGGAACAAGACTTGGCATCTTGTACCTGAGGAAAGAGGTAAAAACATTATTGACTATAAATGGGTCTACCGAATCAAGAAAAAGGCAGATGGTTCGATTGACAGATATAAAGCACGTCTAGTTGCAAAAGGTTTTAAACAACGTTATGGCCTAGATTATGAAGATACTTTTAGTCCTGTTGTTAAAGCTGCAACCATTAGGCTTGTGTTAGCTATTGCTGTGTCCAAGGGATGGAGTTTGAGACAGCTAGATGTTCAGAACGCGTTTTTACATGGTGTTCTGGAAGAGGAGGTTTACATGAGACAATTGAAAGGATCGATATGGTTGACTAGAGGGGGGTGAATAGGCAACTAACAATTTTTAGCTTTTCTTTAACAATTTAAACTTTGCATCAAAGTATGTTGTCTAGATATGCAACTAGGTGAGCAACCTATATGATGCAATAAGGATAGGAACAGAAGCAAGCAAGATATATGAAACAAATAAGCGTGCACAAGTAAAGGCACGAGATAACCAAGAGTGGAGACGGTGGAGACGAGGATGTGTTGCCGAAGTTCCTTCCCTTTGAGAGGAAGTACGTCTCCGTTGGAGCGGTGTGGAGGCACAATGCTCCCCAAGAAGCCACTAGGGCCACCGTATTCTCCTCACGCCCTCACACAATGCGAGATGCCGTGATTCCACTATTGGTGCCCTTGGAGGCGGTCACCGAACCTTTAAAAACTAGGTTGGGGCAATCTCCACAACTCAATTGGAGGCTCCCAACGACACCACGAAGCTTCACCACAATGGACTATGGCTTCGCAGTGACCTCAACCGTCTAGGATGCTCAAACACCCAAGAGTAACAAGATCCGCAAGGGATTAGTGGGGGGAATCAAATATCTCTTGGTGGAAGTGTAGATCGTGGCCTTCTCAACCACTCCCGAGCAAATCAACAAGTTTGGTTGGCTAGAGAGTGAGATCGGGCGAAAATGGAGCTTAGAGCAATAATGGAGCTTGGGGGTGGAAGAAGTAAGTCAACGGGGAAGAAGGGGACCCCTTATACAGTGTGGGACAAAGATCCAACCGTTACCCACCAACCAGCCCGCGGCCAGCGGTACTACCGCGCCTGGCCAGCAGTACTACCGCAAGGCCGCGCGGTACTACTGCTTGCAACCAAGCGGTACTACCGCACGGCTGGGCGATACTATCGTACAGACCCACGGTACTGCCGCAACCCCAGCAATAGTAAAGATAAATAGACGCGCAAGAACTGGAGGCGGTACTTCCGCAAGCGCGGTACTACCGCGCCCCCAAGCGGTACTACCGCAAGGCAAAAACCCCCCAGCCAGGGGGAAGGAAACTTCCGTGCCTACTTCCGCAAAGAAACGGAAGTAGCAAAAACTCGACACAGTAGTACTGCCGAGGGGCGGTACTACTGCCTGACTGCATAGCGCGGTACTACCGCGCAGCAAAAACGGTACTACCGTGGTAGGTGCGGATGTAAAAAATTACATCTGCCCCTACTACCGCAAAGGGGCGGCACTAGCCTGGTGGGTAGCGGTAGTGCGGCTCCAGGGGAGCGGTACTACCGTGGGCACCTGCGGTACTACCGCGCCACCGCGCGGTACTACCGCGGGTGCCTACGGTACTACCGCTTTCCTGGGAGCAGTACTACCGCGACCAACCACAGCAGCCAGACAAGGGAGGCAAGAAAACGGAGGAAGCTCCAAGGAAAAAGGAGGGGACAAGAAGGAGACGTGTACGTGATGATTCCACCCAAACCTTCCCAATGCGGACCCCCTCTTAATAGTACGGCTTTCCTACGACTCAAATCCACCAAAAAGAAATGTAGAAAAGACGCCGTCTTCATCAGTCTTCGAGGGGCACCCAACCGTCTTGTTCCTAGCAATGAAGTGTCTGGAATACTCAAGGCACACGATTAGTCCGCAAATGCGTTGTCATCAATCACCAAAACACTTAGGGATAAATATGCCCTTACAATCTCCCCCCTTTTGGTGGATTGATGACAATACGGGATTTGCACAAGGAAAATAATATTAAGTAAATGCAAACCCCTCCTCTCTAGAATATAGACGGGCTCCCCCTAGATGTGTGCCTCCTAGATGAGTGCTTTGGACTGCACGGCACATGAATACTAGGATCAAAGCTCCCCCTATATTATAGAGACAAGGCATATCTATCACTAGACAAGATAGCACAAATATAAGTTAACTACAATAGATAAAGTGCATATGTCTTACACCATATGTAGGAAAGGTCTCGAAAGCACAAACCAAACAAGAGCAAACAAGCACAAACGAGGTCCAAAAGACAAAGCAAATAAATGCACCAAGCACGACACAACGCAAATCCCTACACTCTCCCCCCCTTTGGCATCGAGACGCCAAAAAGGCAGAGAGGACACCTACACACATGGGGTGGCTCAGGCAGAGAAGTCGTCCCACTGCTCCTCATGCTCCTCGTCAGACTCAGCGGCAGGGACGGTCTCCTCGAAGTCATCCTCTGAACTGGTCCACTTGTATCCCTGATTTGACATCCAGGCAGCCTCAGGTGTGATGACATCCTCAGACCCGCCAGACACATCCTCTCCAAAGAGCCTCATAACTTTCTTGTCACGGCGGCGACTCTCCTTGTCTGCCACGTGAGCCCTATACTGTCCCTTTACCTGCATGCAGAAGAGAGTCTTCATCTTGTCCTTTAGCTTCTTGGCCCATGATGGCTCAGAGGAAGGAGTGGTGGACCTAGCAGCACAGTCCTCAGCAACATTCTCAGCAGCAGCCTCCTCTTCACCAGCAGCCCTCCTAGCAGAAGAGGCCTTAGCACGGGTAGTGGTGTTGGCCCAGTTGGGCTTGACGCGGAGGCTCATGGACTCATGGCAAATCCAGTCTGGAGTAAGGAACTCATCACCAGGGTACATCTTCTCCCAAGTGGTGGAGAGCAGCAGAAACAGGTACGGTCCATAGATAGGTACCTTGCGAGTGAACACCGCAAACCGAAGCTCACACCACATGATGTGTGAGACATCAAGTGGCTGAGTCTGAGAAGAGCGTGCCTCTGCACACAGGAGCAACATGTCCACTAGATATGCATGGACCTTGTCCTTGTCGCCAATGCGTGTGAACAGAGTGTTGCGGAAGATGCCATGCATGATATCCAGAAAGGAGTTCAACACCCAAGTTGACTTGCCATTGGGGAGCACCTTCTCAACAAGGAAAGGCTGAAGCAGGTTCTTGTTGGCAGACTCAGAGTTGGCATGGGGGCGAACACCAACGGGGGTGTGAAGCCCGTCATCAGGAATGTGCAGCAGATCCATGAACTCTTTCCATGTAGCAGACAGCTGACGTCCGTTGGTCATCCAGGTCATCCTCCGCTCTTCCCCTGGATGAAAGTACACTGAGGCAAAAGAACTGACAGATGAGCTCAGGGTCATAGTCAAGGTGAAAGGAGATTACTGGCTCAATAGCAAACTGCTCCACCAAGTCCAGAGCCTCTCCAAAATAGTCACGAAACTTGTCCTTCCGCATGTGATGCATGTCTATCCACTTGACATCCACGAAGGTATTCTGCTTGCTCTTGATCACATCCAGATAGATGAGAACCTGTTGCTTTTTCCAGAACATCTCAGTGCCTCTTAGCATAGCCCGAGGAGTCACATAGGGATTGATCCTCCGGCGTTCGACATACTCAGAGACAGAAATATCATCCATGCCCTTAGCAGGTTCCTTTTGCTTGCTGGCAGTGGTCTTGACATTGCGCTTGGGGGCATTGGAGCCCTCTGGGGCTTCATCTTGAGGGTTGCGCAGACGCTTGGAGCCAGTGTCACGACTGGGATTGGAATGGCGAGAGCCACCACCTGAGACACAAAAACGCAAAACACCCACAACAACCAAGAGGGATTAATGCAAAGACCACAACAAAGCAAGAGAAACAAGCAAAAAGCACACATGATAAATGCCTAGAGAGAGATTTGATCCCAACGGTAGTACTGCCAAGTGCTGCGAAGCTAAGATAGTAGTACCGCTCTTAGACGCGGTAGTACCGTGCAAGGTCACGATAGTACCGGGTCTAGGAGCGGTAGTATGACCTTAGCACCTCAGCTAGCGCGGTAGTACCACGTCTGAAGAGCGGTAGTACCGCACAAGCTAGCACGATAGTACCGCACCTGACGGGCGGTAGTACCACAAGAGCGGTAGTACCGCACATCAGACACGGTAGTACTGCACCGCGTCAGATCTGAACAAGTTCAAATCTGAGAAAAGCCCGCGAAACCGCGGCGGTACTACGGTTGGACAAAGCTACCACAAGACATCATATCAAGAATGATTCCTACGCATCACGACTCTCCTACATCCTACTCTTGCAAAGATTTGGCCTAAAATCTCAAGAACAACAAGTTTCTCCCCAAAAACCTAGAAGCAAGAGAACAACCAAGAAAAAGAGGGATTTGGGGAAAAACCTTGGTCCATGGCAAGAGGAAGTGGCAGGGAACGATCCCACTGGTCGGAATCCGAGGAGAGTGGCCGGAGACGGAGATCCGGCAAGGGCCTCCGGCGCCGTTCTTGAGCGAGAGAGAGAGAGACGTGGGGAGAGAGACAAGTGAATGGGTATGGGGAGTTGGAACTCCCCTGCCCGAGTCATAACCCCCACGCTCCCTCGACGACGCGGTAGTACCGTGCCCCAACGCGGTAGTACCGCCCGGCACGGTACTTCCGAAGTACCGCACCTGAGCGGTAGTACCGTGCTGTTGGCGTGGTAGTACCGTGCCTCCCAAAGCGGTAGTACCGCGGCCAGCCGCGGTAGTACCGTGGGCTCAATAAGATACACGTTTCGAGCACACGAAAAACGGGGTCTTTGCACAAACACTCCAAGCCAACACAACACCACAAGACCACGCTACACACAAAGCCAGAAAGGCACACGACAAACGAAACAACCACGAGACACCACCTCTCCAAAGAGAGGGTGGTGGCCGTAGCCACCTATGTTTGAGTCAATTGGTATGGCACCGTGAAGAATTATCCTTGGGTCCATGACCAAAACTCGTCTTTGAAGCACAAGTACCATCAAACATGGCTAATGTGAAAGACTTGATCAATTTATGCATAATGGGGGGAGGGAGAGTTCATTGACAGAACATCACTCCCCCTATGTCCATGCCTACATCTAAACAGGACAACACGTTGAGTATGGTGGGGTGTGCAAGGGTTCAAGCAACATTGCTTGAATCAATGATATTTAGCTCATGCCTTAACTCGCGAAATCTTGCTTCATCCAAGGGCTTCGTGAAGATATCTGCAAGGTTATCATGAGTGTTGACATAGTTGAGCTCGATCTCTCCTTGCCTAATGTGATCCTGGATGAAGTGATACCGGATCTCAATATGCTTCGTCTTGAAGTGTTGCACCGGGTTGAGAGAGATCTTGATGGCACTTTCATTGTCACACCAAAGAGGCACTTTGTCACAAATGACACCGTAATCCTTTAAAGTTTGCCTCATCCATAAGAGTTGTGCACAACAACTATCGACCGCCACATACTCCGCTTCGGTGGACGAGAGAGACACACAAATTTGCTTTTTGGAAGACCAACTTACCAATTAGCAACCAAGGAATTGGCACCCTGCGGAAGTGGACTTCCTATCCACTTTGTCTCCCGCCCAATCGGAATCCGAATACCCTACAAGATTGAAGTTTGCTCCTCTTGGGTACCATAGGCCAAAGTTTGGGGTATGAGCCAAATATCGAAAGATTCGTTTGACCGCCACATAGTGACTTTCCTTAGGTGCAGCTTGAAACCGTGCACAAATTCCCACACTCAACATGATATCCGGTCTAGATGCACAAAGGTAAAGCAAGGAACCTATCATGGAGCGATATACCTTTTGATCCACCGCTTTACCATTGGGATCTATGTCAAGTTGGCACTTGGTGGGCATGGGAGGGGAAGCCGGCTTGACATCACTTAGCTTGAATCTTTTGAGCATGTCTTGAGTATATTTGGCTTGATTGATGAAGGTTCCTTCTCTTCTTTGCTTCACTTTGAACCCTAGAAAGAACTTCAACTCTCTCATGGAAGACATCTCGAACTTTGAGGTCATGAGAGCGGCAAATTCCTCATTGAAAGCTTTGTTAGGGGAACCAAAGATAATATCATCAACATATAATTGGCACACAAACAACTCCCCTTTGACCTTCTTAGTAAAAAGAGTGGGGTCGATTAGCCCAACTTCAAAACCACGGTCTTGTAACAACTTGGTAAGGTGGTCATACCACGCACATGGGGCTTGTTTAAGGCCATAGAGTGCCTTATCGAGTTGATACACATGATCGGGGAAGTAGGGATCCTCGAACCCAGGGGGTTGCTTGACATAAACCAATTCATTAATGTGACCATTAAGAAAAGCACTCTTCACATCCATTTGTTGTAACTTAAAGTTATGATGAGAAGCATAAGCAATCAACATGCGAATAGATTCAAGACGAGCAACGGGAGAAAAGGTTTCACCGTAGTCGATACCCTTGACTTGGGAGTAGCCTTGTGCTACCAAACAAGCCTTGTTGCGAATGATAATCCCATGGGCATCTTGCTTGTTCTTAAATATCCACTTGGTTCCAATGACATTGTGGTTCCCCGTCGGTCTTGGCACCAATCTCCACACTTTGTTGCGCTCGAAGTTGTTGAGTTCTTCGTGCATGGCATTGAGCCAATCCAGATCTTCTAGCGCCCCATAGACCTTGTGGGGTTCCACACAAGAGACAAACGCGTGATGCTCACAATAATTTGCTAATTGTCTACGAGTGCTTACCCCCTTTCTTAAGCTTCCAAGCACATTCGTCATGAGATGATCCTTGGTGGAGAGCTTGGAAGCAACCTTGGCGGCACGACGCTCTAATTCCTCCTCGGGGGTGAGACGAGGAGTGGTCACTTGACCATCTTGAGCGTCGTCTTGAGCTTGTTCTTGTTCTTGAACTTGCTCGGAGGAGAGAACTTGACCTTGGGCATCACTTGATGTGTCAACACCGTCTTGAGCGTGATCTTGCCCTTGGTCATGTTCTTGAGGATGAGGGCCTTCATGTTGTTCTTCGGAAGCGTGTGGGCCTTGGGTTGGTGATGGCTCCGCTTGAGTGGAGCTTTGTCCTTCTCCTTCGGCCACAAGGGGTTCCTCAATGGGTAGGATAAAGCCAACACCCATTCTTCTTATGGCCTGGGGAGGAATTTCATCACCTACATCACAAGTGCCACTTTGCTCCACTTGGGAGCCGTTATTCTCATCAAACTCCACGTTACACGTCTCCTCAATAAGTCCCATGGATTTATTGAGGACACGGTAAGCATGAGAGTTTGTAGCATAACCAATAAATATGCCCTCATAAGTTCTAGCCTCAAATTTAGACAACCGAACACCTTTCTTTAGAATGAAACACTTACACCCGAACACCCGGAAGTACTTGAGGTTGGGCTTGTTAGCGGTGAGTATCTCATATGGAGTCTTGTTCAAGCCCTTGCGGAGGTAGAGACGATTGGATGCATGACACGCGGTGTTGATGGCTTCGGCCCAAAAGTTGTACGAAGACTTGAACTCCGCCATCATGGTCCTTGCCGCATCCATCAACGTCCGATTCTTCCTCTCCGCAACACCGTTTTGTTGAGGGGTGTAAGGTGCGGAGTATTGATGCTTGATCCCCTCATCACTAAGAAACTCATCCAAGGTGTAGTTCTTGAACTCGGTGCCGTTGTCACTTCTTATTGTCAAGATCTTTGCATTGTGTTGACGTTGTGCTTCATTTGCAAAGTCAATGACGGTTTGTTGGGTCTCGCTCTTCCTCTTGAAGAAATACACCCAAGTGTATCTTGAGTAGTCATCCACAATCACCAAGCAATACTTCCTACCCCCAAGACTATCGAAGGATGGAGGCCCAAAGAGATACATGTGAAGGAGCTCCAAAGGCCTCTTTGAGTAAATGATAGTCGTGGGAGGGTGACCCTTCTCATGTAGCTTTCCTTCGATACAAGCACTGCAAGCATGATCTTTAGCAAAACTAACATTCGTTAGTCCATGGACATGGTCCCCCTTGAGGAGACTTTGCAAAGATCTCATATTGACATGGGCTAAACGGCGATGCCAAAGCCATCCCACATCAACTTTAGCCATTAGGCATGTCACGGACTTAGTGGGTCGCTCCGAAAAGTTAATCACATATAGACCGTTCTCGACATGCCCAACAAAGGCTACTTTAAGAGTCTTGCTCCACAAGAGGGCCATGGTATCGATATCAAAGAAAGTGGCAAAGCCCATGATTGCAAGTTGACGAACGGGAAGTAAATTGTATGCAAGGGACTCAACAAGTATGACCTTCTCGATCGTGAGATCATGAGAGATGACCACCTTGCCAAGTCCCAATACCTAGGAGGATGAGGCATCACCCCACTCGACATTGGTGGGCATAGATGTAATCTTGTGCACGTCCACCACCAAGTCCTTGCTTCCGGTCATATGATTAGTAGCTCCGCTATCGAGCAACCATGATCCCCCACCGGAAGCAAACACCTACAAGAGATTAATGCTTGGTTTTAGGTACCCATTTTGTAATGGGTCCTTTGATGTTAGTAACAAGGGTCTTTGGAACCCAAATAGACCATTCAATATATTCATGAAGAGAACCAACGAATTTGGCATAGACATGCCCATCACTAGCACGGCATAACACATAAGAAGGATTAAAGTCGCCGGCTTTGATGCGAGGAGTGACATTGTCCCTTTTGACAACGCCACCCTTCGCATTGTTCTTCTTCTTCTCCTCGGAGGCACTTTCTCCCTCCTTCACAAAGGTTTGCATGAGAGGAGGAGGTCGTTTGGTCTTGTCATTCTTCTTCTTGTTCTTGGAGTCGGGCACGTACCCAACCCATTCCTTGGCTACAACTCCATTTTGGTTGATCAAAAGATCGTTGAGGTTCTTGCCTTGTATGCAAGTCGCAAGACCTCTCTCAAGTTGCCTGTTTAGCTTAGCGTTCTCCTCAACGAGATGCACATGCTCACAACACGGGTTAGTAGCATTTGCATTATCAATTAACATCATACGAGGAAAAGTGGCTTTTTCCTTGGTTAGCTTTACTTGAAGTTGATCATGAGACTCTTTGAGGCTAGCATGAGCACCCTTCAAGACCTTGTGAGCCCTGTCAAGTAGATCAAACTCCTCTTTGAGTTTAGCAAGATCAACCTCAAGTTCGGCCTTCTCGGAGTTTAGCACATGAGAAACAATGAGGACATGATCATAATCTTTCTTTAACTTAGCATGATCAACGTTGTGTGACTCCTCAAGAGCCAAATGAAGACCACGCTCTTCCTCATTGGAAAGATTCAAAATTTCATCGACATAGTCACGACTATGCCTTCCATCTTAGTGATGGTGTCTTCGTGAGCCTCGATCATGTCATTGGCTTCACCAAGTTGTTCCAAGAGAGAAACAAAGTGCTTCTTGGATTTTCCCTTGAGTTTGACCATAAAGGCCTCAAACTCATTTGCCTCCACATTAGCTCCCTCAAGTTCATTAATGCTATCCGTCGGAGAAGGATGATTAATGATGGTAGTTTTGATGTTGGGGGTTACCT
Source organism: Triticum urartu (assembly GCF_056163025.1). Taxonomy (NCBI): domain Eukaryota; kingdom Viridiplantae; phylum Streptophyta; class Magnoliopsida; order Poales; family Poaceae; genus Triticum; species Triticum urartu. The sequence continues at coordinate 513,873,591 of NC_141874.1, forward strand.
TGTTGGTGGCTTTAGCCATGAGGCACTTGGCGGTGATGCTCTCTTTGGGTGAGTCGAAGAGAGACACCCGTGGAGTCGTCGCAATGGCAACGGAGGCCATGGCAACCGACTCATCACCTTCATCATCATCATCCTCCTCATTGTACTCTTCTTGTACCACCAAAGCCTTGGGAGGAGTCTTCTTGGTGAAGTTGCTCTTGTTGGGGAACGACTTGGCCTTGTCCTTTTGGATGAGCTTGCCACCATTGTCTTCCCTCTTCTCATACGGGCACTCCGCAACAAAATGACTCACGTTGCCACAATTGTAGCAAGTCCTTACACGTTGCTTGCTCTTCGTGCCACTTGAGTTGTTTTTGCTAAAGTTTGGCCTCGAGTTTTTCTTGCTCCAAAATTGCCTTGAAGCAAGTGCCATGTGTTCATGATACACATACTTCATATCTTCGGGGTTGGTCTCCTCTTCTTCTTCTTCAACGGTGAGCTTGGCCTTCAATGCAAGGTTAGGCTTCTTTGCCCTTTGAGAACGAAGCAGCGCATTGTTGGCGGTCTTGTCCAAAATGTTCATGGCCACAAACTCATCCAACACTTCGCTTGAGGTCAAAGTGTGGAAGTCCGGTCTTTGACGAATGACAGAGGACATGGCCTTGTGGTAGGGCATCATTGCCTTGAGGAATTTGCGCTTGATCCAATTGTCATCCGTGTCCTTACTCCCGTGATCTCATAGTGAGACCGCGAGTTTGGTTACTCTCCGATAAAGCTCATGAGGTTCTTCATCTTCTTTCATTGCAAACTCATCGGCCTCATCTTGCACCACTTCATAGTTGGAGCGTTGAATGCTTGCGCTTCCCCGGTATAGAGAGAAAACACAATGCCATGCATCTTTGGCCAAGGCGAAGGGACGAAGATGAGGTAGGTCTTCGGGTGGAATTGCATCTTGAATGATGAAGAGAGCATTCTCATTGAATTGATTATCCGTGGCTTCTCGAGGAGTGAAGTTGCTTGGATCATGCGGATAGAAACCTTCTTCAATGATTCTCCAAAGGTTAGTGTTCACATGATTTAAATGATGTTTAAAGTGGTAAACCCAAGAATCAAAGTCCTTATTTTTCACGATCTTAGGGGGAGGACCGGCATGATTCAAATGAGTGGAAGGAACCGGTCCATCATAAACAAGCGGTGATTCCACATGAGCAAAGATGCCGGTGCCATTTTTACCACTAGAAGAAGGAGCCTTTTCACTACTAGCTTCCCCCTTATCGGAGATAGCATCCGTCACCTTGTTGGTGGGATCACCCACTTTCAACGGTGCGGTGGATAGTTTAAGCCCCTCAAGGAATTTAGTAAACATGCTTTCAACCTCGGTTGTCATGGAGGTTTTCAATGTCTCCAAGGCCACATTGAACTCCTCACAAGAGACCGAGGTTCCCCCATCGCCCGTAGACGAGGTCGGATTCGCACCGGAGCGTGCCTCCACACCGTCTACGGTATCAACCATACTCTTCGGACGATAAAGTCCTTAATAAAGAGACGAGGCTCTGATACCAATTGAAAGGATCGATATGGTTGACTAGAGGGGGGGGGGGTGAATAGGCAACTAACAATTTTTAGCTTTTCTTTAACAATTTAAACTTTGCATCAAAGTAGGTTGTCTAGATATGCAACTAGGTGAGCAACCTATATGATGCAACAAGGATAGGAACACAAGCAAGCAAGATATATGAAACAAATAAGCTTGCACAAGTAAAGGCACGAGATAACCAAGAGTGGAGACGGTGGAGACGAGGATGTGTTGCCGAAGTTCCTCCCCTTTGAGAGGAAGTACGTCTCCGTTGGAGCGGTGTGGAGGCACAATGCTCCCCAAGAAGCCACTAGGGTCACCGTATCCTCCTCACGCCCTCACACAATGCGAGATGCCGTGATTCCACTATTGGTGCCCTTGGAGGCGGCGACCGAACCTTTACAAACTAGGTTGGGGCAATCTCCACAACTCAATTGGAGGCTCCCAATGACACCATGAAGCTTCACCACAATGGACTATGGCTTCGCGGTGACCTCAACCGTCTAGGATGCTCAAACACCCAAGAGTAACAAGATCCGCAAGGGATTAGTGGGGGAATCAAATATCTCTTGGTGGAAGTGTAGATCGAGGCCTTCTCAACCACTCCCGAGCAATCAACAAGTTTGGTCGGCTTGGGAGTGAGATCGGGCAAAAATGGAGCTTAGAGCAATAATGGAGCTTGGGGGTGGAAGAAGTAAGTCAACGGGGAAGAAGGGGACCCCTTATACAGTGTGGGACAAAGATCCAACCGTTACCCACCAACCAGCCCGCGGCCAGCGGTACTACCGCGCCTGGCCAGTGGTACTACCGCAAGGCCGCGCGGTACTACTGCTTGCAACCAAGCGGTACTACCGCATGGCTGTGCGGTACTACCGTACAGACCCACGGTACTGCCGCAACCCCAGCGACAGTAAAGATAAACAGACGCGCAGGAACTGGGGGCGGTACTTCCGCAAGCGCAGTACTACCACGCCCCCCAAGCGGTACTAGCGCAAGGCAAAAACCCCCCAGCCAGGGGGAAGGAAACTTCCGTGCCTACTTCCGCAAAGAAACGGAAGTAGCAAAAACTTGACACAGTAGTACCACCGAGGGGCGGTACTACTGCCTGACTGCATAGCGTGGTACTACCGCGCGATGAAAACGATACTGCCATGGTAGGTGTGGATGTAAAAAATTACATCCGCCCCTACTACCGCGAAGGGGCGGCACTAGCCTGGTGGGCAGCGGTAGTGCGGCTCCAGGGGAGCGGTACTACCGTGGGCACCTGCGGTACTACCGCGCCATCGCGTAGTACTACCGCGGGTGCCTACAGTACTACCGCTTTCCTGGGAGCAGTACTACCGCGACCAACCACAGCAGCCAGACAAGGGAGGAAAGAAAACGGAGGAAGCTCCAAGAAAAAAGGAGGGGACAAGAAGGAGACGTGTACGTGATGATTCCACGCAAACCTTTCAAACACGGACCCCCTCTTAATAGTACGGCTTTCCTACGACTCAAATCCACCAAAAAGAAAGTAGAAAAGACGCCGTCTTCATCAGTCTTCGAGGGGAACCCAACCATCTTGTGCCTAGCAATGAAGTGTCTGGAATACTCAAGGCACACGATTAGTCCGCAAATGCGTTGTCATCAATCACCAAAACACTTAGGGATAAATATGCCCTTACAACAACCACCTGGTGTCGGCGTTCTGGGAACGGGGGTCCCCAGACTTGCCTGCCTGCGGCCTGCGGCGTGGCTCAAAGAGGGGCCCAGCACGGCCCATCTTCATCAACACAGACCCAAGACCCTCGCGAGGGGCCAAGCCTCGCGGGGCAGACGACACGGAGCTTCCTCAGGCACGGCCTCATCAGGCTGGCTCGCGAGGAGGCGGAGAGATCAAGGCGGGGTACCTCACGAGGTGCCGGTGATGCAAGCCATGACGACCAAGGGTGCCAGGCGGGCGCCAGCCCGCGCAGTGTCCCCCTTTCCTCTTTGGTGCAAAGGGAGCAAGCGCAGGCGAGAGCATCAAGCAAAGGCACCCGTTTCCTATTTGGGAAGAGGCCCAGGGCCTTTGCCTATAAATAGGACTAGCCACCCCCAGGGTAGGAGAGATCTAGAATCGGCCAACCCAGAAACAAGCTAGGATCGAAATCGAAATCAGAGAGAGAATCGAGAAGAGAGAGAGAGAGAAGGGTGACTGAACTCCTCCTAGCAGTTCATCCCCTCAGCCAAGAACAGACCCTCGCGAGGCTGTTCTTCCTTGTATTGCTCATCATCATTAGCCCAAGAGGCAATCCACCACACCACACACTGGAGTAGGGTATTACACCACAACGGTGGCCCGGACCAGTATAAACCCTATGCCTCTTGTGCTGTTCTTTCCATAGCTTAGATCTTAGCGAGGCAGAGGGGTGCAGGTAGGTAGAAGGCGAAATCTCCGCGCGCACCCCAGTGTTCGAACCTCAAGGGTCTGCCGGAACCCGAAATCCGACATTTGGCGCGCCAGGTAGGGGTGCACCGGAATTCGTCTTCCACCACCCCGTTCTCCTCCGACCATCGCGTCCATGTCTGACGCTCGTCGGGCCCGCGCCGAGCGCCGGGCCGCACTCGCTTCCCGCGTCTCCCAGATGGCTCCTGTCGGCGGGCGTCCTCGCCGTTCCCCGTCACCTGCCGTCTACGCCGCCACCGGCCCGGTGGGAGACGAGCAGCAAGCGTCGTCTCAGCATCCGTCCGTGCGGCAAGACGGCCGCACCGCTACTCCCTCGCTCACCCCAGCTGGTTCTTCATCCCGCGCGCTCCGCGCACCCATGGAGGCTCGAGCTACGCTCATCACGGCAAACGAGCTCCTGCGCTACTGCCCTGTCGACGACGTCTACGAAGAATGGCTCGACCGCGTCACCGAGCTCGTCCGCGCCGCAGGGGGCTCTCCTGCGTCGTTCGTTCCGCTGCACCGCACCCCTCCCCGCGCGGGCGACGAAGCTCCGGCGGTGCCCCGGCCGCCTCCTCCTCAAGAAGGCGCCATGGCTCGAAGGGGCGTGGCCCCTGGGCGGAACCCGCTCCGTCAGGTGCCAGCGCGGCAAGAGCAGAGCTGCCAAGAAGTCCCTCGCCCGCAAGAAGCTGCCCGGGCGCTCCCTGCTCCAGCACGTCGCGACCATGCTCCTGCTCCCGCATGTCAAGACCCCGCGCTGCCCCTAGCTGCAGCGCGTGGGGACATGCAAGACCAAGCTCTCCGTCACCCAAGGCCTCCCGTGGCCACAACAGGCTGCCGTGACTTCACCATCGAGCTACGCAGCGTTGCGTGGCCCGGCAAGTTCAAGCCAGACCTGCCTCCTCGTTACGATGGCACGGCCGACCCTGCGGAGTTCCTCCAGCTCTATGAGCTGGGCATCGAAGCTGCCAACGGAGACGATAAGGTCAAGCCCCACCCTCTCAACGCATCTTCAAGCAGTTCGCCCGCGAAGTGAATGCAGTCCTCCCCAAGCTGGAAGCCACACGCCCTCTCAGGTGGTCGGCGTGCGCCATCACGTTCAGCTCAGCAGATCAGCTCAAGTGTGCGGCCACAGCCGGAGTCCTCCCGATGCTTTGTTCCCTAATCATCAGCAACGAGGTGGTCATCAGGACCCTCATCGATGGCGGGGCAGGGCTCAACGTCCTGTCCGTGGAAATATTCAACAATCTCCAAGTGCCCTACAACCAGCTTCAGCCAACCAAGCCTTTCTCCGGAGTCACCGACGGCTCCACGGTCCCGATTGGGCAGGTCCGCCTCCCTGTCACCTTTGGGGCACGCGACAACTACCGCACCGAGCTCATCGACTTTGACGTCGCTCACATTCGCCTGCCGTACAACGCCATCCTTGGGTACCCAGTGCTGGCCAAGTTCATGGCCGTAACTCACCACGGCTACAATGTCCTCAAGATGCCAGGAAGTGGCAGAGTCATCACGGTGCCCTGTGAAGAGAAGGACGCGGTGTGTTCCCTGGAACGAGCCTTTCAGGCCGCATCACTGGAAGACCCGGATCGCGGAAGCAGGAGGCTTCCCGAGACCGCCCCCAAGAAGACGTCGTCCGGCCCGGCCCCTCAGGAGGCAGGCCCCTCAAAGCCCGCGCCTGCCCAGGGGGAACCTCCTTCCATCGCATAGGAAAGCGCGCCCAGCGCCCTCCTCAGGCAGGGCTCGGGGGCTCTCCCCTGGAGGGCCACCGACCTGGCTAAGGTCACGAGGGAGGCACTTGGGCACCACATGGAGACGTGTTTCGAAGCACGTTTCCCTCAAGAAGGAGTAAGGCAAGGAGAGCCAGACCCTCAGGAGTTCGTCAGCAAGGCCATTCAGGAGTTACAGGAGTCAAGAGTCATGAAAGGCGGCCGCCGCCTACTAGCTGTGGCTCCCCATCCAGGCGAGGATGGTGGGCTACGCGTCTGCATCGACATACCAGGGCTCAATCGAGTCGCCTCTCTGGAGCGCCTCTGGCCCTCGCGAGTGGGGCGCTGCGAAGGTCCACCCCACAACTACGTTCGCATGCCTTACGGCTTGCCGAACGCGGCTGCCACGTACCAGCGCCTCATGAGGGGCATCATGGAGGCTCAAGAGGCCAGGCGTTCCGCAGCCCTGGCGGAGATGGAGATGGTCCGCAAAGAGCCACCAGCGCCTCCGGAGCCTCCCGAGGCCCCTGGGCCTGGAGGCTCGTGAGGGTCGGCTTCCGCAGCCCACCGAGTCTGCTACACCAACACTCCTTCGTTCTCAACATCATCAGGTGACATCTTTCAAGTTTCATTTCCAGTTGGGAGCGCCCCCAGGGCTGCATTATTCCCAGGCTGTGTGGGTCCGTCCCTGCGGCATGTATCCCTTTTATTTCATGTTGTTAGCTTACTTTGTTGGGGGCGCTCCACGGGCTGCATCATCCCCAAGTTGCTCGGGCCTGACCCAGTGATGTCCGCCTTCCCAGCATCTATTTGAATGAATCCACTCCTTCACGGCTAATGTGTTTGACCTAGTTGCCCGCTCAACTGACGCCAACTAACGGAGCTGCTCCCAAACGGCACGACGCTTGCGCATGGGTCCGTCCCTGCAACGCCGACAAACCTGAATGGCTGAGCTCTGGCCGCGGCAGCCCCGCATGGCGCCACCTCGTCAAGCCTTCAGTGCCTCATCGCCCCTCGGGAGTAACCAACGGCTGACTATCAATTGTCATGGCAACCCCTCGTTCTTTCTATGATGGGTCTACAGGATCTCCTAAAGGAGCTGCATCAGGCGAGGCCCTTGCGGTGTCTCCTTCACTCTCATCCGCGTGAACCGCTTGCACGTTAAAGGGGGGGCTGCCTGAGCATCGCGACTCAGGGCTCCTACTGGCTCTCCAGCCCTCACCCTCTGGCCTTGTCCACGGCATCGCGACCTGGCATACCAGCGACGGCTAAGACTCGCTCGAGGGCCGGGACCCGAGGACGTAGAGCAGAAAGGGGAGCAAAGGCGAGAGGGGAGGGACACGCGAGGACCTCGCCAAGCAACCTCACGCCTGCCGATGCATGGACCCGGCGACACACCAGAGAGCGGCCCCTAATTCTCGAGATAAGTCACCACCCGGAAGCATCAGCTACCGTGGCACCATCCCCGCACCTAATGCAATCCCGTGTTAGCGACGCCGCACTCCTTTCTCACCGAACGACGGCTGCTTGAGCGCCAAAGGGGACCTCCTAAGCATCACGACTCAGGGGCTCTTACCGGACCCTGGGTCGCTCACCTCCTGGCGTTGACCACGGCATCGCGACCTGGCATACCAGCGACGGCTGAAGCCGCCTTGGGACTGGGACCTGTCGGCAAAGAGCACCAAGCCCTCGTGAGGTTCGAAAGGGAGAACTGAGGTAAGACGGAATGAGCAACTCGCACAGTTCTACGACAAGGGTTATATTAACAAAACAGGATCACAGGCACCTTACAAGCCCCCACGGCTCGTAGCTGTCGTCGCTCGTCTCCGGAGTTGCGAAGAGCTCGCCGGAGTCGCTAGAACGTCCGACGCCTCTGCCGCTTGAGCAGCCGCCAAGGGAGCGACCGGCGGGCCCAGTCCTCGCCGTAGCAGGGTCCCGACTGTAACACCCCGGATGTAACTTTCCCAATTTGTACTCCAACTCTTGCCGTTTCCGGCGTTAAGTTATATTTATTTCCTCGGGTTCGGGTTTTGTCTCCGTGTGTTGTTGTCGTTGTCATGCATCTCATATCATGTCATCATGTGCATTGCATTTGCATACGTGTTCGTCTCATGCATTCGAGCATTTTCCCCGTTGTCCGTTTTGCATTCCGGCGCTTCGTTCTCCTCCGGTGGTCATTTCTAGCTTTCTTTCATGTGTGGGGATTAAACATTTCCGGATTGGACCGAGACTTGCCAAGTGGCCTTGGTTTACTACCGGTAGAGCGCCTGTCAAGTTTCGTATCATTTGGACTTTGTTTGATACTCCAACAGTTAACCGAGGGACCGAAAAGGCCTCGTGTGTGTTGCAGCCCAACACCCCTCCAATTTGGCCCAAAACCCACCTAACTCTGCTCCATCATCTAGAGCGTTCGATCACAATCGCGTGGCCGAAAACCGCACCTCATTTGGACTCTCCTAGCTCCCTCTACCTCTATTTAAAGAACCCCTCCGTTTTCGGATCTCCCCTCTCCCCGAAACCCTAATTTTCGTCTCCGCGTGGCCGGACATTGTCCGCCCCATGCCGGACGTCGCCGCCGCCCCAATCGGGAGCCGCCACGTGGCACTCCGCCGCCAGCCGCCGCCGCCGGCCCAGGAGGCCCGTTCCCGGCCCCCGAGGCCCAGATCCCGTCGCGCCCGACCGCCCGTGCCCTCCCCGTCGCCGGCCACCCCGCCGCCGCGCGCCATCTCCGGTGAGGGCGACCGCCGCCACCTTCGCCGCGCCCTCCGCCGCCGCCAGCCCGCGGGCGCCGCCCCGCGCCGCGGCTGCCGTCTCGCCGCCGCCCCGACCGCCGCCGCCCCGCCGTCGACCTCGCTCCGGCCGGCCCCAACTCCGGCCATCTCCTTCTCCCACTCCGGCCGCTGCCTCCGGTGAACAGTGCACGCCGCCGTCCTCGGTTCGCGTGCCTCGGGTCAAACCCTAGATCTGGGAGGTTGAATTTTCGTCTAAGTCCCTAAAATTTCCATTTCAAGTGCTCATGTTCGTGACCCCGTAACTTTGCATCCGTAGCTCCGATTCATGCATATAGCATATCAAAATGTTCATCTCAGAGAGTACACCATTTCATTCCATTGCATCATTTTCATTTGAGCTCATCTTGATGCCTGAAATGCTGTTAGAAGAGGGCTACTTGAGTTAATTGTCAGATCTGCTACTCCGTTTAGCACTTTTGTCATTTTTGCCATGATTATTGTGTGCATGCTATGCCCTGATGCTCTACATGTGTTTTGTTAAGGGTTTTGTCATCTTTCCAGAGGTGCAACCCATGTATTTTTAGGATGTGTGTGGTGACTAGTGCAAGCTTGCAAAGTGGTGCACTTGCTAATTCTGTTTTCAGGGACTTAGTAATTTCACTAAGTCCTGGAGCTGTTTATCTCATGATGCCATATGTTCTTGTTGTTTCCTAGTGATCCGTGCCTCTTTTGAGGATGATCATTAAGGATGTTTTGTTAATATTGTAGTGCTCTATCCATACATGTCTTTGTTTGCAATTTTGGAGCACCCTAGCTTGAGTCAATCGAGCTCTACTTTTGCTACTTTGTGAATCTGGGCAGATTGTCAACTTGTTTGCAATTTTGCCGGTGATGTTGTAGTTGATCCGTGCATGCTATGTTATTGTTCTTGCCATGTCTAGATTGAATTTTGTGCCTTCTTGATGGGTGTATGCTTGTCTTGCCATGACTTGCACCGTAGTGAGTGCACCGAGCTCGTAAACATGCCTACTTGAGTTATATTTCAGCATGTGTCAGTTTTTCACTAAGTATGAAAACTGATTATGTTTTTGCTATGTTCACATGCTTGCAATTGTATTTTCTGATCCCTTTTGGCTCAAGGTCACTAAGGGACTTTTGTTAAGCTCTTTGAGTAGCTCCATGCCATGCTTTACTTTGCCATGTTCAGGTCCTGTAGCATGTAGTTTTGTTGCTCCCGAAGAGGGCTACCTGATCTGAAATTCCAGACAAGTGTTAATTTCACTAAGTCTGAGATCTGTTTGCCATATGCATTTTTGCCATACTTGTTTGTACCTGTTAATGGATGAATTGGCCGTAGCTCAGTGCTAGACTTTTGTTAAGCATCTTGTGTGCATCTCTGCCATGTATTTTGTTGTCATGTTTGGTTGCTGTAGCATGCTCATCTCATTGCATTTAGATGCCTACTTGCTGTAAATTGCAGACCGGTGTCATTTTTGTTTCGCTTGCCATTTCCAAACCGTAACTCCGATTCCGGCATTCTTTATATCGTTTTCAAGCGATTTCATCTCATCTTTCCAGTGGCACACTTGGATTTCCAAGTTGAGGCCAGGTTCATGCATTTCCTGTCATATCTTGCATTTTTGCATCCCGCATAGCATATCATATTTGCATTGTGTTGTTTGAGTCTGCACGTGGTTGATTGTGCCCTTGTTGCTTGTTTGTATTGTTTGGGTAGAACCGGGATACAAGTTTGCTAATGAGGAGCCCATTGAGTTTGCTTTCGAGGATCCAGTCAACTCTGACAACTGTGCAGGCAAGATGATCATACCCTCGAAATCACTACTATCTTTGCTATGCTAGTCTGCTCGCTCTTTTGCTATGCCATTGCTACGATGCCTACCACTTGCTTTCAAGCCTCCCAAATTGCCATGTCAAACCTCTAACCCACCATTGTCCTAGCAAACCGTTGATTGGCTATGTTACCGCTTTGCTCAGCCCCTCTTATAGCGTTGCTAGTTGCAGGTGAAGATTGGAAGGTCGTTCCTTGTTGGAACATTTATTTACTTGTTGGGATATCATTATATTATCTTGTTATCTTAATGCATCTATATACTTGGTAAAGGGTGGAAGGCTCGGCCTCTCGCCTAGTGTTTTGTTCCACTCTTGCCGCCCTAGTTTCCGTCATACCAGTGTTATGTTCCCGGATTTTGCGTTCCTTACGCGGTTGGGTTATAATGGGATCCCCTTGATAGTTCGCCTTGATTAAAGCTTTTCCAGCAATGCCCAACCTTGGTTTTACCATTCGCCACCTAGCCTTTTTTCCCTTGGGTTACCGGAGCCCAAGGGTCATCTTATTTTAACCCCCCCGGGCCAGTGCTCCTCTGAGTGTTCGTCCGAACTGAGCTGCCTGCGGGGCCACCTCGGGGAAACTTGAGGGTTGGTTTTACTCGTAGCTAGTCTCATCTGAGTGTGCCCTGAGAACGAGATATGTGCAGCTCCTATCGGGATTTGTCGGCACATTCGGGCGGTGTTGCTGGTCTTGTTTTAACCTGTCGAAGTGTCTTGAGTAACCGAGATACCGAGTCTGATCGGAACGTCTTGGGAGGAGGTCTATTCCTTCGTTGACCGTGAGAGCTTGTCATGGGCTAAGTTGGGACTCCCCTGCAGGGATTTGAACTTTCGAAAGCCGTGCCCGCGGTTATGGGCAGATGGGAATTTTTTAATGTTCGGTTGTAGATAACTTGAACCTTAATTAATTAAAATGAATCAACTGAGTGTGTTACCGTGATGGCCTCTTCTCGGCGGAGTCCGGGAAGCGGACACGGTGTTGGAGTAATGTTTGCGCAGGTTGCTCTCTAGTTTCTCGCTCGCGCTTTGCCTCCTCTTCTCGCTCTCTTTTGCGAATAAGTTAGCCACCATACTTGCTAGTCGCTTGCTGCAGCTCCACTCATATTTTACCTTGCCTTACCTATAAGCTTAAATAGTATTGATCGCGAGGTTGCGAGATTGCTGAGTCCCTGTGGTCACAGATTACTATTACACCAGATGCAGGGCCTGATGATTCCGCTCCAGGAGACGCGTATGAGCTCAAGTGGGAGTTCGACGAAGACTCTCAACGTTACTATGTTTCCTTTCCCGATGATCAGTAGTGGTGCCCAGTTGGGGGTGATTGGGACCATGTCGCTTGTTGGGTTCTCTTTTATTTTGGTGCCGTAGTCAGGCCATGAGTGTTTGGATGATGTAATGTTATTTATGTACTTGATTGACGTGGCGAGTGTAAGCCAACTATTGTTATCTCCCCTTTATTATTTATATTACATGTGATGTTGTGAAGATTGCCTAACTTGCGACATATGCCTTCAATGCGATTATGCCTCTAAGTCGTGCCTCGACACGTGGGAGATATAGTCGCATCGAGGGTGTTACACCGACCACCTCTCCCGGGGCAGCACTCCAGCCGGCGCCCGTTCGCATCGAAGACCTTGAAGAACATCACCGAAGCACCGTCGTATTCCAAGTGGATCGCGAAGGCGCCTCTTGTCCCGCAAACCCGGGCAATTTCGCTCCAGCCTCGAGTCATGAAGACCTCGCCCGGGGCAACGACCATGACCTCTGCCTCGGTCGCGAGGTCACTGCAGCCGGCGTGCTGCAGCCAAAGCTCCAGGAGCTCTCCATGCGGGATGATGGAGGCGAAGAAGGGAGGAAGGCCAATCCAGGACTGAGGAGGCATGGAGGCGTGGAGCACGAACTCTCGGGAGGAGCCCTCGGTGTGGACCCCAGGAGGGACGACCCACACCTTCGTGACCCGTCGGCGCCGACGGCGGCGCCGCCCGTGGCGATCGGCATCGACTCCTTCAGAGCCCTCGATGTGGGCGTACAAGGGAAGCGGGAACCCCGGCGGTGGCCGCTCGCACCTGGGCCTCGACACCACCTGATGGGCCCCCTCGTCCCGGCCGCGGAGGGCGAGCCGTTTCTTCAATGGGAGTGGGTCTGGTTCCTCTCGGGGAGCCTTTCCCTTCTCTACCGTCGAGAACCGGCGGATCGGAGCCATTGCAGCAAGACGGAGCAAGGACCGAGAAGAAGGAGAAGCAAGAAGGGATGGACTGGAAGGGCGCGCGCCGTTCCGTACTTATGGCCGGCGAAGGCCAACCGCCGACCTCCATGATCACAGGTAATCATGACCCGCTTTGCCTACAGGGACTTGTCCAATCCGTGCAGTTGCTGACGCGCCGTGGGGAAGTGGAGACACCCACGTCCAATCAACCGCCACGCGGCACCCAAGGCCGCAGGCTGTTAGGGCCCGCGGCACTTCGCTCTTGCCCTTTCGCCTCCCTGCACGGCCAAGTCCGGGCGCGCCTTGGGCCCGGAGGCTACTGTCGGCGTTCTGGGAATGGGGGTCCCCAGACTTGCCTATCTGCGGCCTGCGGCGTGGCTCAAAGGGGGGCCCAGCATGGCCCATCTTCATCAACACAGACCCAAGACCCTCGCGAGGGGCCAAGCCTTGCGGGGCAGACGACACGGAGCTTCCTCAGGCACGGCCTCATCAGGATGGCTCGCGAGGAGGCGGAGAGATCAAGGCGGGGTACCTCACGAGGTGCCGGTGATGCAAGCCATGACGACCAAGGGTGCCAGGCGGGCGCCAGCCCGCGCAGTGTCCCCCTTTCCTCTTTGGTGCAAAGGGAGCAAGCGCAGGCGAGAGCATCAAGCAAAGGCACCCGTTTCGGTGCAACGAGACCAAGACTAGCCCAACGGCAGGGAGGAAGTCATTGTGGAGCCCAAGCCAGCGTCACCACCAGAGCCTTTGGTAGGCGAGGACCAACTTTAGTCAGGATAAGTGTACCAGATGTTCCCCTTCAAAATGGCCAATTGTTGGCGCCCTTCCCGCTCAATATTTGGGAAGAGGCCCAGGGTCTTTGCCTATAAATAGGACTAGCCACCCCAGGGTAGGAGAGATCTAGAATCGGCCAACCCAGAAACAAGCTGGGATCGAAATCGAAATCAGAGAGAGAATCGAAAAGAGAGAGAGAGAGAGAAGGGTGACTGAACTCCTCCTAGCAGTTCATCCCCTCAGCCAAGAACAGACCCTCGCGAGGCTGTTCTTCCTTGTATTGCTCATCATCATCAATCCAAGAGGCAATCCACCACACCACACACTGGAGTAGGGTATTACACCACAATGGTGGCCCGAACCAGTATAAACCCTATGTCTCTTGTGCTGTTCTTTCCATAGCTTAGATCTTAGAGAGGCAGAGGGGTGCAGGTAGGTAGAAGGCGAAATCTCCACGCGCACCCCAGTGTTCGAACCTCAAGGGTCTACCGGAACCCGAAATCCGACACCTGGGTATGAAAATAAGAAAACACCACATTATGTGTGTAAACTGGACAAGGCATTGTATGGCTTGAAACAAGCACCAAGAGCATGGTATTCAATGTTGAGCTCTCAGTTAAGGTACCTTGGTTTTGTTGCATCTAAAGCTGACACATCACTGTTTATTTATAACAAGGCCAACACAGCTATATTTGTGCTCATATATGTTGACGACATTATAGTTGCGAGCTCTTCACAAAGTGCTACTAATGCTCTTCTGCATGATCTAAGTTCAGATTTTTCTTTGAAAGATCTCGGTGATCTACACTTCTTTCTAGGTATTGAACTCAAGAAGATTCAAGATGGCATTGTACTGAATCAAGAGAAATATGCTACTGAACTTCTGACTCGTATGGGGATGAAGGACTGTAAGCCTTCACCTACACCATTGTCTTCTTCAGAAAAACTGTCAGCCTTTGAAGGAGAGCTGCTTAAGGAGGAAGAGAGCACAAAATACAGAGTGCTGTGGGAGCCTTGCAGTACTTGACACTGACAAGACCAGATATATCCTTTGCTGTTAACAAGGTTTGCCAGTATCTGCATGCACCCACTACTATACATTGGACATCCGTTAAGAGAATTGTGCGATATATTAAACACACCGTGAGTCTAGGTCTTCAGTTCAGACGATCTAACTCCACTCTTGTCAGTGCTTTCTCTGATGCCGACTGGGCAGGATGTTCTGATGACAGAAAGTCAACTGGTGGATTTGTAGTGTTCTTTGGCTCTAATCTTATTTCTTGGAGTGCCAGAAAGCAGGCCACAGTATCAAGGTCAAGTACTGAAGCTGAGTACAAATCACTAGCAAATGCCACTACTGAAATTATTTGGTTGGAATCACTGCTTAATGAATTGGGAATCAAGCAACATCGTGTCTCATGTTTATGGTGTGATAATTTGGGAGCCACATATCTCTCTGCTAATCCTGTTTTCCATGGTAGAACCAAACATATTGAAATTGATTTTCATTTTGTACGAGAAAGAGTTGCAGAGAAGAAGTTGGACATCCGGTTTATTCCATCCAAGGATCAAGTAGCAGATGGTTTCACCAAAGCCTTATCAGTCAAGCCATTTGAGGAGTTTAAGAGAAATCTCAATGTAGGATAGTTGAGATTAAGGGAGGGTGTTAGATAGATAGTTGTTTAACTTTGTAATCTCAACTCTATCTCTATCTCTCTCTCCCTCTCGTATCAATCTCGTACTCCTGTAACCAACGTATCCTAGCGATCGTTGGATTCTTGTAAACCACGACAGGGTTTCTGTCTCAATCAATATAAACCCAATGCGGCTCCCTCACGAGGGAGTAGGAATGCTTCTTTTCTGATAAAGATGAGTCTACAACCTAATAAATGAAGTGATCCATGACACAACACATATGTTACTATCCACTGTGGAGGTAGTAACATAGACTAGTAACATATGCATGTTACTACTCTAAGTTACTGCCCACTGTGACTAGTCTGATCACCTCACTCAAACTTTCCTATTGTTGGCTAGCATTGAATTCCAAGAATAGAAACTCGCACTGAAGTGAGCACCATAGGCAGATTTTGTTGACTATTCAACCATGGAGCCTCAGACTGGCCACAGTGGGAGTAACATCACTAGTAACATCATACTTTTCAAGATAATTTTGCTTATGTGGCACATATTTAATGATGAGAGAGGTGATGGTGGTAACTTAGCTAGTTACTGTAATATCACACATACCAAGATAATATGAGTCTATAGACTAATAAATGAACCATAACATGACAACACACATATGTTACTACCCACTGTGGAGGTAGTAACATAGCCTAGTAAAATGTGATGTTACTAGTCTAAGTTACTCCCAATTGTGACTAGTCCCACTGTCATCGATATCTGGTTCAATGTGAACATCAGCAGTGGCCTCCCGCATGGTCAAAACCTGATCGAAAGTACAAATGTTAATCCGCCTCTTAATATCTTTGTGGGCCTGCTAAAAATCAGTTGACTGAAATTTAACCCAAGTCTCAATCAACCATGCAACATTTTATGTCAATGTTTGCAATATTTTTTCCTACCAGTTGCAACATCCATTTTGCTGGTTGTAGCATGTCGTCCCTCATTGGTTGTAGCACGTCGTCTCACCGGTTGCAACATTATTCATTGACGCTTGTAGAATTTCAGTTAGAACAGTTGTAGCATTTATTGTTGTTGCTTGCAATACCATCGCAACATTTTTCATCACCATTTGTAGCATCCAGCCGTGCCGCTTGTAGCAAAAAAGAAACTATGCTGACGTCACTCGACTATGAGTTCGTTAAGTCTCAGTCGTCTGAGTTCTAGACACACACATATCTTTGATCCAAGCATCATTACACAATCTGTATATGAGGAATGACGCTAAAAACATTCAGCGCGAGATCCTCCACGGCAATCCCCACCCATCCATCTATCCACCCAAGAAAAAAATAACCATATATGCCCGTTGCCTAACTTATCCCATGAAACGACATTGAAAAGATGTCCCTTGTGCTTGTCCAATAGGTTCAAAAACTACAACAGTATGTTCCATGCATGATTTTCTGATGATCACGCCTTTCACGAGGTCCAAAATACCCAAATCTCTACTTTCTTTTGGTCGCCAGATTTGCTTCCAAATTTCAACAAACCAAACAATAACTGTTGTTTATAGAGGCGCGGTGCCTATCCAGAGGAAAGCTCTCCTTAGGCATCAAAGGTGATGGTGCGTCGACAAGGGAAGCTTGGCGGGGGCTGTTGTTCTTCGGTGGTGACTGACATCGGTCGAGACGCGGCGAGGCTCTTGGTTTTGGGTAGGCTCTTTTGCGTTGTAGTTGTGTTGTCGTTAGTGGTTGTCCTTGGACTAGCCGGATGTCGAGTTGTGCTACCCCCGTTGTTTACAGTGAGTAATAGTCGGCGAACCCCCTATTGGGTCGATCACCGGGAGGAGGCCTCGGGGCGAACCCCCTATTGGGCCAGAGATCAGGTTTTACTTTACTTTTTCGAAAAACCGCCATTAACAAACAAAGACCCCTAAATTACCATGATCTAACTTATGAAAAATGGCATGTTACTTTATAAAAAATTTAATCTCTCTAATTTCATAAAAAAATACAATGAGTGTGATTTTAAAAAGTTGTATGGACTACAAAAACGAAAAATGCCATGCTAAAAATGCCATCTCTCTAATTTTATAAAAAAATACAATGAGTATGACTTCTAAAAGTTGTATGTGAAAGGGCATTTCCCTACTTTATGTTTTGGATGATGATGACAACCCTTTATTGGTCTAATCTTGTGCTAAATGTTTCAGGTTCTTGACGCTTAGGCCCACATCGGAAAGCTATTCTCTCTTGTAGGAAAAGATCGAAGACGGAGTCCCCTATGCTTTTTATCTCTTTGGTCGTAGGGAACCCGTACTATCAAGAGGGAATCCTCAATAGAAAGAACTGGGGGAATCTTTTCACGTACACCTTCATCACCCCTCCTTTGTCTTTCTCAGGTGTGTGTGAGAGAGAGAGAGAGAGTTTTCCTTATCTCTCCCCTTATCCATTCCTGCTCACTGTTTCTGCCCAGCGGTTGTACCGCTCTCTGGAGCGGTTGTACCGCTGGGTCTTGTCGCTCATCAGCTTTGCTCGAGCGGTTGTACCGCTGCCTCTGGGCGGTGGTACCGCCACCATGCTCTGCAAAAGCTAGGGCGGTGGTTCCGGCCATGCACCGCTCAAGTACCGCTCGCGCTTCTGTTTTGATGCGGTTCTTGGGCGGTAGTGGCCCGGTTGGTCCGGTCGTTCCTCGATGACCGGTACCACCGGTGGTCCGAGCGGTTCTTCCGCTCAGAACTTAGCCTCCCAAGAGCTCAAGGCCATGCGGTTGTTCCGGCCAGGCACCGCCCAAGTATCGGTCAAGCTCCTGTTTTGATGCGGTGGTTGTGCGGTGGCTAGGCAGTTAGTCCGGGTATTTTTCTTAGCCGGTACTACCGCCTGCAGGTCCGGTTGTACCGCTTGGTAGGGTTCTGCAGATACGTCGTGAGTCCCGGTTGTACCGGGACGAGGACCGGTTGTACCGCTGCAGTGCAAAAAACGCATTAACGGCTGGAATTTAGGGTTGCTATATAAGGGAGCTTCTCCCACCTACCACTCTCACCTTTGACCTCTCTCACTCCACCATTAATGCACTTCAAGCTCTCTTGCCCGATCTCTCTCTCTATCCACTCAAACTTGTTGATTTGTTAGGGATTGAAGGAGGAGACCTAGATCTACACTTCCACCAAAGGATATTTGCTTCCCCCATACTTTCTTGTGTGGATTTTGATACTCTTGGGTGTTTGAGCACCCTAGACGGTTGAGGTCACCTCGAAGCCATATTCCATTGTGGTGAAGCTTCATGGTTTCGTTGCGGGCCTCCAATTAAGTTGTGGAGAGAGCCCCAACCTTGTTTGTAAAGGTTCGGTCGGCGGCTTCAAGGGCACCAATAGTGGAATCACGGCATCTCGCATTGTGTGAGGGCGTGAGGAGAATATGGTGGCCCTAGTGGCTTCTTGGGGAGCATTGTGCCTCCACACCGCTCCAACGGAGACGTACTTCCCTTCAAAAGGAAGGAACTTCGGTAACACATCCTCGTCTTCACCGGCTCCACTCTTGGTCTTCTCGTCCCTTTACTTTTGCAAGCTTACTTGTGTTACTTTCCTTGCTTTCTTGTGAGCTTGTATGTGTTGCGTCATATAGGTTTCTCACCTAGTTGCACATGTAGCCTTTGTTGGGCATGTCAAGAATGGTCTATATGTGATTAACTTTTCGAAGCGACCCACTAAGACCGCGACATGCCTAATGGCTAAAGTTGATGTGGGATGGCTTTGGCATCGCCGTTTTGCCCATGCCAATATGAGATCTTTGCAAAGTCTTATCAAGGGGGACCATGTCCATGGACTAACAAATGTTAGTTTTGCTAAAGATCGTGCTTGCAGTGCTTGTATCGAAGGAAAGCTACATGAGAAGGCTCACCCTCCCACGACTATCATTTACTCAAAGTGGCCTTTGGAGCTCCTTCACTTGGATCTCTTTGGGCCTCCATTCTTCGATAGTCTTGGGGGTAGGAAGTATTGCTTGGTGATTGTGGATGACTACTCAAGATGCACTTGGGTGTATTTCTTCAAGAGAAAGAACGAGACCCAACAAACCATCATTGACTTTGCAAATGAAGCACAACGTCAACATAATGCAAAGATATTGACAATAAGAAGTGACAACGGCACTGAGTTCAAGAACTACACCTTGGATGAGTTTCTTAGTGATGAGGGGATCAAGCATCAATATTCCGCACCTTACACCCCTCAACAAAATGGTGTTGCGGAGAGGAAGAACCGGACGTTGATGGATCCGGGAAGGACCATGATGGCGGAGTTCAAGTCTCCATACAACTTTTGGGCCGAAGCCATCAACACCGCAAGGGCTTGAACAAGACTCTACCTCCGCAAGGGCTTGAACAAGACTCCATATGAGATACTCACCGGTAACAAGCCCAACCTCAAGTACTTTCGGGTGTTCGGGTGTAAGTGTTTCATTCTCAAGAAAGGTGTTCGGTTGTCTAAATTTGAAGCTAGAGCTTATGAGGGCATATTTGTTGGCTATGCTACAAACTCTCATGCTTACCGTGTCCTCAATAAATCCATGGGACTTATTGAGGAGACGTGTAACGTGGAGTTTGATGAAAATAACGGCTCCCAAGTGGAGCAAAGTGGCACTTGTGATGTAGGTGATGAAATTCCTCCTCAAGCCATAAGAAGAATGGGTGTTGGCTTTATCCTACCCATTGAGGAACCCCTTGTGGCCGAGGGAGAAGGACAATGCTCCACTTGAGTGGAGCCATCACCAACCCAAGGCCCACACGCTTCCGAAGAACAACATGAAGGCCCTCATCCTCAAGAACAAGACCAAGGGCAAGATCATGCTCAAGACGGTGTTGACACACCAAGTGATGCCCAAGGTCAAGTTCTCTCCTCCGAGCAAGTTCAAGAACAAGAACAAGCTCAAGACGACGCTCAAGATGATCAAGTGACTACTTCTCGTCTCACCCCCGAGGAGGAATTGGAGCGTCGTGCCGCCAAGGTTTCTTCCAAGCTCTCCACCAAGGACCATCTCATGACGAATGTGCTTGGAAGCTTAAGAAAGGGGGTAAGCACTCGTAGACAACTAGCAAACTATTGTGAGCATCACGCGTTTTTCTCTTGTGTCGAACCCCACAAGGTCTATGAGGCGCTCGAAGATCCGGATTGGCTCAATGCCATGCATGAAGAACTCAACAACTTCGAGCGCAACAAAGTGTGGCGATTGGTGCCAAGACCGACGGGGAACCACAATGTCATTGGAAACAAGTGGATATTTAAGAACAAGCAAGATGCCCATGGGATTATCATTCGCAACAAGGCTCGTTTGGTAGCACAAGGCTACTCCCAAGTCAAGGGTATCGACTACGGTGAAACCTTTGCTCCCGTTGCTCGTCTTGAATCCATTCGCATGTTGATTGCATATGCTTCTCATCATAACTTTAAGGTACAACAAATGGATGTGAAGAGTGCTTCTCTTAATGGTCCTATTAATGAATTGGTTTATGTCAAGAAACCCCCCGGGTTCGAGGATCCCTACTTTCCCGATCATGTGTATCAACTCGATAAGGCACTCTATGGCCTTAAACAAGCCCCACGTGCATGGTATGACCACCTTACCGAGTTGTTACAAGACCGTGGTTTTGAAGTTGGGCTAATCGACCCCACTCTTTTTACTAAGAAGGTCAAAGGGGATTTTTTTTGTGTGCCAACTATATGTCGATGATATTATCTTTGGTTCCCCTAACAAAGCTTTCAATGAGGAATTTGCCGCTCTCATGACCTCAAAGTTCGAGATGTATTCCATGGGAGAGTTGAAGTTCTTTCTAGGGTTCGAAGTGAAGCAAAGAAGAGAAGGAACCTTCATCAACCAAGCCAAATACACTCAAGAAATGCTCAAGAGATTCAAGCTAAGTGACGTCAAGCCGGCTTCCACTCCAATGCCCACCAAGTGCCAACTCGACATAGATCTCAATGGTAAAGCGGTGGATCAAAAGGTATATTGCTCCATGATTGGATCCTTGCTTTACCTTTGTGCATCTAGACCGGATATCATGTTGAGTGTGGGAATTTGTGCACGGTTTCAAGCCGCACCTAAGGAAAGTCACTATGTGGCGGTCAAACGAATCTTTCGATATTTGGCTCATACCCCAAACTTTGGCTTATGGTACCCAAGAGGATCAAACTTCAAGCTTGTAGGGTATTTGGATTCTGATTGGGCGGGAGACAAAGTGGATAGGAAGTCCACTTCCGGAGGGTGCCAATTCCTTGGTTGCTCTTTGGTAAGTTGGTCTTCCAAAAAGCAAAGTTGTGTGTCTCTCTCATCCACCGAAACGGAGTATGTAGCGGCCGGTAGTTGTTGTGCACAACTCCTATGGATGAGGCAAACTTTAAAGGATTACGGTGTCATTTGTGACAAAGTGCCTCTTTGGTGTGACAATGAAAGTGCCATCAAGATTTCTCTCAACCCGGTGCAACACTTCAAGACGAAGCATATCGAGATTCGGTATCACTTCATCCGGGATCACATTAGGCGAGGGGAGATCGAGCTCAACTATGTCAATACTCATGATAACCTTGCAGATATTTTCACGAAGCCGTTGGATGAAGCAAGATTTCGCGAGTTAAGGCATGAGCTAAATATCATTGATTCGAGCAATACTACTTGAACCCTTGCACACCCCACCATACTCAACTTGTTATCTTATTTAGATGCAGGCATGGACATAGGGGGAGTGTTGTTCTCTCGATGAACTCTCCCTCCCCCTATTATGCATAAATGTAACAACTCTTCCACATTAGCCATTTGTGATGGTACTTGTGCTTCAAAGACGAGTTTTGGTCATGGGCCCAAGGATATATAATTCTTCGCGGTGCCATACCAATTGACTCATACATAGGGGGCTTCGGCCTCCGACCCCCTTGTTTGTGTTGTGCCTTGTGTTAGTTCTTCTTGTTCGTGCCTTAGTTTGTTTTCTTAGGAGCTAGGTGTTGGGGTCTCCAAGTGTGGTTCTCTTTCTTTTTCTTTTTGTTTTTCTTGGAGATCCACCTTTCCCCGTGCCTTCTCTATCCCAAGCCTTCCCTTCCTCAAGCCATCTAGTCTCATTGCACACTCTTGTCCTTGGCTTTGGTGATGGTGTCCGGGCGGTACAACCCGGGTCACGGGCGGTTCAACCGCTGGTGCTCTCCAGGCGGTCTCCCAGCGGTGGCTGAGCGGTTCCACCGCTCAACCACTTGGGTGCCCGTCTGGCCGGTTCTACCGGTTGGTTACGGCGGTACTACCGCTGCTTCTTGGCGACGGAAGTACCGCCTGTAACCACTGGCTCGTACTAGGCAGTGGTACAACCGCTCCCTTCGGCGGTACAACCGCCGCGCGGCGTTGGGTCTATATATACCCCTCGGGGCTGGTGGGGGCTTCTTTTCTTTCTTCCCCAGCCCTTCCCATCTTGTGCCCTAACCGCCGGCCGCCATTGCCTCTACCCCGGAGTGCTTCTCGCGCTTCGGATCCATGGGGTCTCCGTGGATCCTCTCCAAGGAGGCCTCCTCCTTCCCGATCTCTTCCCATGGATGCCAGTAATGCCCCTTGTCCTTCGTTCTTCGTTCTAGGGTTTGTTCCCTTTGTTCTAGGGCATTACTTGACATTCCGCGTTTATTGATTAAACTATTGGGTGGAAGAGATCACTTTTTGCCTCCTGCTTAGGTTGCACGTCTTTGAAAGTAGAATATGGCTAGTATGATTCATATTTCGCGGCTCAATCTAGTCTCTACCCGTAGTACCACTGTCCAGCGGTTCTACCGCCTCTGTGGGCGGTACAACCGCTGGAGCGGTACTACCGGTAGGAGAACCGGTTCAACCGGGTTATCTACACCATGTAGCCCTGTTTCATTTTCTAAAGTTTGTGCAATATATCTTATCTTCTTTGTGTGTGCAATCCTCTCGTCTTTGCTGGGTCTCTTGTGTTCTCCTTGTGCGTGTGTTCAGGTGGCTCTAGTTCTTGCTCTGCTCCTCGCAAGACCAAGAAGAGGGCACGACGGACCTTGCGTCCGGTTGTGTCTGATGACGAAGAAGAGGTTGTGATTCCCACCAAGCCCACTCGCCGTGAAAAGTCTACTGCTGCAAAGCAACGTGTGGTACTACCGTTGCATCACTGGAAAGCCAAGGACTGGGAAGCCTACCGCTCGAAGAATCCTTATGAGGTTCCCATTGCTCCTCGTTGGACCACCGTTCAGTTCCAGAATGAGATGCAAGTACGAATTGTTCATGAACTCTTTGAGCACAACAAGAACAGGTATGCCAGGTAGTGGACCATCGATCTTGACCATTGGAGGAGCAACTTGGAGTATTTTGGTGAGGCACTAGCTCTCTACGAGGAATTTGATCTTGTCAAGCTCATGTCAGTCAACTGTGACTTTGATGTTCAACTCATCCATCAGTTCTATGCCACGGTTCACTTTGGAGAAGATGACACACGCACTCTTACTTTCATGTGTCATGATGAGCTCTTTCAAGTTCCCTGGAGGGCTTTCTGCAATGCTATTGGGTATGGTGATACCGGTCTGGAAGGAAGGGGTGGCATTCGTCCTCATGACCATCCTGAGTCCATGCCTAAGGAGAAGCTTGCCCCTCTATACATTCGGGGCCGTGGGATTATTGGAGAATCCAAGGATTTGGAGAAGGTCTATGACATCATGCACCGAGTGTTCCGTAATGTGCTCTTGCCCAAGGTGGGCAACCAAGATGAGATTCATGGCTATCTGGTTGACTTGATGGTTGCTATGAAGACCATGGTGGGGACTGGTCCAACGTTTGATGTGTCAAATTGGCTCTGGCATGAAATGTACAACATGGTCATCTACCGTAAGATCCCTATCTACGCTCCGTTTGTCATGTGCTTTCTGAACTCTGTGTGGGCTGTTCGTCATCCTGGAGAGCTCCTCACTTCTCCAGACAATCTCACTGTTCATGAGGTCAAGCTTCTTAAGAAGAAGAAGCACGCCGAGCCCCGCTTCCCTGCCAATGCTCCTGAGGATGTCTATGCCACTTCTGACGATGAGGACTTTGAGATCGAGCCCGGGGCCAAGCCCTCTTGGGTGGCCAAGCTCACTGCCAAGGTGAAGAAGACCTTTTGTCTCCAGACTGACATCCAGAAGAAGATGTATAAGGCACATGTCAATGAGAAGCTTGCACGGCGTCGCCAAATTGCAATGATGAAGCACCTAAATATGTCGGTTCAGAGTGGCTCTGAGAAGAGCATCACCCCAGAGGAGCGTTGGATTTCAACCCACAGCACCTTGTCTGATGATGAGGCCCCTCCCCAACCATCCACCTCTTTTGCTGCTGCTGACGATGCCATGGAGGAATCCGATCCCGACGATGATGACGACTCTGCTGATGAGGATCCAGATGCAACCAAGGAGTCAGAGGAGGACTACTGAGCTTTGGGACGCTAGCTTCGCTCTTTTCCTTTTTGGTGTCTTGATGCCAAAGGGGGAGAGGGTTCTATAGGTCTCGGGATTTGCATGGGTTGGGTTTCTCGTTTCCTCGTGTTTCTCTTTAGTGTTGAACTTTGTTCGTGGTTTCTTGCTGTGTGTGAAACTTATGCTACTCCTTTTATTGCTATCAGTTCGTCGGTTATTTTTATTGTTATTATTGCTATCTATACGTTATGTTGTCTCTCATATTATGTGCTTAGAGTGGTGAGTCTATAAAATCTAGGGGGATTCTAGCCCTGAAAGTGTGCCCATGCTTTCTAACAGAGTGTTCTTATTGGGGCACACATCTAGGGGGAGTTCTGTCTAGATTTCATTGACTTCTCTCTTGCAAATCATGTTGTTGTCATCATCCACCAAAAAGGGGGAGATTGAAAGGGCATTTCCCTACTTTATGTTTTGGATGATGATGACAACCCTTTGTTGGTCTAATCCTGTGCTAAATGTTTCAGGTTCTTGACGCTTAGGCCCACATCGGAAAGCTATTCTCTCTTGTAGGAAAATATCGAAGACGGAGTCCCCTATGCTTTTTATCTCTTTGGTCGTAGGGAACCTGTACTATCAAGAGGGAATCCCCATTAGAAAGTACTGGGAGAATATTTTCACGTACACCTTCATCTCCCCTCCTTTGTCTTCCTCAGGTGTGTGTGAGAGAGAGTTTTCCTTGTCTCTTCCCTTATCTATTCCTGCTCACTGTTTCTGCCCAGTGGTTGTACCGCTCTCTGGAGCGGTTGTACCGCTGGGTCTTGTCGCTCATCAGCTTTGCTCGAGCGATTGTACTACTGCCTCCGGGCGATGGTACCGCCACCATGCTCTGCAAAAGCTAGGGCGGTGGTTCCGTCCATGCACCGCTCAAGTACCGCTTGCGCTTCTGTTTTGATGCAGTTCTTGGGCGGTAGTGGCCCGGTTGGTCCGGTCGTTCCTCGATGACCGGTACCATCGGTGGTCCGAGCGGTTCTTCCGCTCTGAACTTAGCCGGCCAAGAGCTCAAGGCCATGCGGTTGTTCCGGCCAGGCACCGCCCAAGTACCGGTCAAGCTCCTGTTTTGATGCGGTGGTTGTGCGGTGGCTAGGTGGTTAGTCCGGTTATTTTTCTTAGCCGGTACTACCGCCCGCAGGTCTGGTTGTACCGCTTGGTAGGGTTCTGCAGATACACCGTGAGTCCCGGTTGTACCGGGACGAGGACCGGTTGTACCGCTGCAGTGCAAAAAACGTAGTAACGGTTGGAATCTAGGGTTGCTATATAAGGGAGCTTCTCCCACCTACCACTCTCACCTTCAACCTCTCTCACTCCACCATTAATGCACTTCAAGCTCTCTTGCCCGATCTCTCTCTCTAGCCACTCAAACTTGTTGATTTGCTAGGGATTGAAGGAGGAGACCTAGATCTACACTTCCACCAAAGGATATTTGCTTCCCCCAAACTTTCTTGTGTGGATTTTGTTTCTTTTGGGTGTTTGAGCACCCTAGACGGTTGAGGTCACCTTGGAGCCATATTCCATTGTGGTGAAGCTTTGTGGTTTTGTTGGGAGCCTCCAATTAAGTTGTGGAGAGAGCCCCAACCTTGTTTGTAAAGGTTCGGTTGCCGCCTTCAAGGGCACCAATAGTGGAATCACGACATCTCGCATTGTGTGAGGGCGTGAGGAGAATACGGTGGCCTTAGTGGCTTCTTAGGGAGCAGTGTGCCTTCACACCGCTCCAACGGAGACGTACTTCCCCTCAAAAGGAAGGAACTTCGGTAACACATCCTCGTCTTCACCGGATCCACTCTTGGTTATTTCTTACTTTTACTTGTGCAAGCCTTTTAGTGTTACTTCTCTTGCTTGCTTGTTTGTTTGTTGTTATTGCATCATATAGGTTGCTCACCTAGTTGCACATCTAGAGAACCTACTTTGATGCAAAGTTTAATTTGGTAAAGAAAAGTTAAAAATTGTTAGTTGCCTATTCACCCCCCTCTAGTCAACCATATCGATCCTTTCACCGGCGACGCCGCCGTGGATGGAGCCGCGCCGTGTCGGCTTAGGACCGAGCACCGGCAGCACCATGAGATCGAATCAAGAAGATAATGCGGCAATCGGTGTACAACCTATTTGGTGGCGCCGATTAGGCCGCAGCTTCATCCGAGGAAACGGTGATGATGATGCTCTTCCGGTGGTGCAGGTGAAGACGGCGGTCTGGGAATGGAGGTGGCGCGAAAGACGAAGGGAACATCGGGCCAGCTTGATACGTCTCCAACGTATCTATAATTTTTGATTGTTCCATGCTATTATATTATAACCTTGGATGTTTTATATGCATTTAGATGCTATTTTTAATGATTTTTGGGACTAACCTATTAACCCAGAGCCCAGTGCCAGTTTCTATTTTTTCCCTTGCTTCAGTGTTTCGCAGAAAAGGAATATCAAACAGAGTCCAAACGGAATGAAACCTTCGCAAAAAATCAATACATGAGACTTGGAGTGCACGTCAGGGGATCAATGAGGAGGCCATGAGGTAGGGGGCGCCCACCCCCCTGGGCGTGCCCTCCACCCTCATGGCCCCCTCATGGCTCCCCTGATGTATTTCTTCCGCCTATATATATCCATATACCCTAAAACGATTGGGGAGCACAATAGATCGGGAGTTCCGCCGCCAGAAGCCTCCGTAGCCACCGAAAACTAATCTAGACCCGTTCTGGCACCCTGCCGAAGGGGGAATCCCTCTCCGGTGGCCATCTTCATCATCCCGGTGCTCTCCGTCTCGAGGAGGGAGTAGTTCTCCCTCGGGGCTGAGGGTATGTACCAATAGCTATGTGTTTGATCTCTCTCTCTCTCGTGTTCTTGAGGTGTTACGATCTTGATGTATCGCGAGCTTTGCTATTATATTTGGATCCTATGATGTTTCTCCTCCCCTCTACTCTCTTGTAATGGATTGAGTTTTCCCTGTGAAGTTATCTTATCGGATTGAGTCTTTAAGGATTTGAGAACACTTGATGTATGTCTTGCGTGGGATGCCTGTGGTGACAATGGGGTATTCTATTGATTTACTTGATGTGTGTTTTGGTGGTCAACTTGCGGGTTCTGCCCATGAACCTATGCATAGGGGTTGGCACATGTTTTCGTCTTGACTCTCCAGTAGAAACTTTGGGGCACTCTTTGAGGTTCTATGTTTTGGTTGAATAGATGAATCTGAGATTGTGTGCTGCATATCGTATAATAATACGCATAGATACTTGAGGTGTCATTGGAGTATCTAGGTGACATTGGGATTTTGGTTGATTTGTGTCTTAAGGTGTTATTCTAGTATGCACTCTAGGGCTGTTTGTGACACTTATAGGAATAGCCCAACGGATTGATGGGAAAGAATAACTTTGAGGTGGTTTCGTACCCTACCATAATCTCTTCGTTTGTTCTCCGCTATTAGTGACTTTGGAGTGACTCTTTGTTGCATGTTGAGGGATAGTTATGTGATCCAATTATGTTATTATTGTTGAGAGAACTTGCACTAGTGAAAGTATGAACCCTAGGCCTTGTTTCAACGCATTGCAATACCGTTTACGCTCACTTTTATCATTAGTTACCTTGCTGTTTTTATATTTTCAGATTACAAAAACCATT
The DNA here is from genome assembly GCF_056163025.1 of Triticum urartu. Lineage (NCBI taxonomy): Eukaryota > Viridiplantae > Streptophyta > Magnoliopsida > Poales > Poaceae > Triticum > Triticum urartu. The sequence continues at coordinate 513,901,535 of NC_141874.1, forward strand.
ATCTACTATCCATATTGCACTTGTATCACCATCTCTTCGCCGAACTAGTGCACCTATACAATTTACCATTGTATTGGGTGTGTTGGGGACACAAGAGACTCTTTGTTATTTGGTTGCAGGGTTGTTTGAGAGAGACCATCTTCATCCTATGCCTCCTACGGATTGATAAACCTTAGGTCATCCACTTGAGGGAAATTTGCTACTGTCCTACAAACCTCTGCACTTGGAGGCCCAACAACGTCTACAAGAAGAAGGTTGTGTAGTAGACACCAAGCTCTTTTCTGGCGCCGTTGTCGGGGAGGTGAGTGCTTGAAGGTATATCTTTAGATCTTGCAATCGAATCTTTTTGTTTCTTGTTTTAGCACTAGTTTAGTTTATAAAAGAAAACTATAAAAAATGGAATTGAGTTTGTCTCATACGCTTCACCTTTTTAATATATTTCGTGAGTATGATGGAAAGGAAAATTGTGCCAAAGTGTTCGAAGAAGAATGCATTAAAATGTTTGGCACTAAATCTTTGAATGATGAGCATGATTGCAATGTTGTTAGTATGAACTCTTTGAATATCCATAGTACTAATGATGATTTCACTAGTTATGATGAAAATGTCTCCTATAAGCATGTCAATTTTTGTGGAGTGCATTGGGTTTGCAAGTACACACCAATAGGGAAGATAGATATTGCAAGAGGCATAAGCACTTAGAAACTAAATTGTTGCAAGAAAGGATAGATGTTTGTGCTGAAAATTTAAATTTTCTTGGCCATACTTGTGGACTTTGCAATGAAAGTGGTCATTTAGCTATCCGATGAAAATTCTTTCATGATCTAATCGTGTCCAAAAATTGTGATGAGTTGATTTCCCTTGCACATTATAATGAACTTAGCTTGCTTATGGGTTGCAAAGAAATGAAACATATAACTGGGCAGCTTCCAGAATTTGCCCGTTATAAACTTCTTGGCTTTGATCTAGAGGAAATTATATGTATTGTGCGGTGAATTGTATTGAAAATCCTTATATTGCCAACTACATAAAGAAAAGAAAAGAAATAGAAGATGAAGAGAATACTAATGAAAGGGAAGAGACTTCCCAATACCCTCCTATTATTTCTTATGATGAATCAGGTAATGAGGAGGAGCCTCCTATTCAACCAATCTCATTAATAAGGAGCTCCAAAAAGGGGATTGAACCCACACATGATGTGGTGAAGAATAAGAAAAGAAAAAGGAAGAGAGGTAAAAAGATATCTCTCCCAAATAGTGCTTCTCCTATTACTATTGTGCCTCATGAAAATAAAATTGTGGAATATAATGATACTTCTTATGATCTTGAAAATCTTTTTGGCACTTGCTTGGAAGAATATGATAATTGCTATACTATTGGTGTTATCCATACTACTAATGATGAGAGTGATTATGCTTATGATATGAAGACCCAAGCTTGGAGATGCTATGTTTGATGAGGATGATGTTTTTGAGAATATATTTTCTGCAATTAATGTTTGTCCCAAGCTTGGGGAACCTATGATTAATGAAGATGATATTTTTAGTCTCCCAAGTTTTGATATGCAAATTTATAATGATGATAGCATGCCTCCTACTTATGATGATTATTGTGATGATACTTATGCTATAAAAAGTAGTGATTATATTTATAAAACTTGTCATGATTATGATTACCCCTTTTCTGAACATTACTGTTTTAATGTGGAAACAATTTATAGTATTCGAGTCTCTTATGATGCTCCCACTATTCCGAATGAGAAGATTTTTTGCTTATGTGGAGAGTAATAAAAATTCTATGCTTGTAGATCATGAAAAGAATGCTTTAGGTGCTGGTTATATTTTTGAATTCATTCATTATTCTACTGAAAATGATTATGAGGAAGGAATATATGCTTGTAGGAATTGCAATAATATCAAGTTTCCTCTCTATGTGCTTAAAGTTTTGAAGTTATGCTTGTTTTACCTTCCTATGCAAGTTGATTCTTGTTTCCATAAGTTGTTTGCTCACAAAATCCCAATGCATAGGAAGTGAGTTAGACTTAAATGTGCTAGTAATATTCTTCATGATGCTCTCTTTATGTTTCAATTCTTATCCTTTATGTGAGCATCATTTAAATCATCATGCCTAGCTAGGGGCGTTAAACGATAGCGCTTGTTGGGAGGCAACCCAATTTTATTTTTGTTCCTCGTTTTTTGCTCCTGTTTAGTAATAAATAATTTATCTAGCCTATGTTATGATTGAGTTTTTTATGTTCTAATTAGTGTTTGTGCCAAGTAGAACCGTTGGGAAGACTTGCGGGAAAGTCTTTGCGATCATGCTGTAAAAAACAGAAACTTTAGCGCTCACGAGAATTGCTGCCATTTTTTATTGGGGAGTGATATTTAGTTAATTCTTTTTGAAGATGATTAATATATAAATTACTCAGGTCCAGCAATTTATTTTAGAATTTTTGGGTTTCCAGAAGTATACGTTTGATCCAGATTACTACAGACTGTTCTGTTTTTGACAGATTCTGTTTTCGATGTGTTGTTTGGTTATTTTGATGAATCTATGAGTAGTATCGGAGGGTATGAACCATAGATAAGTTGGAATACAGTAGATATTACACCAATATGAATTTAGAATGAGTTCAAAACAGTACCTAAGTGGTGATTTATTTTCTTATACGAACAGAGCTTACGAGTTTTCTGTTAAGTTTTGTGTTGTGAAGTTTTCAAGTTTTGGGTAAAGATTCGATGGACTATGGAATAAGGAGTGGCAAGAGCCTAAGCTTGGGGATTCCCAAGGCACCCCAAGGTAATATTCCAGGACGACCAAAAGCCTAAGTTTGGGGATGCCCCGGAAGGCATCCCCTCTTTCGTCTTTGTTCATCGGTAACTTTACTTGGAGCTATATTTTTATTCGCCACATGATATGTGTTTTGCTTGGAGCGTCATTTTATTTTATTTTGTTTTGCTTGATGTTTGAATAAAATACCAAGATCTGAAATTCTTAAATGTTAGAGAGTCTTCACATAGTTGCATAATTGTTCGACTACTCATTGATCTTCACTTATATCTTTTGGAGTAGTTTGTCATTTGCTCTAGTGCTTCACTTATATCTTTTTAGAGCACAGTGGTGGTCTTATTTTGTAGAAATAGATGAACTCTCATGCTTCACTTATATTATTTTGAGAGTCTTTAGAACAACATGGTAATTTGCTTTGGTTATGAAATTAGTCCTAATATGATGGGCATCCAAGAGGGATATAATAAAAACTATCATATAAAGTGCATTGAATACTAAGAGAAGTTTGATACTTGATGATTGTTTTGAGATATGGAGATAGTGATATCAAAGTTGTGCTAGTTGGGTAGTTATGAATTTGAGGAATACTTGTGTTGAAGTTTTCAAGTCCCGTAGCATGCACGTATGGTAAACGTTGTGTAACAATTTTGAAACATGAGGTGTTATTTGATTGTCTTCCTTATGAGTGGAGGTCGGGGACGGGCGATGGTCTTTTCCTACCAATCTATCCCCCTAGGAGCATGCGTGAATGCTTGGTTTTTGATGACTTGTAGATTTTTGCAATAAGTATGTGAGTTCTTTATGACTAATGTTGAGTCCATGGATTATACGCACTCTTACCCTTCCATCATTGCTAGCCTCTTCGGTACCATGCATTGCCCTTTATCACATTGAGAGTTGGTGCAAACTTCGCCGGTGCATCCAAACCCCATGATATGATACGCTCTATCACACGTAAACCTCCTTATATCTTCCTCAAAACAGCCACCATACCTACCTATTATGGCATTTCCATAGCCATTCCGAGATATATTGCCATGCAACTATCCACCATTCCGTTTATCATGACACATTCATCATTGTCATATTGCTTAGCATGATCATGTAGTTGACATAGTATTTGTGGCAAAGCCACCATTCATAATTCTTTCAAACATGTCACTCTTGGTTCATTGCATATCCCGGTACACCGTCGGTGGCATTCATATAGAGTCATCTTTTGTTATAGTATCGAGTTGTAATCATTGAGTTGTAAATAAATAGAAGTGTGATGATCATCATTTTCTAGAGCATTGTCCCAAGTGAGGAATAAAAGAAGAGAGAGAGAAAGTCCATAAAAAAGGATAAGGCCCAAAAAATGAGAGAAAAAGAGAGAAGGGACAATGCTACTATCCTTTGCCACACTTGTGCTTCAAAGTAGCACCATAATCTTCATGATAGAGAGTATTTTGTTTTGTCAGTTTCATATACTAGTGGGAATCTTTCATTATAGAACTTGGCTTGTATATTCCAATGATGGGCTTCCTCAAAATGCCCTAGGTCTTTGTGAGCAAGCAAGTTGGATGCACACCCACTAGTTTCTTTTGTTGAGCTTTCATACACTTATAGCTCTAGTGCATCCGTTGCATGGCAATCCCTACTGCTTGCATTGACATCAATTGATGGGCATCTCCCTGGCCCATTGATTAGCCGCGTCAATGTAAGACTTTCTCCTTTTTGTCTTCTCCACATAACCCCCTCATTATGTTCTATTCCACCCATAGTGCTATATCCATGGCTCACGCTCATGTATTGCGTGAAAGTTGAAAAAAGTTTGAGATTACTAAAGTATGAAACAATTGCTTGGCTTCTCATCGGGGTTGTGCATGATGAGAGCATTCTTGCGTGACGAAAATGGAGCATGACTAAACTATATGATGTTTGTCGGATTTCGGGTTCCGGCAGACCCTTGAGGTTCGAACACTGGGGTGTGCATGGAAATTTCGCCTCCTACCTACCTGCACCCCTCTACCTCGCTAAGATCTAAGCAATGGAAAGGACAACACGAATGACACAGGGTTTATACTGGTTCGGGCCACCGTTGTGGTGTAATACCCTACTCCAGTGTGTGGTGTGGTGGATTGCCTCTTGGGCTGATGATGATGAACAATACAAGGAAGAACAGCCTCGCGAGGGTCTGCTCTTGGCTGGGGCGATGAACTGCTGGGAGGAGTTCAGTCACCCTTCTCTCTCTCTTCCCCCCTTGTTCTGTGGGTGGCTAGTCCTATTTATAGTGGCCTTGGTCCTCTTCCCAAATATCGAGCGGGAAGGGAGCCAACAATGGCGGGCTAATTTGAAGGGGGACAACTAGTACTAGCTATCCTGACAAAAGTAGTCTTCGCCTGCACAAAGCTCTGGTGGTGACGCCGTCTTGGGCTCCACAATGACCTCCGTCTTGCAGTCCTCCTGGTCTTGGTCTTGTTGCACCGAAATGGCAACCTTTGCCTGATGCCTCGGTACTCCGCGGCTATGCTTGCTCCCTTTGCACCAAAGAGGAAAGGAGGACGCTGCGCGGGCTGGCACTCGCCTGGCGCCTTTGGTCGTCATGGCTTGCGTCACGGGCACCTCGTGAGGTACCCCACCTTGATCTCTCCGCCTCCTCGCGAGCCAGCCTGATGAGGCCGTGCCTGAGGAAGCTCTGCGTCGTCTACCCCGCGAGGCTTGGCCCCTTGCGAGGGTCTTGGGTCTGTGCTGATGAAGATGGGCCGTGCTGGGCCCCCTTTTGAGCCACGCCGCAGGCCGCAGGCAGGCAAGTCTGGGGACCCCCGTTCCCAGAACGCCGACAGTAGCCCCCGGGCCCAAGGCGCGCCCGGACTTGGCCGTGTAGGGAGGCGGAAGGGCGAGGGCGAAGCGCCGTGGGCCCTAACAGCCTGCGGCCTTGGGCGCCGCATGGCGGTTGATTGGACGTGGGCGGCTCCACTTCCCCATGGCACCTCGGCAACTGCACGGATTGGACAAGTCCCTGCATGCAAAGCGGGTCATGATTACCTGCGATCGTGGAGGTCGACGGTTGGCCTTCGCCGGCCATAAGTACGGAATGGCCCGCGCCCTTCCAGTTCATCCCCCCTTGCTTCTCCTTCTTCTTCATGGCCCCGTCGAGGAGGTTCTCGGTCGTAGAGAAAGGGAAGGCTCACCAGGTTGAGCCTGCCTCTCCCCCGCCAAAGCGCGGCCGAGGGCGCCCTCGCGAACATCCTGTGGCCACCATGGTGGCTCCCCGCGGCCGTGGAGACGATTTCCAGCGCGGCGACGGGCGGATTGCTATGGCCGGGGGGCGCGCTCCGGTCGCACGTCCCCCTAGGCCGCGTTTTCGCGCTACAGAGTTGCTACCGGAGTTCGTCATGTGGTCGGCGGAGCCGACTAGCACCCGGCTTCCGCTTCCTCGCTTCCTCCTCGGCGAGCTCCCGGCCGGCACTCCGGGCGGCCTCTGGCTTCAGGCCGACGGCTGCTGCAGCCGGGCCTCATGGGCTTCACTGGAGGTCTCCGCAGCCGGGAGCCTGGCCCTGGCCCGCGGTTGGCAGACGTTTTCCCGCGCGCGTGGCCTGAGCCGTCGTTGCACCCTGCACTTCAAGTTTGACGGTGATGCCACCCTCTACGTGAGGGTGTTTGGGGAAGATGGTCGCCGCGCAGGGTGCTGCCCCGAGGACGACGACCGCGGCCGGGAACCCAGCTCCGGCGACGATGGAGAAGACAGCACTCGCGTGACTGGCGGCGCTCGGGGTTCCCCAAGCTTCTCCGGTTCTTCTTCAGGCGGCGACTCTTCCAGCGGTGGCCGCGGTCAGCCTCCACGCCGTCGCATCTGCTTGGGAGGTGGTAGCGTGTCCGCCCGCCGTCGCGCCCTAGTGAAGCGCGAGAGGGAGTCTGCCTGAGCCCCGGAGGCAGCTCGAGTCTTCCCTGCAGGCCGGTGTGAGGCGAGCTGCGCCTGATCTGTTCTTTCTTTTCCTTTTTTTCGTGCGTAAAAAAGACAGTAGTGTGGAGCCCCGCGGGGGCGTGTTTGGGTTGTTGCTGTTAATCAACATTTTGCTTCTTTTACCGTGCCTTCCGGCTACGTGCCCGCGTGTGGATAGTTCCCGGCCCCAGCCGTGGGGGGGGGCGACCGACCCAGGCCCTGCGTTCGTGTCACGATGCCCGTGGGGCATGGACTGGAGGGGTGCTCCTGTAATGGGCCCAGGTCGCGAACCCTTTGAACGACTAGGACGGGAACACTCGCGAGGGCGCTCGGCAGCCCCCCCCCTCGCGAGGCCTTGCATAAGAGAAATCGAGGCAGGAGAGCGAAAAGTCGAAGAACCACAAGCCAAAGACGGCAACAACTTCAATAAAACTTCGAATGAGAAGGAACAAGCCAACTGCGGAAAGCAAATGAAAAGCCGCGTCCGGCACCTAATCTAGTCTTCGACGTCTTCTCACCAGCACGGAGCTAAGTGCTGCCACTGGGCGTGGGAGGGAGCCCCAGGGCCTGAGGCCGGCGCTCCTGAGACTCCGGGGCGTGTACAGCCCCAACTCATTATTACGTGAGAGTGTCACGGGCGGCGAGCTTCACAGGCGTTGGCCTTCTTCACAGGCTCCGGGCCTTTTCCAAAACGCGACAGCTTCATAGGCATTCGCCTTCTTCACAGGCTCTGGGCCTTTTCCAAAATGCGCAGCTTCATAGGCATTCGCCTTCTTCACAGGCTCTGGGCCTTTTCCAAAACGCGACAGCTTCACAGGCATTCGCCTTCTTCACAGGCTCTGGGCCTTTTCCAAAATGCGACAGCTTCACAGGCATTCGCCTTCTTCACAGGCTCTGGGCCTTTTCCAAAACACGACAGCTTCACAGGCATTCGCCTTCTTCACAGGCTCTGGGCCTTTTCCAAAACGCGACAACTTCACAGGCTCTGGGCCTTTTTAGGGGTAGAACCTCCGGAGGTGCTGGATGTTCCATGCGTTCTGGACTGGCACCCCCTCCTGAGTCTCCAAGCACGCGGAGCCGGGCCTGGAAACATGAACAACTTTGAACGGGCCCTCCCACATGGGAGAGAGCTTGTGCAGCCCCTCCCTGGAGAGAACCCGCCTGACCACGAGGTCTCCTACCTCGAGAGTTCTGGGGCGGATGTTGCGGCAGTGATACCGCCGCAGTGCCTGTTGGTACCTCGCCGCTCGCAGCATGGCTTCTCGGCGACGTTCCTCCCCCAGCATGAGGTCCATCCCCCGCATGGCATCCTGCTGCGCCTCGTCGAACGCCAGGACCCGCGCGAAGCGACGTCTGACCTCGTGAGGGAGGACCGCTTCGGCTCCGTAGACCAGGAAGAACGGGGTCTCTCCAGTCGGTTTGGTCGCGGTTGTGCGGATGGACCACAACATGGACTGAAGCTCGTCGTACCAACCTCTGCCACAGGCCTCCAGCTTCTTCTTGAACGTCCTGGTCTTGAGGCCCCTCAGGAACTCTGCGGTGGCTCACTCGGCCTGGCCGTTGCTTCAGGGGTGCGCCACCGAGGCGTAGCATATCTGCGTTCCAAGGTTAGCACAGTATGTTTTGAAGAGGTTACTAGTGAACTGCGAACCGTTGTCCGTGATGATGCGGTTCGGCACCCCGAACCGGCTCACGATGCCCTTGATGAACTTGACCGCGGAACCCGCGGGAATGGTGCGGACAGCCTCTACTTCAGCCCACTTGGTGAACTTGTCCATGGCGACGTAGAGGTAGCGGTAGCCCCCAGGCGCCCGAGGAAACGGGCCCAAGATGTCCAGCCCCCAGACTGCGAACGGCCACGAAAGGGGTATAGTCTGCAGGCCTCCTACTGGCTGATGGATCTGCTTGGCGTGGTACTGGCAGGCCTCGCAAGCTTTCACTAGTTCGACGGCGTCGTTGAGTGCGGTGGGCCAATAAAATCCACTGCGGAACGCCTTGCCGACGAGGGTCCGTGATGATGAATGATGTCCACAGTCTCCGCCGTGTATATCTTCCAGCAGTTCCTTCCCTTGCTCCCTGGAGATGCAGCACAGGGACACGTCGTTTGGTCGCTTCCGGTAGAGCTCTCCATCCTTGATGCAGTATGCCGTGGCCTGGCGTGCCACTCGTTCCGCTTCCTCCTCCTTCTCTGGCAGGGTCCCTTGTGTTAAGTAACTCCGGAGCTCCGTGATCCAGCATCTCTCCTGAGGTTCCATCGTCAGGAGCAGGCGTGCTTCTGAGGCCGGGCCACAGGCCGGAGCTCCTGAGGCAGTTGGCTAGGGGAGCTCCTCCCGAGGCTGAGCCGCGTTTGACAATGGCGGCAGGGCTGAGGGCTTGAAGAGCAGCTCATCGAAAACGCCAGGCTCCTGAGGTAACCGCCTGGACGCCCGTTTGGCGATGTCGTCGGCCTCCTGATTGGTGCCACGGGGCACATGCTGCAACTCCAACCCCCAGAACTGCTTCTCCATCCTGCGGACCTCCGCAAGGTAGGCTTCCATGTGCTCATCCTTCAGCTCGTACACCTTGTTGGAGAAATTGACAACGAGCTGCGAATCGCCCTTGATGGTGAGGCGTTTCACCCCCAGGGCGGCTGCGGCCTTCAAGCCCGCTATTAAACCTTCATACTCCGCTATGTTGTTGGAGACCTTTTCACCTCGCTGGAAATAGAGCTGCACAGCGTAGTAGAGCTTGTCCCGAGTGGGCGATATAAGCACCGCCCCAGCCCCTGCGCCATGCCTGGAGAACGCCCCATCGAAGTACATGACCCAGCCTTCTGGCGCCTCGCTTCCCAGGGAGAGGGACCGATCCTCGCCGGCCTTGAGGCCTGGTGCCTCCGTCCATTCTGCCACAAAATCCGCCAACGCTGCTCCCTTGATGACTCTGGTCGTGCTGAATTCGAGCTGAAACGCTTGTAGTTCTATGTTCCACTCAGCTACCCTTCCAGCTGAGTTAGGGCTCCTGAGCACTCTCTCCAGGGGGTATGACGAGACGACCTTGATGGGATGACCCTGAAAATAGTGCCGCAGCTTGCGCGAGGCCACCAGTAGCGCGAGGAGGAGTTTCTGAGGCATGGGGTACCGCGCCCTCGCATCCCGCAACACCGTGCTGACGAAGTACACCGGGTGCTCAACGAGGTTGGGTGCGTCAGTGCTGGCGGCTCCCTTCGGAGACCGTGGCGCCTCTTGAGGCGATGAGGCCTCCTGAGGCTGGCCATCTGGGAGAGGGGCCTCTTCCGCCTCCGGTGCACTCCTCTGCGGCGGCTGATCCTCCTCAGCCGCGGTGGCGGTTCCTGTGGGCCTTCCTTGTTCCTGTTTTGCCTTGTGCCGGGCTGCTGCTGCGGTTCTGATTCGACGCTCCTCTCTAACCGCCACCAGGGCCGTGCTGGCGGAGTAGGGAGTGGCGGCGAGGTAAAGCACCAGGGGCTCTTGAGGGCGCGGAGCCACCATGACCGGCGGGCTGGTCAGGTATCTCTTGAGATCCTGGAACGCCTTGTCGGCCTCTTCAGTCCACTCGAAGGGCCCCTTTTTCTTCATTAGCTGGAAGAAGGGCAGCGCTCGTTCCCCCAACTTGGAGATGAAGCGCCCTAGCGCGATCACGCGCCCAGTGAGCTTCTGCGTTTCTCTGAGGGTCTTTGGGGGGCTCATGTCTTCCACCGCCTTGAACTTTTCCGGGTTAGCCTCGATGCCTCGGTGGGACACAAGGAAACCCAAGAGCTTGCCCGAGGGGACTCCGAACACACACTTCTCTGGGTTGAGCCGTAGGTTCACTGCGTTGAGGCTCGCGAAGGTTTCCTCCAAGTCTTGTATTAGGGTCTTGGCCTCCCGAGACTTTACCACAATGTCATCGACGTAAGCTTCAACATTCTTCCCGAGCTGCGGGCCCAAGGTGATGTGCATCAGCCGCTGAAAGGTCGCCCCTGCGTTACGCAGCCCGAGTGGCATGCATGTGTAGCAGTACACCCCACACGGGGTTAGGAAGGCTGTCTTCTCGACGTCTCCTACCACCATCTTGATCTGGTGATACCCAGAGAAGGCATCCAAGAAGCATAGCAGGTCGCATTCCGTGGTGGAATTGACGATATGGTCGATGCGGGGGAGCGGGAACGGATCTTGCGGGCACGCTTTGTTGAGGTTGGTGAAGTCGACACACATGCGCTCCTTCCCTCCCTTCTTTGGCACAACGACAGGGTTGGCCAACCAATCCGGGTATCGGACCTCGCGAATGACCCCAGCGGCTTCTAATTTGCGGGTCTCTTGGACGATGAAGGCCTGCTTTTCTGTGGACTGCCGCCTGGCCTTCTGCTTCACAGGGCGCACGTTGGGGCACACATTGAGGTGATGCTCGATTACACTCCTAGGGATCCCTGCCAACTGATCAGGCTCCCAAGCGAACACCTTCTTGTTTGCGCCGGAACCTGACCAGGGCCTCCTCCTGCTCGGGTTCGAGGTTGGCGCCTATGGTGAAAGTGGCGTTGGTGGACCCGTCTGTCGGCGTTCTAGGAACGGGGGTCCCCAGACTTGCCTGCCTGCGGCCTGCGGCGTGGCTCAAAGGGGGGCCCAGCGCGGCCCATCTTCACCAACACAAACCCAAGACCCTTGTGAGGGGCCAAGCCTCGCGGGGCGGACGACGCGGAGCTTCCTCAGGCGCGACCTTGTCAGGCTGGCTCACGAGGAGGCGGAGAGATCAAGGAGGGGTACCTCACGAGGTGCCCGTGATGCAAGCCATGACGACCGGGGGCGCCAGGCGGGTGCCAGCCCGCGCAGCGTCCTTCCTTCCTCTTTGGTGCAAAGGGGGCAAGCGCAGCCGCAAAGTACCAAGGCATCAGGCAAAGGTTGCCATTTCGGTGCAACGAGACCAAGACCAGGAGGACTACGAGACGGAGGTCACCGTGGAGCCCAAGACGGCGTCATCACAGAGCTTTGCGCAGGCGAAGACTACTTTTGTCAGGATAGTTGATACTAGCTGTCCCCCTTCAAATTAGCCCGCCATTGTTGGCTCCCATCTCACTCGATATTTGGGTAGAGGACCAGGGCCTTTATAAATAGGACCAGCCACCCACAGGGCAGAGAGAGACAAAAAAGAGAGGGATCGAAGGATAGAGAAGATCAGAAAGAGAGAGAGAGAGAGAGAGAGAAGGGTGACTGAGCTCCTCCCAGCAGTTCATCGCCCCAGCCAAGAGCAGACCCTCGCGAGGTTGTTCTTCCTTGTATTGTTCATCATCATCAGCCCAAGAGGCAATCCACCACACCACACATTGGAGTAGGGTATTACACCACAACGGTGGCCCGAACCAGTATAAACCCTGTGTCTCTTGCGTTGTTCTTTCCTTAGTTCAGATCCTAGCAAGGCGGAGGGGTGCAGGTAGGTAGGAGGCGAAATCTCCGCGCGCACCCTAGTGTTCGAACCTCAAGGGTCTGCCGGAACCCGAAATCCGACATTTGGCGCGCCAGGTAGGGGTGCGCCGGGACTCGTCTTCCACCACCCCGTTCTCCTCCGACCATCACGCCCATGTCTGACGCTCGTCGGGCCCGCGCCGAGCGTCGGGCCGCGCTTGCTTCCCGCGTCGCCCAGACGGCCCCTGTCGGCGGGTGACCTCGCCGTTCCCCGTCACCTGTCGTCAACGCCGCCACCGGCCCGGCGGGGGACGAGCAGCAAGCATCGTCCCAGCATCCGTCCGTGCGGCAAGACGGCCGCACCGCGACTCCCTCGCTCACCCCAGCTGGTTATTCGTCCCGCGCGCTCCGTGCGCCCATGGAGGCTCGGGCTGCACTCATCGCGGCGAACGAGCTCCTGCGCTACCGTCCCGTCGACGACGTCTACAAAGAATGGCTCGACCGCGTCGCCGAGCTCGTCCGCGCCGCAGGGGGCTCTCCTGCGCCGTCCATCCCACTGCACCGCACCCCGCCCCGCGCGGGCAATGAAGCTCCGGCGGCGCCCCGGCCGCCTCCTCCTCAGGAAGGCGCCATGGCTCCAAGGCGCGTGGCCCCTGGGCGGAACCCGCTCCGTCAGGCGCCAGCGCAGCAAGAGCAGAGCTGTCAAGAAGTCCCTCGCCCGCAAGAAGCTGCCCGGGCGCTCCCTGCTCCAGCACGTCGCGGCCATGCTCCTCCTCCCGCGCGTCAAGACCTCGCGCTGCTTCCAGCTGCAGCGTGTGGGGACATGCAAGACCAAGTTCCCCGTCATCCAAGGCCTCCCGTGGCTACAGCAGGCTGCCGCGCCTTCACCGCCGAGCTACGCAACGTCGCGTGGCCCGGCAAGTTCAAGCCAGACTTGCCTCCTCGCTACGACGGCACGGCTGACCCTGCGGAGTTCCTCCAGCTCTACGAGCTGGGCATCGAAGCTTCCAACAGAGACGAGAAGGTCATGGCGAACTGGTTCCCCATGGCACTCAAGGACGGGGCCCGAACCTGGCTCCTGAACCTGGCTCCAGGCACAATCTCCTCCTGGGACGAGATGCGCACCCGCTTCATCGCCAACTTCCAAGGCACTCGCGACCGGCCACCCGCCGTGAGCGACATGCGCCTCATCAAGCAATAGCCCGGGGAGACCCTGCAGAAGTACATCCAGCGCTTCAACAGCGCGCGCCTCAAGATTCCCAAGGTGACTGAGGAGGCCATCATCTCGGCCTTCTCCGACAGCGTGCGCGACGTCAAGATGAAGGAGGAGCTGGTGATGCATGAAGACCTGTGCACTTCCTTGGAACTGTTCAACCTGGCAACCAAGTGCGCCAGGGCCGAGGAAGGGCGTCTCTCCCTCCTGGAGCTGCCTGCCTCAGACCCAGAAGAGAAGAAGCCCAAGGCCAAGGATGTGAAGCGCAAGGGGGCTGCCGTGCTCGCGGCAGAACCAGACACCAAGCGGGGTAGAGATCAACCCGAACCTCCCAAGGGAAGCCGGTACTGTGTGTACCACGACCTCCACACCCACAACACCAACAAATGTCAAGAGCTCCGAGCCGTGCGAGAAGGAAGGATCGGCCGTCGCCCTGACCACAGTGACCGGGGCTACGGCCGAGGAGGAGGAAGCAACGCAGGACGCTGGGAAGACCGTGGCCCGCGCCAAGGGTGGCGCGATCAACCTCGCGAGGATCACTGGCAAGACCCGCCTCGCGAGGGAGGCTGGAGAGATCAGCCTCGCGAGGGAGACTGGAGGGATCAGCCTCGCGAGGATCACCCGCAAGGCAACGCAGGCCTCCCACCACTGGCGCCGCAGCCAAGGAGGAACGAGGACCGCCACCAGGACGAGGGGGCTGGGGGCTTCCAGGAGCCGCGCGCGATCGCCTGCATCCTGGGCGGGGCCCAAGCCCCAGCCTCTCAGTGCATCTTCAAGCAGTTCGCCCGTGAAGTGAACGTAGTCCTCCCCAAGCTCGAAGCCACTCGCCCTCTTAGGTGGTCGGCGTGCTCCATCACGTTCAGCTCAGCAGATCAGCTCAAGTGTGCGGCTACAGCCGGAGTTCTCCCGATGCTTTGTTCCCCAATCATCAACAATGTGGTAGTCACCAAGACCCTCATCGATGGCGGGGCAGGGCTCAACGTCCTGTCCGTGGAAACATTCAACAACCTCCAAGTGCCCTATAGCCAACTTCAGCCAACCAAGCCTTTTTCCGATATCACCGACGGCTCCACGGTCCCGATTGGGCAGGTCCTCCTCCCTGTCACCTTCGGGGCACGCAACAACTACCGCACCGAGCTCATTGACTTCGACGTCGCTCACATTCGCCTGTCGTACAACGCCATCCTCGGGTACCCAGCGCTGGCCAAGTTCATGGCCGTAACTCACCACGGCTACAACGTCCTCAAGATGCCAGGAAGCGGTGGAGTCATCACGGTGCCCTGTGAAGAGAAGGACGCGGTGTGTTCCCTGGAACGAGCCTTTCAAGCCGCGTCACTGGAAGACCCGGATCGTGGAAGCAGGAGGCCTCCCAAGACCGCCCCTAAGAAGAAGAAGACATCGTCCGGCCCGACCCCTCAGGAGGCAGGCCCCTCTGGGCCGCGCCTGCCCAGGGGGAACCTCCTTCCATCGCATAGGAAAGCGCGCCCGGCGCCCTCCTCAGGCAGGGCTTAGGGGCTCTCCCCTGGAGGGCCACCGACCTAGCCAGGGTCACGAGGGAGGCGCTTGGGCACCACATGGAGGCGTGTTTCGAGGCATGTTTCCCTCAAGAAGGAGCAAGGCAAGGAGACCCAGACCCTCAGGAGTTCGTCAGCAAGGCCATTTAGGAGCTACAGGAGTCAAGAGTCATGGAAGGCGGCCGCCGCCTACCAGTAGTGGCTCCCCATCCAGGCAAGGATGGTGGGCTGCGCGTCTGCGTCGACATACCAGGGCTCAACCGAGTCGCCTCTCTAGAGCGCCTCTGGCCCTCGCGAGTGGGGCGGTGTGGAGGCCCACCCCACAGCTACGTTCGCATGCCTTACGGCATGCCGAACACGGCTGACATGTACCAGCGCCTCATGAGGGGCACCACGGAGGCACGAGAGGCAGGGCGTTCCACAGCCCTGGCAGGGATGGAGATGGCCCGTGAGGAGCCGCCAGCGCATCCGGAACCTCCTGAGGCCCCTGGGCCTGGGGGCTCGTGAGGATCGGCTTCCGCAGCCCGGCGAGTCTGCTACACCAACGCTCCTTCGTCCTCAACATCATCAGGTGACATCTTTCGGGTTTTATTTCCAGATGGGAGCGCCCCCCCAGGGCTGCATTATTCCCAGGCCGCATGGGTCCGTCCCTGCGGCGTGTATCCCTTTTTTATTCCATGTTGTTAGCTTACCTTGTTGGGGGCACCCCTCGGGCTGCATGATCCCCAAGTCGCTCGGGCCTGACCCAGTGATGTCCGCGTTCCCAGCATCTATTTGAACGAATCCACTCCTTCGCGGCTAATGTGTTTTACCCAGTTGCCTGCTCAGCTGACGCCAACTAACGGAGCTGCTCCCAAACGGCATGATGCTTGCGCATGGGTCCGTCCCTGCAACGCCGACAAACCTGAATGGCTGAGCTCTGGCCGCGGCAGCCCCGCATAGCGTCACCTCGTCAAGCCTTTAGTGCCTCACTACCCCCCGGAAGCAACCAACGGCTGCCTGTCAATTGTCATGGCACCCCCTTGTTTTTTTTATGATGGACCTGCACGACCTCCCGAAGGAGCTGCGTCAGGCGAGGCCCTTGCGGTATCTCCTTCGCTCTCGTCTGCGCAAACCGCTTGCATGTTAAAGGGGGGGTGCCTGAGCATCGCGACTCAGGGCTCCTACTGGCTCTCCAGCCCTCACCCTCTGGCCTTGACCACGGCATCGCGGCCTGGCATACCAGCGACGGCTGAAGCCGCCTTGGGACTGGGACCTGTCGGCGCAGAGCACCAAGCCCTCGTGAGGTTCGAAAGGGAGGACTGAGCTAAGACGGAATGAGCAACCCGTGCAATTCTACGACAAGGGTTATATTAACAAACAGGATCACAGGCACCTTACAAGCCCCCACGGGGCGTGTTTTTGATTCCTCGCAGGGAACAGATCCTAAAGGGACACAAACTATGCGCGACCCTGCAAAAGACGCCATCATCAACAATGGGCCGTCAAGCACCGACGCCAACCCCATCCAGATCAGAGTCGGTGGCGGCCTGACGAGCCCGCCCTGCTCCAGGAGCGGCGCCGGCTCAGGGGCTCGTAGCTATCGTCGCTCGTCTCCGGAGTCGCGAAGAGCTTGCCGGAGTCGCTGGAGCCTCCGATGCCTCCACTGTCTGAGGAGCCGCCAAGGGAGCGGTTGGCGGGCCCAGTCCTCGTCGCGGCAGGGTCCTGGCCACCTTCCCCGGGGCAGCACTCCAGCCAGCGCCCGCTCGCGTCGAAGACCTTGAAGAGCATCACCGAAGCACCGTCGTAATCCAAGTGGACCACGAAGACGCCCCTTACCCTGCAAACCCGGGCGATCTCTCTCCAGCCCCGAGTCATGAAGACCTCGCCCGGGGCAACGACCGCGACCTCTGCCTCGGTCGCGAGGGTGCTGCAGCCGGCGTGCTGCAGCCAGAGCTCCAGGGGCTCCCCCTGCGGGATGATGGAGGCGAAGAAGGGAGGAAGGCGGATCCAAGACTGAAGAGGAATGGCGACGTGGAGCACGAACTCTTGGGAGGAGCCCTCGGTGTGGACCACAGGGGGGACGACCCACACCTTCATGACCCTACGGCGGCGCCGCCCATGGCGGTCAGCATCAGCTCCTTCGGGGCCCTCGACGTGGGCGTACAATGGGAGCGGGAACCCCGGCGGCACCCGCTCGCACCAAGGCCTCGACACCACCTGAAGGGCCCCTTCGTCCGGGCCACGGGGGGCGAGCCGTTTCTTCGGCGGGAGTGGGTCTGGCTCCTCTCGGGGAGCTTTTCCCTTCTCTGCCGTCGAGAACCGGCGGATCGGAGCCATCGCAGAAAGACGGAGCAAGGATCGGGAAGAAGGAGAAGCAAGGAGAGATGGACTGGAAGGGCGTGCGCTGTTCCGTACTTATGGCCGGCGAAGGCTAACCGCCGACCTCCACGATTGCAGGTAATCATGACCCACTTTTGCATGCAGGGACTTGTCCAATCCGTGCAGTTGCCGAGGCGCCATGGGGAAGTGGAGACGCCCACGACCAACCAACCGCCACGCGGCGCCCAAGGCCGCAGGCTGTTAGGGCTCGCGGCGCTTCGCTCTTGCCCTTCCGCCTCCCTGCACGGCCAAGTCCGGGTGTGCCTTGGGCCCGGGGGCTACTATCGGCATTCAGGGAACGGGGGTCCCCAGACTTGCCTGCCTGCGGCCTGCGGCGTGGCTCAAAGGGGGCCCAGCGCGGCCCATCTTCACCAACACAAACCCAAGACCCTCGCGAGGGGCCAAGCCTCGCGGGGCGGATGACGCGAAGCTTCCTCAGGCGCGGCCTCGTCAGGCTGGCTCACGAGGAGGCAGAGAGATCAAGGCGGGGCACCTCACGAGGTGCCCGTGACGCAAG
This sequence comes from Triticum urartu, assembly GCF_056163025.1. Classification (NCBI taxonomy): domain Eukaryota; kingdom Viridiplantae; phylum Streptophyta; class Magnoliopsida; order Poales; family Poaceae; genus Triticum; species Triticum urartu. Next base: position 513,919,227 of record NC_141874.1, read on the forward strand.
CCATGACGACCGGGGGCGCCAGGCGGGTGCCAGCCCGCGCAGCATCCTCCCTTCCTCTTTGGTGCAAAGGGGGCAAGCGCAGCCGCGGAGTACCGAGGCATTAGGCAAAGGTTGCCATTTCGGTGCAACGAGACCAAGACCAGGAGGACTACGAGACGGAGGTCACCGTGGATCCCAAGACGGCATCATCACTAGAGCTTTGCGCAGGCGAAGACTACTTTTGTCAGGATAGTTGATACTAGTTGTCCCCCTTCAAATTAGCCCGCCATTGTTGGCTCCCTTCCCGCTCGATATTTGGGAAGAGGACCAGGGCATCTATAAATAGGACCAGCCACCCACAGGGCAGAGAGAAAAAAAAGAGATGGATCGAAGGATAGAGAAGATCAGAAAGAGAGAGAGAGAGAGAAGGGTGACTGAGCTCCTCCCAGCAGTTCATCGCCCCAGCCAAGAGCAGACCCTCACGAGACTGTTCTTCCTTGTATTGTTCACCATCATCAGCCCAAGAGGCAATCCACCACACCACACACTGGAGTAGGGTATTACACCACAACGGTGGCCCGAACTAGTATAAACCCCGTGTCTCTTGCGTTGTTCTTTCCTTAGTTCAGATCCTAGCAAGGCGGAGGGGTGCAGGTAGGTAGGAGGCGAAATCTCCGCGCGCACCCCAGTGTTCGAACCTCAAGGGTCTGCCGAAACCCGAAATCCGACACCGTCCTCATCGACGGGTATCTGCTTGGTTTCTGCCTTGTCTTGGGTGAACAACTATTTCTTCTTGGCGGGTGCAGCCCCGTTGGGCTCGGGGGTCTCCAAGCCGGCGGGCTGTGCCGACACCGCCGTCTTGAAGGCGAGCTTGAGTACCCGCAGCATGTCTCCGGTGTCCCCGTGCACGGTGAGGACACCGCTGCTCCCGGGCATCTTCATGAGGTTGTACGCCGGGTGCGTCGCGGCCATGAACTGGGCCAGCGCTGGGTAGCCGAGGATGGGGTTGTAGGGGAGGCCGATGGGGGCGATGTCGAAGTCGACCAGCTCTGTGCGGAAGTTGTTGTAGGTGCCGAAGGTTACTGGGAGCCGGATCTGTCCCAAGGAGCTGGATGATCCGCCCCCAACGCCTGAGAAGGGCCGACTGGGTTGCAGCCGTTCCAAGGGTATGCAGAGGAGGTTGAAGGCCTCGACCGAGAGCACGCTGAGGCCCGCACCGCCATCAATGAGAGTTCTGGTGACGGCCACCTGGCAGATGGTGGGGGTGCACAGCATGGGGAGCGCACCCGAGCAGGCCGAGTTGGAGGGGTGGTCCTTCGAGCTGAAGGTCAGGCCGGCCTTGGACGCTGCCCGGTCCGGGAGAGCCCCCTGCCGCGTGGAAGCGGCGCTGACCCGGCAGATGAACGGCTTGACGTGGTTACTTGTAGGCGGCGCCTGCGAGCCGCCCAGGAGGGCCGCGACGACCGGGGGTGTTGGTGTAGCGCGATGGGCGGGGAAGAGGCTGTGGGGCTCTTCCCAAGAGGCCACGGAGGTTGCCGGCAGGTGGAGCAGCCATGGGCGCGGAGCGCCGGTGAGGGCCATGGGGAGCCAGTTGGCCATGACCCTATCGTCACCTCCAGCTTCGAGGGGGGCCTCCTCGCTCGCCGGCAAGAAGGCCAGCGGATCTGTCGCGCCGCCGTAGCGTGGCGGCGTCGTTGGCTTGAACATGTCCGGCCACCGTACCCGTTGCAGGGCTGGGGCCAGGGCTCGGAGCCCCCTGGCCCCCGTGCTGGCGCTGGCGGCCAGAGCGGGCGACGCGCTACTCATCGCGAGGCAGGCCGTGACGGTGGCGGAAGAGAAAACTCCGGTGCACCCCTACCTGGTGCGCCAAATGTTGGATTTCGGGTTCCGGCAGACCCTTGAGGTTCGAACACTGGGGTGCGCGCGGAGATTTCGCCTCCTACCTACCTGCACCCCTCCACCTCGCTAAGATCTAAGCAATGGAAAGGAAAACACGAATGACACAGGGTTTATACTGGTTCGGGCCACCGTTGTGGTGTAATACCTGAAGGAAATATGCCCTAGAGGCAATAATAAAGTTATTGTTTATTTCCTTATATCATGATAAAAGTTTATTATTCATGCTAGAACTGTATTAACCGGAAACATAATACATATGTGAATACATAGACAAACAGAGTGTCACTAGTATGCCTCTACTTGACTAGCTCGTTAATCAAAGATGGTTATGTTTCCTAACCATGGACAAAGAGTTGTTATTTGATTAACGGGATCACATCATTAGTTGAATGATCTGATTGACATGACCCATTCCATTAGCTTAGCACCCGATCGTTTAGTATGTTGCTATTGCTTTCTTCATGACTTATACATGTTCCTATGACTATGAGATTATGCAACTCCCGTTTGCCAAAGGAACACTTTGTGTGCTACCAAATGTCACAACGTAACTGGGTGATTATAAAGGAGCTCTACAGGTGTCTCCAAAGGTACATGTTGGGTTGGCGTATTTCGAGATTAGGATTTGTCACTCCGATTGTCAGAGAGGTATCTCTGGGCCCTCTCGGTAATGCACATCACTTAAGCCTTGCAAGCATTGCAACTAATGAGTTAGTTGCGGGATGATGTATTACAGAACGAGTAAATAGACTTGCAGGTAACGAGATTGAGCTAGGTATAGGATACCGACGATCGAATCTCGGGCAAGTAACATACCGATGACAAAGGGAACAACGTATGTTGTTATGCGGTCTGACCGATAAAAGATCTTCGTAGAATATGTAGGAACCAATATGGGCATCCAGGTCCCGCTATTGGTTATTGACCGAAGACGTGTCTCGGTCATGTCTACATTGTTCTCGAACCCGTAGGGTCCGCACGCTTAAGGTTACAATGACAGTTATATTATGAGTTTATACATTTTGATGTACCGAAGTTTGTTCGGAGTCCCAGATGTGATCAAGGACATGACGAGGAGTCTCGAAATGGTCGAGACATAAAGATTGATATATTGGAAGCCTATGTTTGGATATCGGAAGTGTTCCAGGTGAAATCGGGATTTTACCGGAGTACCGGGAGGTTACCGGAACCCCCCAGGAGGTATATGGGCCTTAGTGGGCCTTGGTGGAAGAGAGGAGAGGCGGCCAAAGATGGGACGCGCGCCCCTCCCCCCTTGGTCCGAATAGGACAAGGAGAGGGGGCCGGCCCCCTTCCCCCTCTCTCTCCTCTTTTCCCCCCCTCCGCGAATCCTATTCCAACTAGGAAAGGGGGGGAGTCCTACTCCCGGAGGGAGTAGGACTCCTCCTGGCGCGCCCTCCTGGCCGGCCGCACTCCCCCCTTGAGCCTTTATATACGGAGGTAGGGGCACCCCCTAGAGACACAAGTTGATCCACGTGATCATATTCTTAGCCGTGCGTGGTGCCCCCTTCCACCATAGTCCTCGATAATATTGTAGTGGTGCTTAGGCGAAGCCCTGCGACAGTAGTACATCAAGATCGTCACCACGCCGTCATGCTGACGGAACTCTTCCCCGACACTTTGCTAGATCGGAGTCCAGGGATCGTCATCGAGCTGAACGTGTGCTAGAACTCGGAGGTGCCGTAGTTTCGGTGCTTGATCGGTCGGGGCGTGAAGACGTACGACTACATCAACCAAGTTAACGCTTCCGTTGTCGATCTACAAGGGTACGTAGATCACACTCTCCCCTCTCGTTGCTATGCATCACCATGATCTTGCGTGTGCGTAGGAAATTTTTTGAAATTACTACGTTCCCCAACAATACCCTACTCCAGTGTGTGGTGTGGTGGATTGCCTCTTGGGCTGATGATGATGAACAATACAAGGAAGAACAGCCTCGCGAGGGTCTGCTCTTGGCTGGGGCGATGAACTGCTGGGAGGAGTTCAGTCACCCTTCTCTCTCTCTTCCCCCCTTGTTCTGTGGGTGGCTGGTCCTATTTATAGTGGCCCTGGTCCTCTTCCCAAATATCGAGCAGGAAGGGAGCCAACAATGGCGGGCTAATTTGAAGGGGGACAGCTAGTACTAGCTATCCTGACAAAAGTAGTCTTCGCCTGCACAAAGCTCTGGTGGTGACGCCATCTTGGGCTCCACAATGACCTCCGTCTTGCAGTCCTCCTGGTCTTGATCTTGTTGCACCGAAATGGCAACCTTTGCCTGATGCCTCGGTACTCCGCGGCTGCGCTTGCTCCCTTTGCACCAAAGAGGAAAGGAGGACGCTACGCGGGCTGGCACCTGCCTGGCGCCTTTGGTCGTCATGGCTTGCGTCACGGGCACCTCGTGAGGTACCCCGCCTTGATCTCTCCGCCTCCTCGCGAGCCAGCCTGATGAGGCCGTGCCTGAGGAAGCTCCGCGTCGTCCGCCCCGTGAGGCTTGGCCCCTCGCGAGGGTCTTGGGTCTGTTCTGATGAAGATGGGCCGTGCTGGGCCCCCTTTTGAGCCACGCCGTAGGCCGCAGGCAGGCAAGTTTGGGGACCCCCGTTCCCAGAACGCCGACAATGTTGTAGGGTTGAACTTTCTTTGGCCATGTTATTTTGAGAAGACATGATTGCTTAGTTAGTATGCTTGAAGTATTATTATTTTTATGTCAATATTAAACTTTTGTCTTGAATCTTATGGATCTGAATATTCTTGCTACAATAAAGAGAAATACATGATGAATATGATAGGTAGCATTCCACATCAAAAATTCTGTTTTTATCATTTACCTACTCGAGGACGAGCAGGAATTAAGCTTGGGGATGCTGATACGTCTCCAACGTATCTATAATTTTTGATTGTTCCATGCTATTATATTATCAAACTTGGATGTTTTATATGCATTTAGATGCTATTTTAAATGATTTTTGGGACTAACCTATTAACCCAGAGCCCAGTGTCAGTTTCTGTTTTTCCCTTGTTTCAGTGTTTCGCAGAAAAGGAATAGCAAATGGAGTCCAAACGAAATGAAACCTTCGGAAAAGTTATTTTTGGAAAGAAAGCAATACAGGAGACTTGGAGTGCATGTCAGGGGATCAACGAGGAAGCCACGAGGCAGGGGGCGCGCCCTCCACCCTCGTGGGCCCCTCGTGGCTCCCCTGATGTATTTCTTCCGCATATATATATATATATATATCCATATACCCTAAAACGATTGGGGAGCACAATAGATCGGGAGTTCCGCCGCCAGAAGCCTCCGTAGCCACCGAAAACCAATCTAGACCCGTTCCGGCACCCTGCCGAAGGGGGAATCCCTCTCCGGTGGCCATCTTCATCATACCGGTGCTCTCCGTCTCGAGGAGGGAGTAGTTCTCCCTCGGGGCTGAGGGTATGTACCAGTAGCTATGTGTTTGATCTCTCTCTCTCTCTCGTGTTCTTGAGGTGTTACGATCTTGATGTATTGCGAGCTTTGCTATTATATTTGGATCCTATGATGTTTCTCCTCCCCTCTACTCGCTTGTAATGGATTGAGTTTTCCCTTTGAAGTTATCTTATCGGATTGAGTCTTTAAGGATTTGAGAACACTTGATGTATGTCTTGCGTGGGATGCCTGTGGTGACAATGGGGTATTCTATTGATTTACTTGATGTGTGTTTTGGTGGTCAACTTGCGGGTTCTGCCCATGAACCTATGCATAGGGGTTGGCACATGTTTTCGTCTTGACTCTCCAGTAGAAACTTTGGGGCACTCTTTGAGGTTCTATGTGTTGGTTGAATAGATGAATCTGAGATTGTGTGATGCATATCGTATAATCATACCCACGGATACTTGAGGTGACATTGGAGTATCTAGGTGACATTGGGGTTTTGGTTGATTTGTGTCTTAAGGTGTTATTCTAGCACGAATTCTATGGTTTTTTGTGACACTTATAGGAATAGCCCAACGGATTGATTGGAAAGAATAACTTTGAGGTGGTTTCGTACCCTACCATAATCTCTTTGTTTGTTCTCCGTTATTAGTGACTTTGGAGTGACTCTTTGTTGCATGTTGAGGGATAGTTATGTGATCCAATTATGTTATTATTGTTGAGAGAACTTGCACTAGTGAAAGTATGAACCCTAGGCCTTGTTTCAACGCACTGCAATACCGTTTACGCTCACTTTTATCATTAGTTACCTTGCTGTTTTTATATTTTCAGATTACAAAAACCATTATCTACTATCCATATTGCACTTGTATCACCATCTCTTCGCCGAACTAGTGCACCTATACAATTTACCATTGTATTGGGTGTGTTGGGGACACAAGAGACTCTTTGTTATTTGGTTGCAGGGTTGCTTGAGACAGACCATCTTCATACTACGCCTCCTACAGATTGATAAACCTTAGGTCATCCACTTGAGGGAAATTTGCTACTGTCCTACAAACCTCTGCACTTGGAGGCCCAACAACGTCTACAAGAAGAAGGTTGTGTAGTAGACATCACAACTCCTTGGAGGTGGAGGACGGGGTGGCTGAACCGGCGGGACGACCAAGTCGATGACGGATCCTCATCCGGTACGGTGGATGAGGGACGTCGAGGTGTTGCTGTGGACGACGTCGTCGGGGAAGAGGCTCCGGCTGGGTGGCAGACGGAGGAGGGTGTGGGGCTTCGCGGGTTTTGCTGGCCTCGGTGTACGAATGGGTGCACGGATGGGATGGGAGTGGGGGAACCATGGCTTTGGGACGCGCTTATCCGAAATGTGGGGTAAGTTACGAAAGTACCCCCACCGATTTGAGGCGGTTCTTTCGGTTCAGGGTATCACGGGCATTTCATGTGTCGGGATTTCACAGGAGGTGGGAGTTTTCGCGCGTGTTGTAATTTTGGAATAGCAAGGCGCGGGTTGAGATGGAGGGAGTTGTCGGAGCGCAACGAGACAAAGATATATCTTAAATATTTTGGGCTAACAAGGCGCGGGTTGAAATTTCCGGACAAGCCTAACGTGTACTGTACCAAATCAATTCGCACTACAAATGCCATTCAAAACTTTGAATTCATGTTATGTTGAATTAAAATATTTTACTACGTGTATAATGCATGCAACCTAGTACTCAAATGAACGTTTTAGTGCATTCCAAATGTATATACTACCGCTTCAATATGAACTAAATTTGAATTCGTTTATCTATTTGAATAAGATCTACAATAATGATTGTTGTGAAGTCAAAGCATTTGAATTCGTTTTTGTGTTTTAATAAGATCTACAATCGTCATTATTGTCAAGTTAAACCATCGTTTGTGCATTATCTTCACAGCACACCACATGATTAGTCTCGAGTTACATATGAACTATGTGCACTATATGAACTCGAACTCGATTTTTTGAATCCACTTTATGTTGATTTCAAATCAAAGTACATTTCAAGCTCTAGCTAGATCTTCACAAAGTAAACCATGTCTCATATGTATACTGTGTTTATCACATTATGTATGGTGCCCCGTGATAACCCACAAGTATAGGGGATCGCAACAGTTTTCGAGGGTAGAGTATTCAACCCAAATTTATTGATTCACCACAAGGGGAGCCAAAGAATATTCTCAAGTATTAGTAGCTGAGTTGTTAATTCAACCACACTTGGAAACTTAATATCTGCAGCAGGGTATTTAGTATCGAAGTAATATGATAGTAGTGGTAATGGTAGCAACAGGTAACGATAGCAAAAGTAATGTTTTTGGTATTTTGTAGTGATTGTAACAATAGCAACGGCAAAGTAAATAAGTGAAGAACAATATATGAAAAGCTCGTCGGCAATGGATCGGTGATAGAGAATTATGCCGGATGTGGTTCATCATGTAACAGTCATAACCTAGGGTGACACATAACTAGCTCCAATTCATCAATGTAATGTAGGCATGTATTCCGAATATAGTCATACATGCTTATGGAAAAGAACTTGCATGACATCTTTTGTCCTACCCTCCCGTGGCAGTGGGGTCCTAACGGAAACTAAGGGATATTAAGGCCTCCTTTTAATAGAGTACTGGACCAAAGCATTAACACATAGTGAATACATGAACTCCTCAAACTACGGTCATCACCGGAAGTGGTCCCGATTATTGTCACTTCGGGGTTGCCGGATCATAACACATAGTAGGTGACTATAGACTTGCAAGATAGGATCAAGAACTCTCATATATTGATGAAAACATAATAGGTTCAGATCTGAAATCATGGCACTCGGGCCCTAGTGACAAGCATTAAGCATAGCAAAGTCATAGCAACATCAATCTCAGAACATAGTGGATACTAGGGATCAAACCCTAACAAAACTAACTCGATTACATGATAAATCTCATCCAACCCATCACCGTCCAGCAAGCCTATGAAGGAAATACTCACGCACGGCGGTGAGCATCATGAAATTGATGATGGAGGATGGTTGATGATGACGATGACAACGAATTCCCCTCTCCGGAGCCCCGAACGGACTCCAGATCAGCCCTCCCGAGAGAGTTTAGGGCTTGCTCCATATCGTAAAACGCAATGAATCTTTTTCCTTTATTTTTCTCTCCGAACACGAATGTATAGAGTTGGATTTGAGGTCGGAGGAGCTCCAGGGGGCCCACAAGGTAGGGGGTGCGCCCAGGGGGGCAGGCGCGCCCCCACCCTCATGGCTAGGGTGTGGGCCCCTGGTCTTGATCTTTTGCCAGTATTTTTTATTATTTCCAAAAATAATCTCCGTGAAGTTTCAGGTCATTCCGAGAACTTCAGTTTCTGCACATAAATAACACCATGGCAATTCTTCTGAAAACAACGTCAGTCCAGGTTAATTCCATTCAAATCATGCAAGTTAGAGTCCAAGACAAGGGCAAGAGTTTTTTGAAAAGTAGATACGACGGAGACGTATCAACTCCCCGAAGCTTAAACCTTTGCTTGTCCTCAAGCAATTCAGTTGACAAACTAAAAGGGATAAAGAAAAACTTTTACAAACTCTGTTTGCTCTTGTTGTTGTAGATATGTAAAGCCAGCATTCAAGTTTTCAGCAAATATTATGAACTAACCATATTCACCATAATGCTTAGGTCTCATGTTTACTCATGTCAATGGCATAATCAACTAGCGAGCAATAATAATAAATCTCGGATGACAACACTTTCTCAAAACAATCATAATATGATATAACAAGATGGTATCTCGCTAGCCCTTTCTGAGACCGCAAAACATAAATGCAGAGCATCTTTAAAGATCAAGGACTGACTAGACATTGTAATTCATGGTAAAAGAGATCCAGTCAAGTCATACTCAATGTAAACTAACAATAATGAATGCAAATGACAGCGGTGCTCTCCAACTGGTGCTTTTTAATAAGAGGGTGATGACAAAACATAAAAGTAAATAGATAGGCCCTTCGCAGAGGGAAGCAGGGATTTGTAGAGGTGCCAGAGCACGATTTTGAAATAGAGATGAATAATGTTTTGAGCGGTATACTTTCATTGTCAACATAACATCCAAGAGATGGCGATATCTTCCATGCTACACACATTATAGGCGGTTCCCAAACAGAATGGTAAAGTTTATACTCCCCCTCCACCAACAAGCATCAATCCATGGCTTGCTCGAAACAACGAGTGCCTCCAACTAACAAGAGTCCAAGGGGGAGTTTTGTTTGCAATTATTTTGATTTGATTTGCATAAAGCATGGGACTGGGCATCCCGGTGACCAGCCATTTTCTCGTGAGTGAGGAGCGGAGTCCACTCCTCTTGAGAATAACCCGCCTAACATGGAAGATACGGACAGCCCTAGTTGATACATGAGCTATTCGAGCATACAAAATAGAATGTTTATTTGAAGGTTTAGAGTTTGGCACATACAAATTTACTTGGAACGGCAGGTAGCTACCGCATATAGGAAGGTATAGTGGACTCTTATGGCATAACTTTGGGGTTTATGGAATTGGATGCACAAGTAGTATTCCCGCTTAGTACAGGTGAAGGCTAGAAAAAGACTGGGAAGCGACCAGCTAGAGAGCGACAACAGTCATGAACATGCATTAAAATTAATCAACACCGAATGCAAGCATGAGTAGGATATAATACACCATGAACATAAATATCGTAGAGGCTATGTTGATTTTGTTTCAACTACATGCGTGAACATGTGCCAAGTCAAGCCACTCGAATTGTTCAAAAGAGGATACCACCCTATCATACCACATCACGACCATTTTAATAGCATGTTGGCACGCAAGGTAAACCATTATAAGCTCCTAGCTAATTAAGCATGACATAAGAAACTATGATCTCTAATTGTCATCGCAAACATGTTTATTCATAATAGGCTAAATCAGGAACGATAGACTAATCATATTTACAAAAACAAGAGAGGTCGAGTTCATACCAGCTTTTCTCATCTCAATAAGTCCATCATATATCGTCATAATTGCCTTTCACTTGCACGACCGAATGATGTGAATAATAATAATAGTGCACGTGCATTGGACTAAGCTGAAATCTGTGAGCATTCAATAAACAGGAGAAGACAAGGCAATATGGGCTCTTTTCTCAGATCAACAATAATGCATATAAGAGCCACTTTAACAATTAAATCATGGTCTTCTCCTATCGACCCCCAAAGAAAAGAAGAAAAATAAAAATATTTACACGGGAAAGATCCCACCAAGCAAAAGAAGAACAAGAAATCTTTTGGGATTTTCTTTTTTAATTACTACTACAGGCATGGAAATTAAAACTAGCTAAAAGCTACAACTAATTTTTTTGGTTTTTCTTAAGGTTTATTAAACACACAAGAAGAAAGCATAAAAAGGAAATAAACTAGTATGGATGATACAATGAAAAAGTATGAGCACCGACAACTAGCAATGAGTGTGTGAACCTGAATGTAATGTCGGTGGGAAATACGCACTCCCCCAAGCTTAGGCTTTTGGCCTAAGTTGGTCTAATGCCACGGATGGCCTGGCGGATATCCAAAGTTGTAGTTGGGGTCGTACTGAGATGCAGCAGTCATTGCATCGTGGGCTGCAGCTTGGAGGCGAGCTATCTCAACCCTCCTCTTATACTCTTCCGCCTCCTCTCTGGTTATAAAATATCTCCCCTTTGCCTGAAAATCAAAAAAAGTAGAAGCAAGGAGAGCGGCGTGATAGGTGCGTCGTGTGTCAAAGATTAGTCGGTACTGGAGGAACTGATCATTCCTCTCAACAAACTGATGACGAACCATAGCCTCATAATCCAAATAAGCAGGAGGCAACTCAATATCATCCTCACGTATGGTTATACCAAGAAAATTAGCTATGCGGATTGCATAAATTCCACCAAAGAAATCTCCACTAAATCTATGAAGATGCAACCTACGTGCAACAATGGCTCCCAAATTATAAGATTTATCTCCTAACACAGCATTCCTAAGAATACTGAGGTCAGGGACACACATGTGACATGCTTCATCTTTACCATTAATGCATCTACCTATGAATAGAGCAAAATAATGTATAGCAGGAAAATGAATGCTCCCTATGGTAGCTTGTGCTATATCTCTAGATTCCCCCACAGTTATACTAGCAAGAAAATCTCTAAATTTAGATTTGCGAGGTTCACTAGCACTACCCCATTGTGGAAGTTTGCAAGCAGTGGTAAAGTCCTCTAAGTCCATAGTATAAGAATTTTCATAAAGATCAAACAGGACAATTTGAGAATTACGTGAAGATGAAAATTAAAACCTCCTCACAAAGGAACTAGTGAGATCGTGGTACTGATGGCATTTTTCTGCCTCAAAGCTCACAAGATCAGCGTTACGCAAATATGCGTTAAATTCTTCCTTAATTCCTGCTCGATCCATGAAGTCCTCTAAAGGCCATTCACAAGACCGCACTGGAGCGTCCCTTGGTGGCTCATCATTAGCATCACGCATTGCAAGCCTGGGTCCTTGTTTCCTTGAAGAACCACCTTGGTACATTTTCCTAAACATATTTCTTCCTCTGAAAAATTTCTGAAATTTTTAGTAACTTCGAAATAAAAGTGAACCAAACTCAACAAAATTGATAGCAACTACTCCTACAAGTGCCTAGAGCCTATATCATGCATTAGAACTACTTGGAACCATATAAATTTGACATGCAAGCTCAAGAACAGGGCCACCTAGGCAGCACAAATTTGCAATGAATAAAGCACTAGAACAAAAACTAATTGGACCAACGGAGGAGTCACATACCAAGGAACAATCCCACAAAGCAGTTTTGTGAGAGGTGCTTTGAGCAAGGAGATCGAAAATCGCAGCAAAATGAGCTAGAACTCGTGCTTGAGCTGGATAATGGTGTTTGTGGGAGGAAGAAGGAGTGTGTGGGTACAGGAATAAGTGGAGGAGGGCCACCGTGGGCCCACGAGGCAGGGGGGTGCCCCCAGGGGGGTAGGGCGCGCCCTCCACCCTCGTGGCCAGGTGGATGCCCCCCTGCTGTGTTCTCAGTGCCAAATATTCTCAAATATTCCAGAAAAAATCATATTTAATTTTCAGGGCATTTGGAGAACTTTTATTTTTGGGGTATTTTTATATTGCACGTATAATTCAGATAACAGACAGAAAATACTATTTTTACTTTATTCAAACTAAATAACAGAAAGTAAAAAGAGGGTACAGAGAGTTGTGTTTTCTAACTTCATCCATCTCATGATCATCAAAAGGAATCCATTAACAAGGTTGATCAAGTCTTGTTAACAACTCATTCCGAATAACATGGAACCGGAGAATTTTCGAATAACACTAGGTTACCTCAACGGGGATATGCACATCCCCAACAATAAGAATATCATATTTCTTCTTGACGCTAGGAAGAGGAAATTCAAAACCTCCAAAAATAATCGATGGAATTTTTCCAATAGAATTGATACTGTGAACTTGAGGTTGTTTCCTCGGAAAGTGTACCGTATGCTTTTTATCTCTTTGGTCGTAGGGAACCCGTACTATCAAGAGGGAATCCTCATTAGAAAGAACTGGGGGAATCTTTTCACGTACACCTTCATCACCCCTCCTTTGTCTTTCTCAGGTGTGTGTGAGAGAGAGAGTTTTCCTTATCTCTTCCCTTATCTATTCCTGCTCACTGTTTCTGCCCAGCGGTTGTACCGCTCTCTGGAGCGGTTGTACCGTTGGGTCTTATCGCTCATCAGCTTTGCTCGAGCGGTTGTACCGCTGCCTCCGGGCGGTGGTACCGCCACCATGCTCTGCAAAAGCTAGGGCGGTGGTTCCGGCCATGCACCGCTCAAGTACCGCTCGTGCTTATGTTTTGATGCGGTTCTTGGGCGGTAGTGGCCCGGTTGGTCCGGCCGTTCCTCGATGACCGGTACCACCGGTGGTTCGAGCGGTTCTTCCGCTCAGAACTTAGCCGCCCAAGAGCTCAAGGCCATGCGGTTGTTCCGGCCAGGCACCGCCCAAGTACTGGTCAAGCTCCTGTTTTGATGCGGTGGTTGTGCGGTGGCTAGGCGGTTAGTCCGGTTAATTTTCTTAGCCGGTACTACTGCCTGCAGGTCCGGTTGTACCGCTTGGTAGGGTTCTGTAGATACACCATGAGTCCCGGTTGTACCGGGACGAGGACCGGTTGTACCGCTGTAGTGCAAAAAACGCAGTAACGGCTGGAATTTAGGGTTGCTAACTTGCTATATAAGGGAGCTTCTCCCACCTACCACTCTCACCTTTGACCTCTCTCACTCCACCATTAATGCACTTCAAGCTCTCTTGCCCGATCTCTCTCTCTAGCCACTCAAACTTGTTGATTTGTTAGGGATTGAAGGAGGGGACCTAGATCTACACTTCCACCAAAGGATATTTGCTTCCCCCATACTTTCTTGTGTGGATTTTGTTACTCTTGAGTGTTTGAGCACCCTAGATGGTTGAGGTCCCCTCGGAGCCATATTCCATTATGGTGAAGCTTCGTGGTTTCGTTGGGAGCCTCCAATTAAGTTGTGGAGAGAGCCCCAACCTTGTTTGTAAAGGTTCGGTCGCCGGCTTCAAGGGCACCAATAGTGGAATCACGGCATCTTGCATTGTGTGAGGGCGTGAGGAGAATACGGTGGCCCTAGTGGCTTCTTGGGGAGCATTGTGCCTCCACACCGCTCCAACGGAGACGTACTTCCCTTCAAAAGGAAGGAACTTCGGTAACACATCCTCGTCTTCACCGGCTCCACTCTTGGTCTTCTCGTCCCTTTACTTTTGCAAGCTTACTTATGTTACTTTCCTTGCTTGCTTGTGTGCTTGTATGTGTTGAATCATATAGGTTGCTCACCTAGTTGCACATCTAGACAACATACTTTGATGCAAAGTTTAATTTGGTAAAGAAAAGTTAAAAAATGTTAGTTGCCTATTCACCCCCCCACCTCTAGTCAACTATATCGATCCTTTTAGTATGAACTACAAAATTTTTTAACTGCCATCCTCGGATAAAAATGACATGAATAAAAAAGAGCCATGTGAATACAAGAAAGAAAGAAAGAAAACATAATAAAAAAAGTGTCATCTCTTAATAAACAAAAAATGGCATCTAAAAACCAAAAATGCCATCTCTTAATAATAAAAGTGCCATCTCTTAATAAACAAAAAATGCCATCTAAAAAACAAAAAATTGCATCTCTTAATAATTAGCAATGTCATCTCTTAATAAATAAAAATGCCATCTATTAATAATAAAAGTGCCATCTCTTAATAAACAAAAAATGCCATCTAAAAAACAAACAATTCCATCTCTTAATAATAAAAATGATATCTCTCAGTAATTAAAAATGTCATCTCTTAATAACTAAAAATGCCATCTATTAATAATAAAAATTTCATCTCTTAAATAAAAAATGTCATCTCTTACAAAAATGCCATATCCTAAATATAAAATATGCCATCTTTTAATAATAAAAATGACATCTGTTAATATTAAAATGCCATCTTTTAATTATTAAAATGCCATGCTCTTAGTAAAAAATGCCATTCAAAACATGGGAAATGACATGCTACATACAATAAAAAAATGCACATTGCTTAGAAAAAATCACCTCTATTTTTTGTTCTTTCAAACAATGTAAAAATTCAAGATTTGTTGATTTTTTTTCAAATGCAAAACAAAAACAAAAACAACTCGAAATGGATAAAAGATGTTTGAGCGCCAAAGTATTCACAAAACTTACACTAGCCCAACCGGTCAGTGCCCTCTGCAGCTCTCCAGGATGGTGCGATCCTCAGCCTGTGCTTTTTTGGGAGAAAATGAAAAGGGAGGTTCGCTAGGAGATCACCTACAGCGAGCACATCCAGAGAGTTGACATGGCGTTAGATTCATGCCAAGATCTACGTAGCTACTCCCTCCGTTTCAAATTACTTGTCACAGGTATGGATGTATCTAGATCAGAAAAGACGTTCGCTAGAACCTGGCTCCTGGCTGACGTATGCCAGCTAACATTTCTGATATATTTTAATAAGAAGTAAGGCATACAAAATGCTACCTTTGTGCGGAAGCGGATTAGGAGCACTCGGTGCTCCACCCCCCTATATTTAAAAATAATTTAATAATTCAAAAAAGCCAAAAAAACCTTGGATATGTTTTTGAACCAAATATGACTAGGTATTGTACTCATATAAAATGTTTGGCCAAGGAATAATTCTCGTTGACTTCGGGGCAAAATAACAAATTTATGACGACAATATAGCATGAATAGTACTTGTATCTACCATTTTTTGGGAAATCTTTGACCTCGGATACAATAAAAGTCATTTCCTATTTAAATCTTTTTATACAAGTGCAATACCTGGTCATGTTTGATTCCATAAAAAGTTCCGGGATTTTTTGACTTTCTTTGAATTACTAAATTATTTTTAAATATAGGGGGGCGTAGCACCCGAGACCTCCTATGCATTTTCGACCTCTCTGCGCACTAATATAAGACGTTTTTACAAGAAAAATACACAGAAGCTCCTGGGTGCTCTACACCCCTATAATTGTAAAAGATACCCAAAAAATAAAAAAAATCTGACATTTAGGGATATCAAACATGGGTTCCCAATCTACTCCTGTGTGAAATTTCGTGAAAAAAAATCCCAAAAACGTGTCCGTGGCGAAGGAAATATTGTCCGAATAAAAATCTATCCAAACAGTTTTTTTTTCTATACATAGGAAAATTTGTCTTTTTTGCCACGAATACGTTTCCTGGTATTTTTTTCATGAAATTTCACACAAGAGTAGATCGGGAACCCACGTTTGATATTCCAAAATCTCAGATTTTTTTTCAAATTTCTCGGCATTTTTTAAATGAATTGTTCATATAGGGGTGCAGAGCACCTGAGTGCTCCAAATCCTCGTCCGTTTTTGCAGTTCATAGTTTACAGAGGGAGTGCATTTTTTGAGGAAGGAAAGCATACAAAATACTATGGCGCTCTGGACCAAATAGCTGGACAGTGCTGCTACAATCTTCAATTAAGTGAAGTACACCACACAACTTTGATCCTCTGATCCTAAAGTATACAACTACCTCCCTTCCAGACACCGACTTGAACTTCTCTAACTTCGTCTATGGATTATAAAATAACACTCGTAACTCGTAAGATTGTTCAATAAAAAATAAAAGATAAAAATGCTTCAAAGAATAGTACTAACATTTTTACGTACCACTTCCTCCGTTCCTAAATATAAATCTTTCTAGATATTTCTATAGACTACATACGGAGCAAAATGAGTGAATCTACACTCTAAAATGCACCTACATACATCCATATGTGGTCCATAGTGAAATCTCTACAAAGACTTATATTTGGGAACAGAGGGAGTAAATAACAATGAAAGTTGCATCTTAAAAAGTGCCCATGTCTACAAGGTCATGTATTTAAAAACGGGAAATTTTGATTTTACTATGAACTAGTCTTGAATTATAATCCACACAAAAGGACCTTGCATCAATGTCTGAAATATGATCATACTAGAAGTGGTTAGTACACAACCATGGACACAGATAGACCATTAACATGGCAGAGCCAGTAAAATGGCAAAGTAGCCAGCACATATAGACCATTAACTTATTCCCAAAGCTCCTTCCTCAAAAACGAAAACAGCCTATTTTTTTCACAATGGAAGAATACCAAGATATTACATGGTACATGTTCATAAGGTTTCCAGTTTTTACTGGTGCAGTTCAAGCTGGAATTACAAATTATAAGTTCACTTGCTTCCACTGCTAGTTTACAGACCATGTGTACTAACAATCTAACTAGTGTAGCTTAGATCTTCTCTTCAGTGGAGATCCGGGAGAAGTGAGAAATAGAAAATCTGTCTATATGGAGCATGTGGCAAGCTTCCGTGACGAAAACAATCTAACTAGTGTAGCTTAGATCTTCTCTTCTCCCTCGCACAGAAGACAGGAATCGGGATATCTATTCTGTCAGCTTAGAAACAGGGGCGAAACAAGAATGCTGGGATTTTGCAGCGAGAGTAGAAGTTTGATCCAAACATCATGCCTTTTTCCGCTACTGAGTCCAAGGAAGGTTCCCAGAGTATGGCACCATGCCGCAATAGGAGAATAGGCCCTTCAATTCAGGGCAGCCATTGGGGTAGGGAATGGTACGGTGAAACGGGTCTCTCTTGAGCCTCTTTACACGAAGAGAACCAACACATCCATATGGATCTTCTTGGAACTGAGACCTGACAGAGGCTTCACCTTTCAGAGCTGCCTCCTTTGCTGTAGCTGTAGCTGGGGTACCTGAGAAGAAGAACCTTTCTTCTGGGAACCCAAGTGCAGATCTGTGCAATTGTGCAAACCTTTCCTCCTTAAAATCATAGCTTACAACCTAAGCAACAAAATGTTCAGAGTCGCAAATTAGCAAACTATCAGACATTCAAAACTTAATTGGAAGTACAGAAAAATGCATTACCAACAAGTAATATGTGAAATAAGGTTTCAGCAGAAAGCCTTGACAAAAGGAAAAAAAAAACTTACAGTTATATTCTGTGGGTATGTTCCAGTGAGTTCTCTGAAACGGCAAATGCTAAATAGGAGATTCTCAAAACTATCTCGTGCATGCTCCTCAGTGAGTGCCCGGTTCCTTACACTATCATCATTTCCTGTGCATGTACATGCAAATAGTGAAGTTTTTGCCAGATGGTTGCCAAAATAACTAAGGAACTCGAACTGGATACATAAACAACGGTGGTAATACTGTGCTGAGATGAGAAGGTAAACACGATAAACTTCAGGAAGCATCAACCTCTTCAGTCCTTACATTCTGACTATCCATGTTTCAGAGATGGATTTATGAGCTGAACTACATGTTTGACACAATTAGAGAACTCATCAGCCATTTTCCAATGGCCTCTGCAAAATGTGAGCAGCTTGCTGTCAATGATGTTTTCTACAGCCATTTTAATTATTTACTTCCACGATAGTAAATTTATGATCATGCATCAACATATCTATATACAGAACCTAAAACAAGCATGTTGTTTGCTTTGCATTTTCATCAGAGCAACTGAGTGTGTATGTAGTCAGAACTCAGAAAGTAATTGTACATCTAGGTCTTGTTGTTTCAAGTTCAGGATACATATGACGAACAATCGACAAAAAGACTAATCAGCACCACATTTCCGAACCCCGTTATGCCAATAATAATAATCTTACTAAAGCACGAAAGAAGGAATGTTGATGTAACCTGCAACTCACCAAACCAGCCTTCCGACTCTGCAATAGCCCAGTAGCTCTGCGCCTCGCTCCTCGGCCCTGCATCTTTCCTCGTCTCCCCACCGCTGAACAAGAGGAGCGCGTCCTGATCCCTCGCCGCGATCTCCACCCCCTCCTTGATGTGCGCCAAGAAGGTGGCCGCCTGGCCGGGGTGCTTCTGGTACGGCTCCAAGAACCACGAATCCTCGCGGTCGGTCTTCCCGCAGCTGGCGCTGGTGTATATCGAATGGCCGGCCACCATGACGAGGTTGCGGAGGCCCGGAAGCGGGTGCGCCCCGACCTCATTGCCGCCGCTCCTCATCGTCCTGAACCGGGTCTCGTACACGGACAGGAGGATCAGAACGCTCAGCCCGAAGGACAGCAGGATGAGGGCGACCGCGACGGGGTGCGCCTCGTAGAAGAAGCGGATCTTCATCAGCGCCGAGCCGAGGGGGGCGGGGGCGTCGAGATGCGAGGCCTTTGGCTTGCGGCCCTTGCGGGGGATCCCGGACTCGAGATCGTAGTCGGCTCTAGGGTAGCGGAAGGACTTGGGGCTCCCGGGGCCGAATCCCTGGCTGCTCATCGAGCTCTCCGGAGCTCCGCCGCCTCGGGGCGGCCGGATCTAGGTGGTGGTGGAGTGTAGGAGAGAATTTAGAGCGCCATTGGATCGGTCGGATTGGAGCTCGGGGCAGGAGGTCGGAGATCAGAGCAGCGTGGGGGAAGATAGAAGGGACCGGAGGAGAAAGAGGCGAAGGTACCGTGCAGGATGGTGGAAGGGAAAAAGTCTAGCCGTGGAAGATCCGATGATTCAGATAGTTGGCTACTTCGTGGCAGATGGAGCCATGGTCCCATGGACGCGGTCCTCCAACCTTGCTCCTCCATCCGCACCACCATGGTCATCTACGGTCATAAATATCGTCGTTGGATACCTCACCCCCAAAGGGCAACATGGATGATGCCATGGCGGAATCCATGGGTCACGTCCATGATGGTAAATTGCACGCGAAGAATGTCGTCCGGAGGAAGCGACGGTGAAGGAAGTTGTGGCCGAGGAGGTGGTCAACATCGACCTAGATGTGTCCCCTCCGTTGTGGCCGTTGACCCCGCTCGCGTCCGCCCTGCTGTCGACAAGGAAGATGTCACCCCTCCTCTCTCCCTCGTCGGACAACAATCCGTCGTCCGAATGGGAGGGGGGATTCCGGACGGTTGGACATAGCCAGAGGGTCTGGAGACGGTGCGCATCTGGCCGTAGATCCAGTGGACACGGATAAGCACGGGCAGCTTCGACACCTGGTCTTGCCAGATCTACTTCGACAAAATGTCGCAGCAAGACACAATACATTTTTCCTCCATTTTGTATTGCTTCTTTCGTTTTTCGCTATGCCATTGGACCAACTTGATACATGTGCCATTAGTTTATTTAGGGTCATGGTCATTTTCGGACAATTTCATGACGAACATGATCAATGAGGGTTAAGAGTCTATGAAATATGACTTGGGGGATCCCAATTTTCCTACACATGATGTTGGGGGAACATTGGGTCTACCAAAAAAAAGGCAAAGATACAAAGGTAAGATGTCCGACATTCTCAACCTACGAGGATGCTTTGTTGGTTAAATCTTGGTTGTCCATAAGCATAGACCCTATATGTGGCACGGAGCGAAAGGGCAACAAGTATTGGGAAAACATCCACAAGCACTACAATGAACACAAGGAATATGTGGAGCCGAAGCCAAGTTTATCGGCCACTATGCTTTGGTGGTTGGTCAGAATCAAAGTGGGGTTGGAGACAATAGTCACATAAGTTGAATTGCTTCGTTTTGTCATCACTTGCATCACCAGTCTTGTTTGTTGTATTCTCATGGGTAATTCTTGATTGATAGATGGGTTGGCGGCCATTTTGTACCAACAAACCGAGAAGAAGCCATTCATTTTAAGCCATTGTTGGATGAAATTGAATGGCAAACCAAAGTGGCAACATCTTGTGGATGACCTCAAGAGCGACAACAAGAGGTCGAAGAAAAATGATGGCTCAAGGTTGCAACAATCCACTGGATTGGATGACGAAGAGGAAGAAGTTGTAGGGGAGGATGGATGAGCCACCATGCCAACTGAAAGGATTGATATAGTTTACTAGAGGGGGCGTGAATAGACAACTAACATTTTTTAGCTTTTCTTTATCAAATTAAACTTTGCATCAAAGTAGGTTGTCTAGATATGCAACTAGGTGAACAACCTATATGATGCAATAACAACAAGCACAAAAGCAAGCAAGGGATGCAACACAATATAAGCTTGTGCAAGTAAAGGTGAGAGATAATCAAGAGTGGAGCCGGTGGAGACGAGGATGTGTTACTGAAGTTCCTTCCCTTTGAGAGGAAGTACGTCTCCGTTGGAGCGGTGTGAAGGCACAATGCTCCCCAAAAAGCCACTAGGGCCACCGTATTCTCCTCACGCCCTCACAAAATGCGATATGCCATGATTCCACTATTGGTGCCCTTGGAGGCGGCGACCGAAACTTTACAAACAAGGTTGGGGCAATCTCCACAACTTAATCGGAGGCTCCCAACAACACCATGAAGCTTCACCATAATGGAATATGGCTCCGCGGTGACCTCAACCGTCTAGGGTGCTCAAACACCCAAGAGTAACAAGATCCGCAAGGGATTAGTGGGGGGAATCAAATTTCTCTTGGTGGAAGTGTAGATCGGGGCCTTCTCAACCAATCCCTAGAAAATCAACAAGTTTGATTGGCTAGGGAGAGAGATCGGGCGAAAATGGAGCTTTGAGCAATAATGAAGCTTGGGGAGGGAAGAGGTGGTCTTTTGGGGGAAGAAGACCCCCTTTATATAGTGGGGGACAAGATCCAACCGTTACCCACCTACTCAGCCCGCGATACGCGGTACTACCGCACACGCCCGCTGTACTACCGCATGGCGCTACGGTACTACCGCACATTGCCGCGGTACTACCGCTCGTGCGGTAGAAGCCAGGTGAGGTCCTGTTGCGCAAGGCAACGAGCGATAGAACCGCCTGAGCGGTACTACCACGCGCCCCTGCGGTACTACCGCAGGGCAGGGCTCAACTGGGCTGGGAAGAGGCACGGACTAAATAAATTTCATTCGTGACTACTTCCGCTGAGTTTGGGACGTGTGAAAATCTGGCACGGTACCATCGCTCGCAGGGAGCAGTACTACCGCGTAGGGGCGGAAGTAAAAAAATTACTTCCGCGCGCGCCAGCGTTCTGGGCTAGAGGCAGCGGTACTACAACTCGTGAGGAGCGGTACTACCGTGGGCCCCTGCAGTACAACTGCTCCCTTGAGAAGTACTACTGTATGCCATAGCACTTGGAGGCCTTCATCTCGCAGCGACAAGGATAAACGGACGGTGGTCCAACGCAGCGAAGGAAAGGTGGTGCAAAGGAACAGATGTGTACGTGATGATTCCACCCTAACCTTTCCGAAGCGGACCCCCTCTTAATAGTACGGTTTTCCTACGACTCAAAATCCACCAAAAAGAAATGTAGAAAAACCGCCGTCTTTGATATGCTCCGAGGGGCACCAAATCGTCTTGTGCCTATACATGAGATATCTGAAATGCTCAGTCCGCAAATGCACTGTCATCAATCACCAAAACCACATAGGGAGAAATGTGCCCTTACAATCTCCCCCTTTTGGTGGATTGATGACAATACGTGATTTGCACATAAGGATATAAAATGAACATAAGCAAACCCAACATCTAAAAAATATAGACAGGCTCCCCTAGATGTGTGCACTCTATAGATATGCTTTGGACTGCACGACACACATACTAGGATCAACACTCCCCCTATATTTTATAGACAAGGCAAAACTTGCAATAATATAAGTGACAATAAGCATTGAGGCAAGGTAAAGTAAGTGAGCATGAAGTAAGGGCACAAGATAACATAAGCTCACAATCTACTAACATACTAGAGAAAAGATAAGATAACCTTGAGGGCATATGTCTCACACCATATGATAGCATAGGTCTCCTGGTCTCACACGCACACCAACACAAACCAACAAACCAAAGCGACGAAGGTTCAATGAAACGAAAGCAACAAGACACAAGACTCGTAAATCCTACACTCTCTCCCCCTTTGGCATCGAGACACCAAAAAGGCAGAGAGGACACCTACGACACAGGTGGTAGCTCCCACTGACGCGATCACCCATCAAGCTCCTCATCTGTCTCAGCAGCAGGAATGGACTCCCCATATGACTCAGTCCATTGATAGCCCTGCTTCGCCATCCAGGCAGCCTCAGGAGTGATGTTCTTCTTTGACCCGCTCACGACGTCCTCGCCAAGCTTCCTTAAGATCCTCTTGTCGCGCTGGCGACTCTCCTTCTAAGCAACATGGGCCTTGTACTGTCCCTTGGCCTGCATGCATAACAGAGCCTTCATCTTGGCCTTGAGCTTCTTAGCCCAAGATGGCTCAGTAGATGGAGGTGAATACCTCGCAGAACTGTCCTCAGCCTCCTCCTCCTCAAACTCATCCTCATCAACGTCCATGCGAGCAGCTTCGGCCTCAGCCCGGGTAGTGGTGTTAGCCCACTTGTTCTTCTGGTGTAGCTTAATGGGCTCATGGCGAATCCAGTTGGGAGCAAGGAACTCTTCGCCCAGAAAGAGCTTCTCCCAAGTCTTCGAGATCAAGAGGAACAAGTAAGGTCCATAGATGGGCACCTTACGGTGGAATACAGCAAATTGAAGCTCACTCCACATGATGTGAGAGATATCAAGTGGTTCAGGTTGTTGACGACGGGCTTCCTCACACATGAGCATCATGTCCACGAGATAGGAGTGCACCTTGTCCTTGTCGCTTATGCGAGGAAATAGAGAGTTGCGGAAGATCCGGTGCATGATGTCAAGAAACAGGTTCAACACAGAAGACTTCTTGCCACAAGGGAGGGTCTTCTCAACAAGAAAGGGTTGAAGCTTGTTCTTGTTGGCAACCTCGGGGTTGGCGTGTGGGCGGGCACCAACGGGCGCATCAAGCCCTTCACCACGAACATGCAACAGCTCCATGAACTCCTTCCACTCAGCAGTCATCCTCTTCCCATTTGTCATCCAAGTCATGGTCCGCTTCTCATCCGTGTGGAAGTGGACAGAAGCAAAGAACTGAGCCACAAGCTCCGGGTCAAAGTCAAGGTGGAAAGTGATGATCCCCTCAATACCAAACTGCTCCACCAAATCCAGAGGCTCTCCAAAATATGCCTGGTTCTTCTTCAGATGTTCCATTTCAATCCACTAAACTGGGACATAGATGTTCTGCTTGGCCTTGATCACGTCTAGGTAGATGATTTTCTATTGCTTGGTCTAGAACAAGTCATTTTCCCTTGAGAGCTCTCTAGGCCTAACATAAGGGTTGAGCTTCCTTCGAATCAAAAACTCTGCTTGAGGCATTTCATCCATGCCGATGTTTGGCTCCTTGAACTTGCTAGCTATGTCTTGACATGGCGTTGTGGGGCACTGGAGCCCTCAGGAGCTTCTTGGTTGCGCAACCGCTTGGAGCTCGTGTCACGGTCGGGATTTGAGCTCCTGGCATTGGAACCGGAGCCACCACCTATGACACACAACACAAACACATGAGAAGAGTGAGAAGGATTATTGCAAAGACCAAGGCCAACACCAAAGGAAACATGTAGAAATGAGATTTGATGGACAAAACAAAGTAATTTGTTACTCAATGATGACCCACAAGTATAGGGGATCTATCGTAGTCCTTTCGATAAGTAAGAGTGTCAAACCCAACGAGGAGCAGAAGGAAATGATAAGCGGTTTTCAGCAAGGTATTCTCTGCAAGCACTGAAATTATAGGTAACATATAGTTTTGTGATAAGATAATTTGTAACGAGCAACAAGTAACAAAAGTAAATAAAGTGCAGCAAGGTGGCCCAATCCTTTTTGTAGCAAAGGACAAGCCTGGACAAACTCTTATATAGAAGAAAGCGCTCCCGAGGACACACGGGAATTATCGTCAAGCTAGTTTTCATCACGTTCATATGATTCGCGTTCGGTACTTTGATAATTTAATATGTGGGTGGACCGGTGCTTGGGTGCCGTCCTTACTTGGACAAGCATCCCACTTATGATTAACTCCTATTGCAAGCATCCACAACTACAAAATAAGTATTAAGGTAAACCTAACCATAGCATGAAACATATGGATCCAAATCAGCCCCTTACGAAGCAACGCATAAACTAGGGTTTAAGCTTCTGTCACTCTAGCAACCCATCATCTACTTATTACTTCCCAATGCCTTCCTATAAGCCCAAATAATGGTGAAGTGTCATGTAGTCGACGTTCACATAACACCACTAGAGGAGAGACAACATACATCTCATCAAAATATCGAACGAATACCAAATTCACATGACTACTAATAGCAAGACTTCTCCCATGTCCTCAGGAACAAACGTAACTACTCACAAAGCATATTCATGTTCATAATCAGAGGGGTATTAATATGCATATAGGATCTGAACATATGATCTTCCACCAAATAAACCAACTAGCATCAACTACGAGGAGTAATCAACACTACTAGCAACCTACAGGTACCAATCCCAGACTTAGAGACAAGAATTGGATACAAGAGATGAACTAGGGTTTGAGAGGAGATGGTGCTGGTGAAGATGTTGATGGAGATTGGCCCCCTCGCGATGAGAGGAGCGTTAGTGATGACGATGGCAATGATTTCCCCCTCCCGGAGGGAAGTGTCCCCGGCAGAACAGCTCCGCCGGAGCCCTAGATTGGTTCCGCCAAGGTTCCGCCTCGTGGCGGCGGAGTCCCGTCCCGAAAACTTGCTTATGATTTTTTCCTTAACGAAAGACTCCATATAGCAGAAGATGGGCATCAGAGGGCCACCATGGGGCCCACGAGGCAGGGGGCACGCCTAGGGGGGTAGGGCGAGTCCCCCACCCTCGTGGCTGGTGAGTGGCCCCCCTTTGGTACTTCTTGCACTCAATATTTTTTATATATTCTGGAAATAACTTCCATGAAGTTTCAGGACTTGTGGAGCTGTGCAGATTAGGTCTGTAATATTTGCTCCTTTTCCAGCCTAGAATCCCAGCTGCCGGCATTCTCCCTCTTTATGTAAACCTTGTAAAATAAGAGAGAATATGCATAAGTATTGTGACATAATGTGTAGTAACATCCCATAATGCAATAAATATCAATATAAAAGCATGATGCAAAATGGACGTATCAACTCCCCCCAAGCTTAGACCTCGCTTGTCCTCAAGCGAAAGCCGAAATCGAAAAATATGTCCACATGTTTAGAGATAGAGGTGTCGATAAAAATAAAATACGGACATGAGGGCATCATGGTCATTCTTAGAACAACAGCTTATATAATTATTGTCATATGATCTCTTATGCTAGAGTAACAATTCAATAACAATTTCAAATATGAATCATAAACTTCATTGAAAACTAACAAACTATAATCTCAGTCATTGAAGCAATTGCAATTTATCATAACATAGGAAAGAGTCAATATAAGAGCTTTTCAGCAAGTCCACATACTCAACTATCATATAGTCTTTCACAATTGCTAACACTCACGCAATACTTATGGGTATGGAGTTTTAATCGGACACAGAGAAAGATAGGGGCTTATAGTTTTGCCTCCCAACGTTTTACCTCAAGGGTAATGTCAACAATAATAGTTCATGAAAACTCACATCCAATTAGCCATATATACCAGGATCTTTCCAACATATTGTGCTTGACAAAAGATAAAATGTAAAAAGGAAAGGTGAAGATCACCATGACTCTTATGTAAGGTGGGAGATAAAAGTAAAAGATAGGCCCTTCACAGAGGGAAGCAGAGGTTGTCATGCGCTTTTATGGTTGAATGCACAAAATCTTAATGCGAAAGAACGTCACTTTATATTGCCACTTGTGATATGGACCTTTATTATGCAGTCCGTCGCTTTTATTTCTTCCGCATCACAAGATCGTATAAAGCTTATTTTCTCCCACACTAATAAGTCATACATATTTAGAGAGAAATTTTTATTGCTTGCACCGATGACAACTTACTTGAAGGATCTTACTCAATCCATAGGTAGATATGGTGGACTCTCATGGCAAAACTGGGTTTAACGGTATTTGGAAGCACAAGTAGTATCTCTACTTGGTGCAAAGAATTTGGCTAGCATGAGGGGAAAGGCAAGCTCAATCATGTTGGATGATCCATGACAATATAATTTATCTCAGATGTAAGAAAACATAACCCATTATGTTGTCTTCCTTGTCCAACGTCAACTCTTTAGCATGTCATATTTTAATGAGTGTTCACAATCATAAAAGATGTCCAAGATAGTGTATTTGTATGTGAAGACCTCTCTTTCTTTATTACTTCCTATTAATTGCAACGATGACCAAAACTATGTTTCTCAACTCTCAACAACTTTTATTCATCATACTCTTTATATGTGAGCTCATTACTCTCCATAAGATCCATATGATCTCTTTTATTTCTTTTTATTCCTTCTCTTTTCTTTTATTCACTCAAGATCATGGCAAAATAATCAAACCCTTGACTCAACACTAATCTTTATTATATAGCTCACGGACTCGATTACATAAAGGGATCATAAAGCAAAACTCAAAACTAGATCATACTAAAGCTTTATTCCATTAGATAAAGATATTACTAAAAGGATCGAACTAAGAAAAATGGTAAAGATAAAAGTGATGGTGATACGATACCGGGGCACCTCCCCCAAGCTTGGCAGTCGCCAAGGGGAGTACCCATACCCATGTGATTATATCTCTTTTCTCGGAAGTGGTGGTGACGGGGTTGTTGATGAAGTAGGCTTGTCGTCCATCTTCCAAGGCATAGGCTCAGCATCATAGAAGGATGAATGAGTCTCCGGGATCCTCAAATCTGCAGCCAAACTCATCCTCTTGAATCTATATTCATACTCACAGTTTTGGTTTTGCAGGTCATAGATCTGGGCTTGGAGGTGCTCGATTTTCTCATGAAGCTTGAAGATGGCCTTCCCAATGTCCTTGGCGTCTGTCGGTGTCAAAACTGGCGGATCTCGGGTAGGGGGTCCCGAACTGTGCGTCTAAGGCGGATGGTAACAGGAGGATGGGGACACAATGTTTTACCCAGGTTCGGGCCCTCTTGATAGAGGTAAAACCCTATGTTCTGCTTGATTGTTCTTGATGATATGAGTATTACAAGAGTAGATCTACCACGAGATCAGAGAGGCTAAACCCTAGAAGCTAGCCTATGGTATGATTGTCTGTTGTCCTACGGACTAAAACCCTCCGGTTTATATAGACACCGGAGGGGGCTAGGGTTACACAAGGTCGGTTACAAAGGAGGAGATATACATATCCGTATTGTCTAGCTTGCCTTCCACGCCAAGTAAAGTCCCATCCGGACACGGGACGAAGTCTTCAATCTCGTATCTTCACAGTCCAACAGTCCGGCCAAAGGATATAGTCCGGCTGTCCGGAGACCCCTTAATCCAGGACTCCCTCAGTAGTCCCTGAACTAGGCTTCAATGACAATGAGTCCAGCGCGCAGTGTTGTCTTCGGCATTGCAAGGCGGGTTCCTCCTCCGAATACACCACAGAAGAGTTTGAATACAAGGATAGTGTCCGACCCTGCAAAATAACTTTCACACACCGCCGTAGAGAGAATAATATTTCCACAAATCTAATCTGCTGACACGTTTTGACAGCATGACATCACGCCACCGCCCGGTCATTACTTGAACCGTTTTTCTTTAACTAGCCCCGCACATAACGCGAGGCGGTTTTTTGACACGTCTTGTCAAAGCAGAGATCGTGTTCCCCTTATCACGGGATTCTCATCAATACAAACATGGGTAAACCAACCGTGCCTGTTGGTATGACTCCTAGATCTTAGGTAAGTCTCAAACGGCCACGAGGGGGACACCTGATATTCACCCTCTTTATAAAGGGACATGGCCTTTTCTTTTTCCCCTCCCGCGCTCAATCGAATCCTTCCCCCGCCTCGAGTTCTAACACCCAAAGCTCAGGTCAGGCGCTTCAGACCTTCAATCATGTCCGGATCCAGCCTTCAAGGCCGGTGGATGCCTTCCTCCGTCACAGAGGAGGACATCAAGAAGTTGAGGGAGGCCAGATATCTGACCGCCAAAATTTCGCATAGGCTGCCCGCCCGAGGGTAGGTCGTCCCTACTCCCGAACCCAACGAGAGCGTCGTGTTCGTCTCCCACTTCCTCCGAGGACTAGGCCTCGCTCTGGATCCCTTTGTTAGGGGTCTTATGTTCTATTACGGGCTGGATTTTCACGATCTGGCCCCGGATTCCCTTCTTCACATCTCGTCTTTTATCATTGTATGTGAGGCCTTCCTCCGCATTACCCCTCACTTCGGCCTGTGGCTCAAGACCTTCGATGTGAAGCCGAAGATGGCCGAGAGGCAGTATGTAGCGTGCGGAGGTGCTTTAATAAGCAAAATTGCTGACGCTCCATGGCCAAAGGGTTCCTTTCCAGAGGTGTCCGGATTGTGGCAGCGGGAGTGGTTTTACATCACAGCGCCCTGAAGTGCCAAATGGGCAGCTGCCCCCGCCTTTCGCTCGGGCCCCCCACCACAACTGATGTCATGGATCAGCAGGGGGCTGAGCTGGGGTCCAGCCAAGGACGTGCCAATACCGCAGAGCCGTATCCGAGATCTCTTCGAGGGAGATTTCAGTTTGGTTATGGTAATGCAAGTTATGCTGGTTCGTCGGGTCCAGCCTTGCAAACGCCGACCCCTCCGTATGTGGGAATTCAACCCGGAAGGACCGCGCGCTATTCAGCATTTCCTCGGCATGATGCACGAGGAGATGTACAAATCGTTCTTCGGACCCCAAATAAAGTGTCTGGACACCACCGAGGACGTGGGCCTAAGTTGCAACCGCCCCGCTGCCCAAGTAAGTAATCCCATGGCCGAACACACTGTCCTTTTATTTATCATGACATCATTATGAAGAATCGCTCTTTGACTAGGACTGGATAACAAAGGCGAAGCTGATCTGGTGTTCGGCTCCCCTTCTTGAGGGGTTGGACAATCCGGTGTTGGAAAAGATGCTCGAGCCAGCACCTTGTCTAGTGCCCTTAAAGGAAGATGAAGGTGGGAATAAAGAGGGTGAAAGCGGGGCTCCATCGCTATCTATTCCAATCGAGGGAATGAGCGCCTCCGCGAGGAAGGATAACCAAGGGGAAGAACCTGACATTCTTTCTCCCCGGGGAAGGAAGAGGACCACCTCCGAAGATCCGAAAACTAAGGTTTCCAAATGGGAGAAGAAATCTCCGCCAGAGGGTCCTGCCTCGGAGGGTATTCTGGCCACACAATGTCCGCGCGGGGATCAGTCCTCTACCGAGCTGTAAGTCATCAAAAAGTACTTAATAGTGAAGATATCCTATCTTACTTCCGAAGACAATAATCGATGCTTATAAATTGTAGTCCGGATCGCAGCCCTTCTCGACAGAGTTCATATTCGGGGGATCTTCTTCCGGAGATGATGGAGAGCAAAATGCCTCCCCCGGACTCCCCAACTCAAGAAGCGGGCGACCTTGAAGTGTTGTCGCGATGGTTATCTCCAGATCCACTAGGGCCAGAGGATAACCCTTTGGCTGCCCGGCATTCCCAGTATCCGGCTCCTGAGGGGAGCGACAACAAGGGTCCGTACAGTGTGCAGTCGGACGCGTTGAAGGATCTTCTGGGGCAAGCTGTCGTCTTGGAAGCGCATCGTACGCTAATGGGTACGGTAATTGAAAGGATTTCATCCGCTGAAAGCGGTTTGCACGAAGCTTTTATGAGTCTGCTGAAAGGCTTCGAGGTACCTGAAACAATATATGCCTTTAACAGTACCGCATACGTTAGGTAGTATGCCCATGCAGATAGTAGCCCCTGAGACTCTGGTTGTCGTCGAGAACGGCGACAAACAGCGGATCATAGTCCCAGATAATAACCAGATCGCCTTTATGTGTAGGTAATTGAAGCTTCGGTGGTGAGCCGGACTGATGGTTTTGCTGAACTAAAGCGGCAACTGGATGCGGCAGATGCCGACATCGTGCTTGTCAACAAGCGGCTTGACGAGGCACAGGGTGAGTGGTTTTTTTGGTGATCTTCACATAATAAGAGCAGCATGATGCCAACATCGTTAACATGTTGTGACTGCGGATGGAACTGCCACCGTGGAGACCCTTCGGGCGGAGCTTGCTCGAGCCAAGGAGCAAGCAAGGAGTATCAATGCAGCCGCTTTAAAGGCGGCCGAAGAGTTAAGGGCCGAACAGGCCGCGCATTGCGAGAGCAAGGAAAAAATAGCCAAGATGGCCGTAGAGTTAAAAGATGCCGCTGACCATTACCGGCTTCTTGAAGAAGAAAACCGGGCGAAGGTGACAGACCTGGAGAAGGCCCGGGTGGCTGCCAAGGAAGCCCGCTCCAAAATTAGAGCGACAAAGGAGGAGCTGAATCAAGCTGCAGATATCGTGTCTGGGAAGCCCTTCTTGTTGCAGACTAAGTTCGGAGATCCGAAATATGCTCCTCTAGACCGGCTATGGAGTTCTGCGGACGCGTACATGGATTTGGCTGCAAGTGCTGCTGACGCAACCGAGTACTTCAAGGATCAGAAAGGTCCCGAAGTGGAAAAGATGTTTTGGTCACAGTTTCACGCTCCCGTCCGTCCGCTGCTACTGAATGAGCGATTGACCGGTTGGGCCGAGCTCCATAGGTTTTCCGGACTTGCCATGAGGTCCGTTGTGGATCACCTGTGGCCGGGAGGGCCAAGGCCGAGTAGCTATTTTAGCTTAGTGCAACAATTCTTGAAGCTATGCCACGCGTCGATGCTGTAAAGAGATCAGCGTGCATAGAAGGTGCGCAGATGGCCCTTGCCCGTGTCAAAACATACTGGGCAGATATGGAGGCCACCACTGTTGTGGCACAGGGTTCGGCCATAGGCCGAGTTGCTGCCGAGCACTACTTTGAGGAAGTCCTTGAAGGTGCTCGTTCGATAGAGGCTCAGTGCTCGAAGAATATTATTTTCCAGTGACATGTAGTCCCATTGTACAAACAATGTTTTTCTGAATTAATCAAGGCTGTATTTATACTTTTGCCCGAAAGTACTATGATGCCTCATGTGCGGCCGTTTATGTATATATGTATATAACCTGAAAGTTTGCAGTCGTCGACTTCCGCCCCCACGCATATAATGCGGGGGTGTTCGCAAAAGATGCATATCCACACTTGATCCAATGTCTTGGTCCGTTAAGGAGGTGATAGCGTAGCGAACGAGGCAATTGGACTATATTGCTTTAACACTTTCACTTAGCCATATGAGTTTGACAGTGGGGCTACTATATAACCCTTGGTACTTCTGCGCTCGTCCAAATATGGTGCACGTGCGTACATGACTGGGAAACGGCCCTTCGTTAATGCGGAGGAATCCCGAAGATTCCGATTAGTCATCGAGTGGTTGACCAGTCTCTCGCTATATCATGACAGTCAGTTTTCGGCTTTCTCTACTGAGGTGCTCGTCCGGATGAACCAGGGCACAATCGCAGTAGTTCTCCCAGTGCTACCTTAGCCGATATAATGGAACATAAGGTACCAAAACGTGAGAGCCGGGCAAACCCAACATTTGACCAAAGACATGATTCAGAGCTGATGCATATAGAGCCAAACTCGCGACGCCGAACACTCCCTAAGGTGTTTGGTCTTTATAACATATACCGGGCTAAACAATGCCCTTTATAAGAAACCCCATGTGTCCGGGTACGTGCAAAATCCTGGCGTGGCCACATGCCAATAACGCCGGCATCCTTCTCGGTTGTGTGCAGTATCCGGAGGATGTGAGCAACAAGAGATAGTAAGAAAGGTTTACACATGGCCTTAATCTAAAAAGAAACCTTTGGGCGGGTCCCCGCTGCACGTTTGCACCCGTGTCTCCGTTGTGCCATGTCCTGGACGGGTGTAGCACGATTGTATCCTACAAAAATAAAGAACTTAGGTGAAAGTTGCCGTGCCGAAAAGAAGAATGAGTTATCAGAATTCCAGAGAAGCCTAGTTGAGCTGGGCTAGCCCTGATTACACGTGGGAAGCCCCTGGTATCGTGTTATGAGGTTTCGAAAACCAATATCATGCATGTATGATGGGACGCCGGACTCGTCTAACCATGTCCGTGGTCTTGACGACCTGCCATTTTTTCTGGTTGGTGAGGCCGTCTAGTGTGCAGCTGTAAAAGCCGCTGCGTCCTCTTTCGTACGTGAAGAACGGTTGGTATTTCCGCGAACTTTAATGACGCCTCGTGGACTGGGCATCTTGAACTTGAGAAAAGCATAATGCGGTATTGCGTTAAAACGAGTGAAAGCCGCCCTTCCGAGTAGCGCTTGAAAATCACTTCGGAATGGAGCGACGTGAAAAGTTAATGTTTCACTTCAGAAGATATCGGGAGAACTGAATACCACCTCTAGTAGTAGAGAGCCCCTGCAGTGGGCCTCTTGGCCTGGTATTACTCCCTTGAAGGTAGTATTATTGCGGCTTATTTGTGTCGGGTCTATCCCCATTTTGCGGACTGTGTCCTGATATATCAGGTTTAGATCACTGCCGCCGTCCATTAGGACCCTTGTGAAATGGTACCCGTTTATTATTGGGTCTAACACCAAGGCCGTCAGTCCTTCACACCGGATATTTGTATTGTGATCCCTACGATCAAAAGTGATCGGACAGGCCAACCAGGGGTTGAGCCTATGGGTGACGGGCTTTATGGCGCGTGTGCATCGGGGTGCGTGATTGCTTCCCCCCTTTGTCACCTGGATCATGTTTACTTTTTTAACCTCTGGTGGGAACTTCTTCTGTCCTCTGATACGTCTCCAACGTATCTATAATTTTTGATTGCTCCATGCTATATTATCTACTGTTTTGGACTATATTGGGCTTTATTTTCCACTTTTATATTATTTTGGGACTAACCTATTAACCGGAGGCCCAGCCCAGAATTGCTGTTTTTTTGCCTATTTCAGTGTTTTGGAGAAACAGAATATCAAACGGAGTCCAAACGGAATAAAATCTTTGGGAACGTGATTTTCTCACCGAACGTGATCCAGGAGACTTGGACCCTACTCCAGGGAGTCAAAGAGGAGGTCACAAGGGTGGGGGCGCACCCCCTTGCCTCGTGGGCCCCTCGGTGCTCCACCGACGTACTCCTTCCTCCTATATATACCTACGTACCCCCACACAATCAGAACAGGAGCCAAAAACCTAATTCCACCGCCGCAACTTTCTGTATCCACGAGATCCCATCTTGGGACCTGTTCCGGAGCTCCGCCGGAAGAGGGCCGTCATCACGGAGGGCTTCTACATCATCATAGCCTCTCCGATGAAGTGTGAGTAGTTTACCTCAGACCTTCGGGTCCATAGTTAGTAGCTAGATGGATTCTTCTCTCTCTTTGAATCTCAATACAAAGTTCTCCCCCTCTCTTGTGGAGATCTATTCGATGTAATGTTCTTTTTGCGGTGTGTTTGTTGAGACCGATGAATTGTGGCTTTATGATCAAGTCTATCTATGAATAATATTTGAATCTTCTCTGAATTCTTTTATGTATGATTGGTTATCTTTGCAAGTCTCTTCGAATTATCCGTTTGGTTTGGCCAACTAGATTGGTAGTTCTTGCCATGGGAGAAGTGCTTAGCTTTGGGTTCGATCTTGCGGTGTCCTTACCCAGTGACAAAAGGGGCAGCAAGGCACGTATTGTATCGTTTCCATCGAGGATAACAAGATGGGGTTTATTTCATATTGCATGAATTTATCTCTCTACATCATGTCATCTTGCTTAAGGCGTTACTCTGTTTTTAACTTAATACTCTAGATGCACGCTGGATAGCGGTCGATGAGTGGAGTAATAGTAGTAGATGCAGAATCGTTTCGATCTACTTGTCACGGACGTGATGCCTATATACATGATCATGCCTAGATATTCTAATAACTATGGTCAATTCTGTCAATTGCTCAACAGCAATTTGTTTACCCACCGTAGAATACTTATGCTCTTGAGAGAAGCCACTAGTGAAACCTATGGCCCCCGGGTCTATTCTCATCATATCAATCTCCATCACTTTAATCTTGCTTTGCTTTTTTACTTTGCTTTACTTTTTACTTTGCATCTTTATACCAAAAATACCAAAAATATTATATCTATCAGATCTCACTCTCGTAAGTGACTGTGAAGGGATTGACAACCCCTAATCGCGTTGGTTGCGAGTAGCTATCGTTTTGTGCAGGTACGAGGGACTTGAGCGTGGCCTCCTAATGGATTGATACCTTGGTTCTCAAAAACTGAGGGAAATACTTACGCTACTCTGCTGCATCATCCCTTCCTCTTCAGGGAAAACCAACGCAAGCTCAAGACGTAGCAAGAAGGATTTCTGGCGCCGTTGCCGGGGAGTCTACGCAAAAGGTCAACATACCAAGTACCCATCACAATCCCTATCTCTCGCATTACAGTATTTGCCATTTGCCTCTCGTTTTCCTCTCCCCCACTTCACCCTTGCCGTTTTATTCTCCCTCTCTCTCTCTATCCTCCCTCTCCATTTGCCTCTTGTTTGCTCGCGTGCTAGTTTGTTTGCTTGTCGTCATGGCTAGTCCTCTTTCTGCTCCTATGTCTCCCGAGTTTGAAGTCCTTCACTCCAAACAAAAGCAAGGAGAAAACTTAAAGGATGCTTGGTTTAGAATGATGGAATCTTATCGTAAATGCACCCTAGAAGTAAATTTCAGAATTTTGCTTTGCAACTTTTATGTTGGGCTTAATATGTCTCATAGACAACTTTTGGATTGTGTTGCCAAAGGCAATTTTATTGAAATTGATCCCAGTATCGCGCATGAAATTATAGAAGGTATAGTAGGAACTTTACCTCAACAAAAGGTTCCCCATCATACCCAAGAGAAAACACAAGTTTTTGAGAAAATTTGTGAAGTAACTAAGATTTTACAGAAATCTCTTGAACCTCTTAAGAGCGTTAGCGTAAATCTTCACCGCATGAATATGTTGATTACTCTTTGCAATAAGCGGTTGGATTCTTTAGATCTCAAATCTCTGAATATGAAGGGAAACGTAAGGAACCTCCCGGATTCGAGCATAACATCACTAAAAGAATTAAGAATCAAGATGACAATACTTAGATCTATCCTCGCTCTTATGCCTAGCTAGGGGCGTTAAACGATAGCGCTTGTTGGGAGGCAACCCAATTTTATTTTTATTCCTTGATTTTTGCTCCTGTTTAGTAATAAATAAATTATCTAGCCTCTGTTTTGGTTGTGTTTTTTGTGTTTAATTAGTGTTTGTGCCAAGTAGAACCGTTGGGAAGACTTGGGGAAAGTCTTCTTGAACTTGCTGTAAAAAATGGAAACTTTAGCGCTCACGAGAAATGCTGTCATTTTTATTTGAAGAGTGATATTTAGTTAATTCTTTTTGAAGATGATTAATAGATACATTCCTCACGTCCAGCAATTTATTTTAGAATTTTTGGGGTTCCAGATCTTGCGCTAGCTACAGATTACTACAGACTGTTCTGTTTTTGACAGATTCTGTTTTTCGTGTGTTGTTTGCTTATTTTGATGAATCTATGGCTAGTAAAATAGTTTACAATCCATAGAGAAGTTGGAATATAGTAGGTTTAACACCAATATAAATAAATAATGAGTTCATTACAGTACCTTGAAGTGGTGTTTTGTTTTCTTTCGCTAACGGAGCTCACGAGTTTTCTATTTTGAGTTTTGTGTTGTGAAGTTTTCAAGTTTTGGGTGAATTCTTTTGATGGATTATGGAACAAGGAGTGGCAAGAGCCTAATCTTGGGGATGCCCATGGCACCCCCAAGATAATCCAAGGACACCAAAAAGTAAAAGCTTGGGGATGCCCCGGAAGGCATCCCCTCTTTCGTCTACTTCCATCGGTAATTTACATGGAGCTATATTTTTATTCACCAACATGATATGTGTTTTGCTTGGAGCGTCTTGTATTATTTGTGTCTTTGTGTCTTAGTATGCCACAATCATCCTTGCTGTACAAACCTTTTGAGAGATCCATACATGAATTAAAATTTGATAGAATACTCTATGTGCTTCACTTATATCTTTTGAGCTAAGTAGTTTTGCTCTATGTGCTTCACTTATATCTTTTGAGCTATGTAGTTTTGCTCTATGTGCTTCACTTATATCTTTTGAGAGTTATAATTTAGCTCTATGTGCTTCACTTAGATCTTTTAGAGCACGGTGGTGGATTTGTTTTAAAGAAACTATTGATCTCTCATGCTTCACTTAAATTATTTTAAGAGTCTCTTAATAGCATGGCAATTTGCTTAATAATAATATGCTTGGTATTCAAGATTTGTGAAACTTTCTTTTGAGTGTGTTGAATACTAAGAAAATATTGAAGCATGATAATTTTTTTGAGATATGGAGGTGATAATATTAAAGTCATGCTAGTTTAGTAGTTGTGAATTTAAAGAATACTTGTGTTAAAGTTTGTGATTCCTGTAGCATGCACGTATGGTGAACCGTTATGTGATGAAGTCGGAGCATGATTTATTTATTGATTGTCTTCCTTATGAGTGGCGGTCGGGGACGAGCGATGGTCTTTTCCTACCAATCTATCCCCCTAGGAGCATGCGTGTAATACTTTGCTTTGATAACTTCTAGATTTTTGCAATAAGTATATGAGTTCTTTATGACTAATGTTGAGTCCATGGATCATACGCACTCTCACCCTTCCACATTTGCTAGCCTCTCTAATACCGCACACCTTTCGCCGGTATCATACACCTACCATATACCTTCCTCAAAACAGCCACCATACCTACCTATTATGGCATTTCCATAGCCATTCTGAGATATATTGCCTTGCAGCTTTCCACCATCTAGTTCATCATGACACATTCATCATTGTCATATTGCTTAGCATGATCATGTAGTTGACATAGTATTTGTGGCAAAGCCACCGTTCATAATTTTTTCATACTTGTCACTCTTGATTCATTGCATATCCCGGTACACCACCGGAAG
Organism: Triticum urartu; assembly: GCF_056163025.1. Classification (NCBI taxonomy): domain Eukaryota; kingdom Viridiplantae; phylum Streptophyta; class Magnoliopsida; order Poales; family Poaceae; genus Triticum; species Triticum urartu. The sequence goes on from NC_141874.1 coordinate 513,956,878, forward strand.
CATCCATATAGAGTCATACTTTGTTTTAGAATCGATTTGTAATCATTGAGTTGCAAATAAATAAAAGTGTGATGATCATCATTCAATAGAGCATTGTCCCCAAAAAAAGAGAAAGGCCAAAGAAAAAAAAGGAGGCCCAAAAAAAGAAAACAAATAAAAAGGGGCAATGCTACTATCTTTTTTCCACACTTGTGCTTCAAAGTAGCACCATGTTATAGCGAGTCTCATATTGTGTGCTTCAAAGTAGCACCATGTTCTTCATATAGAGAGTCTCATATGTTGTCACTTCCATATACTAGTGGGAATTTTACATTATATAACTTGGCTTGTATATTCCAATGATGGGCTTCCTCAAAATTGCCCTAGGTCTTCATGAGCAAGCAAGTTGGATGCACACCCACTTAGTTTCATTTTGAGCTTTCATACATTTATAGCTCTAGTGCATCCGTTGCATGGCAATTCCTACTCACTCACATTGATATCCATTGATGGGAATCTCCATAGCCCGTTGATACGCCTAGTTGATGTGAGACTATCTTCTCCTTTTTGTCTTCTCCACAACCACCATTCTATTCCACCTATAGTGCTATATCCATGGCTCACGCTCATGTATTGCGTGAAGATTGAAAAAGTTTTGAAAATGTTAGAGTATGAAACAATTGCTTGGCTTGTCATCGGGGTTGTGCATGATTTAAATACTTTGTGTGGTGAAGATGGATCATAGCCAGACTATATGATTTTGTAGGGATAACTTTCTTTGGCCATGTTATTTTGAGAAGACATAATTGCTTTGTTAGTATGCTTGAAGTATTATTATTTTTATGTCAATATAAACTTTTGTCTTGAATCTTTCTAATCTGAATATTCATACCATAATTAAGAAGATTTGCATTGAAATTATGCCAAGTAGCACTCCGCATCAAAAATTCTCTTTTTATCATTTACCTACTCGAGGACGAGCAAGAATTAAGCTTGGGGATGCCTGATACGTCTCCAATGTATCTATAATTTTTGATTGCTCCATGCTATATTACCTACTGTTTTGGACTATATTGGGCTTTATTTTCCACTTCTATATTATTTTTGGGACTAACCTATTAACTGGAGGCCCAGCCCAGAATTGTTGTTTTTTTGCCTATTTCAGTGTTTCGGAGAAACATAATATCAAACGGAGTCCAAACGGAATAAAATCTTCGGGAACGTGATTTTCTCACCCAACGTGATCCAGGAGACTTGGACCCTACTCCAGGGAGTCAAAGAGGAGGTCACGAGGGTGGGGGGCGCCCCCTGCCTCGTGGGCCCCTCGGTGCTCCACCGACGTACTCCTTCCTCCTATACATACCTACGTACCCCCAAACGATCAGAACAGGAGCCAAAAACCTAATTCCACCGCCGCAACTTTCTGTATCCACGAGATCCCATCATGGGGCCTGTTCCGGAGCTCCGCCGGAAGAGGGCCGTCATCACGGAGGGCTTCTACATCATCATAGCCTCTCCGATGAAGTGTGAGTAGTTTACCTCAGACCTTCGGGTCCATAGTTAGTAGCTAGATGGCTTCTTCTCTCTCTTTGAATCTCAATACAAAGTTCTCCCCCTCTCTTGTGGAGATCTATTCGATGTAATGTTCTTTTTGCGGTGTGTTTGTTGAGACCGATGAATTGTGGGTTTATGATCAAGTCTATCTATGAATAATATTTGAATCTTCTCTGAATTCTTTTATGTATGATTGGTTATCTTTGCAAGTCTCTTTGAATTATCCGTTTGGTTTGGCCAACTAGATTGGTAGTTCTTGCCATGGGAGAAGTGCTTAGCTTTGGGTTCGATCTTGCGGTGTCCTTACACAGTGACAGAAGGGGCAGTGATACGTCTCCAACGTATCTATAATTTTTGATTGCTCCATGCTATATTATCTACTGTTTTGGGCAATATTGGGCTTTATTTTCCACTATTATATTACTTTTGGGACTGACCTATTAACCGGAGGCCCAGCCCAGATTTGCTGTTTTATGCCTATTTCAGTGTTTTGAAGAAAAGGAATATCAGACGGAGTCGAAACGGAACGAAATCAACTGGAGAAGTTATTTTTGGAAGGAAACACACCCGATGGACTTGGACCCCACGTCATAAGATACGGGAGCTGCCCATGAGGGTGGGGGGCGCCCCCCCTAGGGCGCGCCCCTGCCTCGTGGGGCCCCCGTGGCTCCCCTGACGTGCTTCTTCTGCCTATATAACTCCATATACCCTAAAACTTCCAGAACGCAGATTAGATCGGGAGTTCCGCCGCCAGAAGCCTCCGTAGCCACCAAAAACCAATCTAGACCCGTTCCGGCACCCTGCCGGAGGGGGCAATCCCTCTCCAGTGGCTATCTTCATCATCCCGGTGCTCTCCATGACGAGGAGGGAGTAGTTCTCCCTCGGGGCTGAGGGTATGTACCAGTAGCTATGTGTTTGATCTCTCTCTCTCTCGTGTTCTTGAGATGATACGATCTTGATGTATCACGAGCTTTGCTATTATAGTTGGATCTTATGTTTCTCCTCCCCCTCTTCTCTCTTGTAATGAATTGAGTTTCCCCTTTGAAGTAATCTTATCGGATTGAGTCTTTAGAGATTTGAGAACACTTGATGTATGTCTTGCCGTGGATATCTGTGTTGACAATGGGATACCACGTGCCACTTGATGTATGTTTTGGTGACCAACTTCCGGGTTCCGCCCATGAACCTATGCATAGGGGTTGGCACACATTTTCGTCGTGATTCTCCGGTAGAAACTTTGGGGCACTCTTTGAGGTTCTATGTGTTGGTTGAATAGATGAATTGAGATTGTGTGGTGCATATCGTATAATCATGCCCACGGATACTTGAGGTGACATTGGAGTATCTTGGTGACATTAGGGTTTTGGTTGATTTGTGTCTTAAGGTGTTATTCTAGTACGAACTCTAGGGCTGTTTGTGACACTTATAGGAATAGCCCAACGGATTGATTGGAAAGAATAACTTTGAGGTGGTTTCGTACCCTACCATAATCTCTTCGTTCGTTCTCCGCTATTAGTGACTTTGGAGTGACTCTTTGTTGCATGTTGAGGGATAGTTATGTGATCCAATTATGTTAGTATTGTTGAGAGGACTTGCACTAGTGAAAGTATGAACCCTAGGCCTTGTTTCAACACATTGCAATACCGTTTACGCTCACTTTTATCATTTGCTACCTTGCTGTTTTTATTATTTCAGATTACAAATACCTTTATCTAGTATACATATACCACTTGTTTCACCATCTCTTCGCCGAACTAGTGCATCTATACAATTTACCATTGTATTGGGTGTGTTGGGGACACAAGGGACTCTTTGTTATTTGGTTGCAGGGTTACTTGAGAGAGACCATCTTCATCCTACGCCTCCTACGGATTGATAAACCTTAGGTCATCCACTTGAGGGAAATTTGCTACTGTTCTACAAACCTCTGCACTTGGAGGCCCAACAACTTCTACAAGAAGAAGGTTGTGTAGTGGACATCAGGCAGCAAGGCACGTATTGTATTGTTGCCATCGAGGATAACAAGATGGGGTTTATTTCATATTGCATGAATTTATCTCTCTACATCATGTCATCTTGCTTAAGGTGTTACTCTGTTTTTAACTTAATACTCTAGATGCATGCTGGATAGCGGTCGATGAGTGGAGTAATAGTAGTAGATGCAGAATCGTTTCGATCTACTTGTCACGGACGTGATGCCTATATACATGATCATGCCTAGATATTCTCATAACTATGCTCAATTCTGTCAATTGCTCAACAGTAATTTGTTCACCCACCGTAGAATACTTATGCTCTTGAGAGAAGCCACTAGTGAAACCTATGGCCCCTGGGTCTATTCTCATCATATCAATCTCCATCACTTTAATCTTGCTTTGCTTTTTTACTTTGCTTTACTTTTTACTTTGCAATTTTATACCAAAAATACCAAAAATATTATATCTATCAGATCTCACTCTCGTAAGTGACCGTGAAGGGATTGACAACCCCTAATCGCATTGGTTGCGAGTAGCTATCATTTTGTGCAGGTACGAGGGACTTGAGCGTGGCCTCCTACTGGATTGATACCTTGGTTCTCAAAAACTGAGGGAAATACTTACGCTACTCTGCTGCATCATCCCTTCCTCTTCGGGGAAAACCAACGCAAGCTCAAGACGTAGCATCCTCCGGCGTTTACCGCTGTGTTGTCTAGGCTACCTTCTTTATTTCGACGTTTGTTTTTGTTGCGTCGTGGTTTACCATTGCCATCCCTGACTTCGGATGTGCTTGGGTCGCTGGTGCTGCTACGGGCTAACCAGCTGTCCTCACCCGCACAAAAGTGGGTCATGAGGCTTGTTAAGGCTGCCATTGTTCTCGGTTTTTCTTGACCGAGGTGTCTGGCGAGCCATTCGTCTCGGACGCTGTGTTTGAAGGCTGCTAAGGCTTCGGCGTCCGGACAGTCGACAATTTGGTTCTTCTTAGTGAGGAACCTATTCCAAAGCTTTCGGGCGGACTCTTCGGACTGTTGGATTATATGACTTAAATCGTCTGCATCCGGAGGTCGGACATAAGTCCCTTGAAAATTGGCCTGGAAAGCGTCCTCGAGCTCGTCCCAACTTCCAATTGAGTTTTCGGGGAGGCTTTTCAGCCAGTGCCTAGCTGGCCCTTTAAGCTTGAGGGGCAAGTATTTAATGGCATGGAGATCGTCTCCACGAGCCATATGGATGTGGAGGGTGAAGTCCTCTATCCAGACTCCAGGGTCTGTGGTTCCATCGTACACCTCTATGTTCACCGGTTTGAATCCCTCTGGGAATTCATGATCCAGTACCTCATCAGTGAAACATAAGGGGTGTGCGGAACCCCTGTATTGGGATGCGCCATGGTGTTCGGATGGTTGTAGTATTCGGTGTTGGTTGTGTACCGTAGCGCGCTTCCTAGATCCGTAGATAGATCTAGTCGCGCCTGATTTTTGACGCAAGTTCTCACGTGGATCGTGTGTTGACTTATGCATGACTTTGTTAGCCGCTCTATCGCGTTCACATGGTGGTGGACCCAGCCGATTGGCCGTATCACTTTTCGGCTGTATGGGCTCTAAGGCCTCATTGTCGAATTCCGGTAATAGCTTGCACTTTGGGTAGCTTTTTGGATGGTAACTTCCACCATACTTTGTTACTTTGTTCCACTTGCTGTTGAGTGTATCTTGTGCGACCTTGAGCCTTTGCTTTTGTTTCTTCAGGCTTCTCGCTGTGGCAGTAAGCCTTCTGCGGAGGTTCTCTTGCTCCAAGTGTGTTTCCGGGATGATGGATGCATCTTCGTATGGACTGCTTTCTTCCCTAGACGGGGATTGATGAGGCTTATCTTTGGCGTCATCGTGTTCGGATGTCGGATCCGCACTATGTTTGCAGTTTGCATCTTGATCGTTTTCTATCACCGCGGGGGGGGGGGGGGGGGGGGGGGGCAGTTGTCGTCTCTTCCAGAGTCGCGTGGACTATTATTGTCGCTGTTCTTGCTATGGCGGGGCTTAGAGCGGCGCCGCTGACATCGGCGCTTGGGTTGCTTCTTGGAGGGGTCATCCTCCGCCTTCTCATCGCCATTTGCTTCATTGGGGTGTCCACCGTGTATATATCATATGATGAGGTGGCGGTCCAGTGCCCTGAGGGTGGTGGATCCTGTTCGTCTCCGGCTTCGTCGTCCATACTGGCGAAGTCGAGCATGTCGGTTAAGTCGTCGACAATGGCTACTAAGTGGGTGGTGGGTGGGCAGCGAATTTCCTCGTCGCCCGCATCCCATTCTAGCCGGACATAGTTCGCCCAAGGTTCTCCTGACAGGGAGAGAGATCTTAAAGAATTTAGCACATCACCGAAGGGTGAGTGCTGAAAGATGTCCGCGGAGGTGAACTCCATGATCGGCGCCCAGTCGGATTCAACGGGCACGGATATGAGCGGCTCGGCGTCTGTGGCCGTAGATGAATCCAGTGGTTTGGCGACACGGCTCTCGTAGGGGGTGAAGTCATTATCCGGCTCTATCGCCACTGAGAGTGCGGCCTCCATGGCGGGGTCCATCCCTCCGCTCTCGGATGGCGCGACTTGCTCCGGATTGATGGACGGAATTGCTGCGGATGCGATCTCCTGAATACTGTCCGACGGCAGAGTTACGTCATGCTCGTCAAGACTGTACGACGCGTCCGACATGGGCTCGAATCCGTCAAAGATCAAGACTCCGCGGATGTCGGCCGTGTAGTTCAAGTTTCCAAATCTGACCTGATGGCCAGGGGCGTAGCTCTCGATCTGCTCCAGATGGCCAAGGGAATTGGCCCGCAGTGCAAAGCCGCCGAATATGAAGATCTGTCCGGGGAGGAAAGCCTCACCCTGGACCGCATCGCTAGCGATGACCGAAGGAGCCATCAAGCCTTATGGTGACATGCTACCTCTTGAGCTTGCGTTGGATTTCCCCGAAGAGGAAGGGATGATGCAGTAGAGTAGCGTAAGTATTTCCCTCAGTTTTTGAGAACCAAGGTATCAATCCAGGAGGAGGCCATGCTCAAGTCCCTCGTACCTACACAAAACGATAGCTACTCGCAACCAACGCGATTAGGGGTTGTCAATCCCTTCACGGTCACTTACGAGAGTGAGATCTGATAGATATAATATTTTTGGTATTTTTGGTATAGAGATGCAAAGTAAAAGGTAAAACGCAAATTAAAAAGTAAAAGGCAAAGTAAAAAGCAAAACAAGATTAAAGTGATGGAGATTGATATGATGAGAATAGACCAGGGGGCCATAGGTTTCACTAGTGGCTTCTCTCAAGAGCATAAGTATTCTACGGTGGGTGAACAAATTACTGTTGAGCAATTGACAGAATTGAGCATAGTTATGAGAATATCTAGGCATGATCATGTATGTAGGCATCACGTCCGTGACAAGTAGAACGAAACGATTCTGCATCTACTACTATTACTCCACTCATCGACCGCTATCCAGCGTGCATCTAGAGTATTAAGTTAAAAACAGAGTAACGCTTTAAGCAAGATGACATGATGTAGAGAGATAAATTCATGCAATATGAAATAAACCCCATCTTGTTATCCTCGATGGCAATGATGCAATACGTGCCTTGCTGCCCCTTCTGTCACTGGGAAAGGACACCGCAAGATCGAACCCAAAGCTAAGCACTTCTCCCATGGCAAGAACTACCAATCTAGTTGGCCAAACCAAACGGATAATTCGAAGAGACTTGCAAAAATAACCAATCATACATAAAAGAATTCAGAGAAGATTCAAATATTATTCATAGATAGACTTGATCATAAACCCAAAATTCATCGGTCTCAACAAACACACCGCAAAAAGAAGATTACATCGAATAGATCTCCACAAGAGAGGGGGAGAACTTTGTATTGAGATCCAAAAAGAGAGAAGAAGCCATCTAGCTACTAACTATGGACCCGAAGGTCTGAGGTAAACTACTCACACTTCATCGGAGGGGCTATGATGATGTAGAAGCCCTCCGTGATGACGGCCCTCTCCGGCGGAGCTCCGGAACAGGCCCCAAGATGGGATCTCGTGGATACAGAAAGTTGTGGCGGTGGAATTAGGTTTTTGGCTCCTGTTCTGATCGTTTGGGGGTACGTAGGTATATATAGGAGGAAGGAGTACGTCGGTGGAGCACCGAGGGGCCCATGAGGCAGGGGGCGCGCCCTAGGGGGGTGGGCGTGCCCCCACCCTCGTGACCGCCTCTTTGACGTCTTGGAGTAGGGTCCAAGTCTCCTGGATCACGTTCGGTGAGAAAATCACGTTCCTGAAGGTTTTATTCCATTTGGACTCCGTTTGATATTCTGTTTCTCCGAAATACTGAAATAGGCAAAAAACAACAATTCTAGGCTGGGCCTCCGGTTAATATGTTAGTCCCAAAAATAATATAAAAGTGGAAAATAAAGCCCAATATAGTCCAAAACAGTAGATAATATAGTATGGAGCAATCAGAAATTATAGATACGTTGGAGACGTATCATGACGACACAGTGGAACTCTCAATGAAAGCACCATTGTCGGTGTCAAAACCGGCGGATCTCGGGTAGGGGGTCCCGAACTGTGCGTCTAAGGCAGATGGTAACAGGAGGCAGGGGACGCGATGTTTTACCCAGGTCCGGGCCCTCTTGATAGAGGTAAAACCCTACGTCCTGCTTGATTGTTCTTGATGATATGAGTATTACAAGAGTAGATCTATCACGAGATCAGAGAGGCTAAACCCTAGAAGCTAGCCTATGGTATGATTGTCTGTTGTCCTACGGACTAAAACCCTCCGGTTCATATAGACACCGGAGGGGGCTAGGGTTACACAAGGTCAGTTACAAAGGAGGAGATATACATATCCGTATTGCCTAGCTTGCCTTCCACGCCAAGTAAAGTCCCATCCGGACACGGGACGAAGTCTTCAATCTCGTATCTTCACAGTCCAACAGTCCGGCCAAAGGATATAGTCCGGCTATCCGGAAACCCCTTAATCCAGGACTCCCTCAGCGTCCAGCTTGTGGTTGTTGGTAAACTCCATGATCATAATGTGATTGGAGTCAAGTCCACGCTCCACCATCTCCTGGCACTTGAAAACTTGTTGCTCCATTGCCTCGAGCCTTGTCTCCACGCTTCTGGTCCTCCTTGGTCCCTCAACACCGCGGATGTGCAGCACCCCCTCATGCATCTCAATGGTTTGAGGGTGTTGCAGCACTTCCGCGAGGTAGGGGTTGATGACCTTCTCGAAAAACTTGTCCTTGGGGGCACTTCGAGACGTCATGATGATCTAGATCTGTCAGAAAAACAACTCGAAACAAGAACAGAGGAGAATTGCATGATACAGGAGTCAAAACTTCTGGGAGATTATATAATGAATTTTCACTGACCAAAATACGTAACGTGCAAGAAAACAGAGTCCGGAGAGCGCACGAGGTGCCCACGAGGCAGGGGGCGCGCCCTCCACCCTCATGGAGCCCTCGTGTCCTTCCCGGACTACTTCTTATTTTTCTATTTTTCTAAATATTCCAAAACGGAGAAAAATTGCCATTAGAACTGTTTTGGAGTCGGTTTACTTACCCTACCACATACCTATTCCTTTTCGGAGTCTGAAACGTTCTGGAAAGTGTCCCTTATGTATTCCTTCGGGGTTACGGTTTCAATAACATTGGTTTCAACATTTATAGGATTACCTAAGATATAATGTTTGATTCTTTGACCGTTCACCACCTTCGGATTTGTGCCTTCGAAGTTGTTGATTTTTATGGCGCCAGAACGATAGACCTCCTTGATAATGTAGGGACCTTCCCATTTAGAGAGAATTTTTCCTACAAAGAATCTTAAACGAGAGTTGTAGAGCAATACATAATCACCTACATTAAACTCACACTTTTGTATCCTTTTGTCATGCCATCTTTTAACTTTTTCTTTAAACAATTGGGCATTCTCATAGGCTTGGGTTCTCCATTCATCAAGTGAGCTAATGTCAAATTACCTTTTCTCACTGGCAAGTTTGAAATCATAATTGAGCTCTTTAATAGCCCAATAAGCCTTATGTTCTAGTTTGAGAGGTAAGTGACATGCTTTTCCATAAACCATTTTATACGGAGACATACCCATAGGATTTTTATATGCAGTTCTATAGGCCCATAATGCATCATCAAGTTTCTTGGACCAATTCTTTCTAGATGTATTAACAGTCTTTTGCAAAATTAATTTGAGTCCTATGTTACTCAATTCTACTTGACCACTAGACTGTGGGTGATAAGGAGATGCAATTCTATGATTAACATCACACTTAGCAAGCATTTTAGGAAAGCACCATGAATAAAATGTGAACCGCCATCAGTCATTAAATATCTAGGGACCCCAAACCTTAGAAAAAATAACTTCTTTAAGCATCTTAATAGAGGTGTTATGATCAGCACTACTAGTTGGAATAGCTTCTACCCACTTAGTAACGTAATCAACAGCAACTAAAATATGTGTATACCCATTAGAGGCAGGAAAAGGTCCCATATAATCAAAGCCCCAAACATCAAACGGTTAAATAACAAGGGAATAATTCATAGGCATCTCTTGACGTCTACTAATATTACCAATTCTTTGACATTTATCACAAGATAAGACAAACTCACGGGCATCCTTGAAGAGAGTAGGCCAATAAAACCCGGATTGCAATACCTTATGTGCAGTTCTATCTCCAGCGTGGTGTCCTCCATAAGCTTCGAGTGACACTTGCATAGGATCTATTCCTGTTCATGCTCAAGTACACAACGTCTAATAACACCATCTACTCCTTTATAGAGATGTGGGTCATCCCAAAAGTAATGTCTTAAATCATAGAAAAACTTTTTCTTTTGCTGGTATGTGAAACTAGGTGGTATAAATTTAGCAACAATGTAATTAGCATAATCAGCATACCATGGAGTAGTATGAGAAGCATTTATGACATTTAATTGTTCATTAGGAAAGCTATCATCAATAGGTAGTGGGTCATCAAGAACATTTTCTAACCTAGACAAGTTCTCTGCAACGGGGTTCTCATCTCCCTTTCTATCAATAATATGCAAATCAAATTCTTGTAGCAAGAGAACCCGTCTAATAAGTCTAGGTTTAGCATCTTTCTTTTCCATAAGATATTTAGTAGCATGATCCATGTGAATAGTTACTTTAGAATCAACAATATAAGGTCTGAACTTATCACAAGCAAATACAACTGCTAAGAATTCTTTTTCAGTAGTAGCATAATTTCTCTGGGCATTGTCTAGAGTTTTACTAGCATATCGAATAACATTTAATTTCTTATCAACTCTTTGCCCTAGTTCAACACCTACAGCATAATTAAGGTAAATTCCAATCAGGTGGCTGAACAATAGGTACAGAGATCAATGCTTTCTTCAGTATTTCAAATGCTTCTACACAATCATCATCAAAGATGAATGGTATATCTTTTTGTAATAAATTAGTCAGAGGCTGAGAAATTTTTGAGAAGTCCTTAATGAACCTCCTATAAAAGCTGGCATGGCCAAGGAAACTTCTTATACCTTTGATGTCCTTGGGACACGTCATCTTTTCAATAGCATCAACTTTGGCTTTATCAACTTCAATGCCCCTTTTAGAAATTTTGTGCCCCAAGACAATACCTTCATTAACCATAAAGTGGCACTTATCCCAATTCAAGACAAGGTTAGTTTCTTCACATCTCTGCAAAACTCGATCAAGGTTGCTTAAGCAATCATCAAAAGAGGATCCATAAACGGAGAAATCTTCCATGAAAACCTCACAAATCTTTTCACAAAAGTCAGAGAATATAGCCATCCTGCATCTTTGAAAGGTAGAAGGTGCATTACATAAACCAAAAGGCATACATCTATAAGCAAAAGTACCGAAAGGGAAAGTAAAAGTGGTCTTTGATTGATCATCCGCTGACACAGGTAGTTGAGAGAAACCAGAATAACCATCTAGAAAGCAAAAATGTGTATGTTTGGATAATCTTTCTAGCATTTGATCAATAAAAGGTAAGGGGTAATGATCTTTTTTAGTAGCCTTATTTAATTTGCGGAAATCAATTACCATCCTATAACCTATAATAATTCTTTGCGGAATCAATTCATCTTTATCATTAGGAACGACAGTAATACCTCCCTTCTTAGGAACACAATGGACAGGACTTACCAACTGACTATCAGCAACGTGATAAATTATACCTGCCTCAAGGAGCTTTAGTATTTATTTTCTTACCACTTCTTTCATCTTAGGATTCAACCGTCGTTGGTGATCAATAACTGGTTTGGCATCTTTCTCCAAATTTATTTTGTGTTGACATAGAGTGGGACTAATGCCCTTAAGATCATCAAGAGTATATCCAATAGCAGCACGGTGCTTCTTCAGAGTTTTCAATAATTTTTCTTCCTCCTTCTCTGAAAGGTTAGCACTAATAATAACATGATATATCTTCTTTTCATCAAGATAAGCATATTTAAGAGTATCAGGCAATGGTTTAAGCTCAAACATGGGATCACCCTTGGGTGGAGGAGGATCCCCTAATATTTCAACATGCAAGTTGTGTTTCAGAATAGGTCCCTGTTTAAAGAACACTTCATCTATTTCCCTTCTTTCATTCATAAACATATCATTTTCATGGTCTAGAAAATATTGTTCTAAAGGATCACTAGGAGGTACGGCAATAGAAGCAAGACCAATAATTTCATCTTTACTAGGCAATTCCTCTTCACGGTGTTGTCTAAGAAATTGAGAAAAGTTGAACTCATGAGACATATCACCTAAACCAATAGTAACAACATCCTTTTCGCAGTCTATCCTAGCATTAACAGTGTTTAAGCAGGGTCTACCAAATATAATGGGACAAAACCTATCCTGTGGGGAACCAAGAACAAGAAAATCAGCAGGATATTTAGTTTTCCCACACAAGACTTCAACATCTCTAACAATCCCAATTGGTGAAACAGTATCTCTATTGGCAAGTTTAATTGTGACATCAATATCTTCTAACTTAGCAGGTGCAATATCTTGCATAATTTCTTTGTATAAGTCAATAGGTATTGCACTAGCACTAGCACCCATATCACACAAGCCATGATAACAATGATCTCCTATTTTAACAGAAATAATAGGCATGCCTACCACAGGTCTATGTTTATCTTTAGCACAAGGTTTTGCAATTCTAGCAGTTTCATCACAGAAATAAATAACATGCCCATCAATATTATTAGCCAAGAGATCCTTAACAATATCAATATTAGGTTCAACTTTAACTTGATCAGGAGGTGTATAGGTTCTAATATTGCTTTTACGAACCACAGTTGAAGCTTTAGCATGATATTTTATCCTAACAGGAAAAGGTGGTTTCTCAACATAAGCAGTAGGAATAATAGGGTCATTATAAGTGATAGTCTTTTCTTCAACTTTAATAGGTGCAACTACTTTTACTTCTATGGGAGGATGATATTTAAACCACTTCTCCTTAGGGATATCAACATGAGTAGCAAAAGATTCACAGAAAGAAGCTACTAGAGTCAAGTCCATATTTAGTGCTAAATTTATAGAAAACATCGGTATCCATAAAAGATTTAACACAATCAAACTTAGGTGTCATACCTGACTCGTTACCTTCGTTGAGATCCCAATCTTCAGAGTTGCGTTTAGTTCTTTCCAATAAATACCATTTGAATTCAATAGTCTTCATCATAAAAGAGCCATCACAAGAAGTATCGAGCATGGTGCGATTGTTGTCAGAAAGCCGAGCATAAATTTTTTGAATAATTATTTCTCTTGAGAACTCATGATTGGGGCATGAATATAACATTGATTTAAGCCTCCCCAAGCTTGAGCGATGCTTTCTCCTTAGCAAGGCCAAAAATTATATATATAATTACGATCACGATGAACAAGATGCATAGGATAAAACTTCTGATGAAATTCCAATTTCAATCGTTTGTAGTTCCATGATCCCATATCATCACATAGCCTATACCATGTCAATGCATCTCCCTTCAAAGATAAAGGGAAGACCTTCTTCTTGATAACATCATCGTGCATACCTGCAAGCTTAAATAATCCACAAACTTCATCCACATATATTAGGTGCTCATCAGGATGTAATGTTCCATCTCCTGCAAAAGGATTAGCTAGCAGTTTTTCTATCATACCTGAAGGAATTTCAAAGTAGACATTTTCATTTTCAGTAGGTTCAGTAGGTTGAGGAGCAACTCTTTGCTCTACTGGTCGGGGTGAAGATACCACGAACAAGCCCCTCGGAGGATTACTTTCCATAGTAACAAGTGACAGTAAATTTCAGCACACTATATAAATTTTTCCATACCAAATTCCACCTACTAAAGGCGCTTCACTCCCCGGCAACGGTGCCAGAAAAGAGTCTTGATGACCCACAAGTATAGGGGATCTATCGTAGAACTTTCGATAAGTAAGAGTGTCGAACCCAACGAGGAACAGAAGGAAATGATAAGCGGTTTTCAGCAAGGTATTCTCTGCAAGCACTGAAATTATAGGTAACGGATAGTTTTGTGATAAGATAATTTGTAACGAGCAATAAGTAACAAAAGTAAATAAAGTGCAGAAAGGTGGCCCAATCCTTTTTGTAGCAAAGGACAAGCCTGGACAAACTCTTATATAGAAGAAAGCGCTCCCGAGGACACACGGGAATTATCGTCAAGCTAGTTTTCATCACGTTCATATGATTCGCGTTCGGTACTTTGATAATTTGATATGTGGGTGGACCGGTGCTTGGGTGTTGTCCTTACTTGGACAAGCATCCCACCTATGATTAACTCCTATTGCAAGCATCCGCAACTACAAAAGACGTATTAAGGCAAACCTAACCATAGCATGAAACTTATGGATCCAAATCAGCCCCTTACGAAGCAACACATAAACTAGGGTTTAAGCTTCTGTCACTCTAGCAACCCATCATCTAATTATTACTTCCCAATGCCTTCCTATAGGCACAAATAATGGTGAAGTGTCATGTAGTCGACGTTCACATAACACCACTAGAGGAGAGACAACATACATCTCATCAAAATATCGAACGATTACCAAATTCACATGACTACTAATAGCAAGACTTCTCCCATGTCCTCAGGAAAAAATGTAAATACTCACAAAGCATATTCATGTTCATAATCAGAGGGGTATTAATATGCATATAGGATCTAAACATATGATCTTCCACCAAATAAACCAACTAGCATCAACTACGAGGAGTAATCAACGGTACTAGCAACCTATAGGTACCAATCCCATACTTAGAGACAAGAATTGGATACAAGAGATGAACTAGGGTTTGAGAGGAGATGGTGCTGGTGAAGATGTTGATGGAGATTGGCCCCCTCCCGATGAGAGGAGCATTGGTGATGATGATGGCAATGATTTCCCCCTCCCGGAGGGAAGTGTCCCCGGCAGAATAGCTCCGCCGGAGCCCTAGATTGGTTCCGCCAAGATTCCGCCTCGTGGCGGCGGAGTTTCGTCCCGAAAACTTGCTTATGATTTTTTCCTCAACGAAAGACTCCATATAGCAGAAGATGGGCATCGGAGGGCCACCAGGGGGCCCACGAGGCAGGGGGGCGCGCCCAGGGGGGTAGGGCGCGTCCCCCACCCCTGTGGCTGGTGAGTGGCCCCCTCTGGTACTTCTTGTGCTCAGTATTTTTTATATATTCTGGAAATAACTTCCATGAAGTTTCAGGACTTTTGGAGTTGTGCAGAATAGGTCTCTAATATTTGCTCCTTTTCTAGCCCAGAATCCCAGCTGCCGGCATTCTCCCTCTTTATGTAAACCTTGTAAAATAAGAGAGAATAGGAATAAGTATTGTGACATAATGTGCAGTAACAGCCCATAATGCAATAAATATCGATATAAAAGCATGATGCAAAATGGACGTATCACTCAACGGTAGTACCGGGCCAGGATGCAGACGTAAAAAATTACATCCGCTCTAGCCACGGTACTACTGCGCCAGGTTGGCATGGTAGTACCGCGCTTAGAGCGGAAGTAATTTTTTTACTTACGCACGCCGGACGGTAGTGCCGCTCCAGAGGAGCAGTAGTACCGCACGGAACAGATCTTCGCAAGATCAGATCTAGAAGCATCCGTAAATATAGATCGGTACTATCGTTGATCAAAACTACACTGTTGCACCACACCAAATAGCATATCTACTGCACTAGCACTCTCCTACAATCTCCTCTTGCTAAGATTTAGACAAAAATCACAAGGACTACGCATGCATCTCCCAAAACCTAGAAGCACAAAAACGGGGCAAAGAGAGAGGTACTAAGGGAGATACCGAGGTCCATGGCAAGAGGACGAGGTGGGGATCGATCCCACCTGTTGGAATGCGAGGAGAGCGGCTAGAGACAGAGATCCAACGAGGTCCTCCGGCGCCATTCTTGGGTAGGAGAGAGAGACGCAGTGAGGGGAAGAGATGAATGGGTATGGGGGAGTTGGAACTCCCCCTGCCCACTCTTAACCCCCACACGCTCGCGACAACGCGGTAGTACCACGGGTCATCACGGTAGTACCGCACGCAGGGCGGTAGTACCACTCTTCCAGCGGTAGTAAAAAATTACTGCCATGGTGGAAGAGGTAGTACAGTGCCGGGGTTGCAGTTGCGTGCACACAGATGCCACCCACCTGCCGCGGTAGTACCGTACACCCAAGAAAGTGCAAGTTTCGAGAAGACAAAAGAACACAACCTTTGCAATGCACACTTCGAGCAACCGGGCACGCAAAAGAGCACAAACGAAGAAACTAAAACACACACAAGGCCAAAAATAAGGCGGAAAGGACAAAGAGGACCAAACACGAATCAAAACCTCTCGAAAGGAGAGGGCGGTGGCCGGAGCCACCTATGTTTGTGTCAATTGGTATGCCACCGCGAAGAATTATCCTTGGGCCCATGACCAAAACTCATCTTTGAATCACAAGTACCATCGACAATGGTGAATGTGAAAGAGTTGATCAATTTATGCATAATGGGGGGAGGGAAAGTTCATTGAGAGGACAACACACCCCCTATGTCCATGCCTACACCTAAACAAGACATCAAGATGAGTATGGTGGGGTGTGCAAAGGTTCAAGTGTAACACCCCGGATATGACTTTCCAATATGTATTCCAACTCTTGCCGTTTCCGGCGTTAAGTTATTTAATTTTCTCGGGTTCGGGTCTTTGTCTCCGTGTGTTGTTATCATTGTCATGCATCTCATATCATGTCATCATGTGCATTGCATTTGTATACGTGTTCATCTCTTGCATTCGAGCATTTTCCCCGTTGTCCGTTTTGCATTCCGGCGCTTCGTTCTCCTCCGGTGGTCATTTCTAGCTTTCTTTTGTGAGTGGGGATTAAACATTTCCGGATTGGACCGAGACTTGCCAAGCGGCCTTGGTTTACTACCGGTAGACCGCCTGTCAAGTTTCGTACCATTTGGACTTCGTTTGATGCTCCAACGGTTAACCGAGGGACCGAAAAGGCCTCGTGTGTGTTGCAGCCCAACACCCCTCCAATTTGGCCCAAAACCCACCTAAACCCTCTCCATCTTCTAGAGCGTTCGATCACGATCGCGTGGCCGAAAACCGCACCTCATTTGGACTCTCCTAGCTCCCTCTATGCCTATTTAAAGACCCCCCATTCCAAATCTCGGATCCCCTCCCCGAAACCCTAGAAAATCCTCCTGGCGCCGGCCGGACACGTCCGTCCCCGGCCGGACAGATCGCCGCCACCGCCCGCAGCCAGTGGCGTGCCGCCACGTGGCCGCCGCCGCCCCGCACCCGCCGCGGCCCGCTCGGCCTAAGCCGGGCCCTCCTCGCCGCAAGCCGGGCCGCGCCCCGCGCCCGACCTCCGCCGCCAGCGCCCGTCTCCGCCTCCGGCGACCGGACGCCGCCGGCCTCCGCGCGCCGCCGCCCGTCACCTCATCGCCACCCCGGCAGCCTCGCCGCCTCTTCTTCGCCGGCGCCGCGCCGCGCTCCGCACCGGCCGGCCGCGCCTTCCCCGCCGCCGCTCCGGCTCCCCGCCGGCCGGATCCGGCGAGATCCGGCCCGGGAGTGCCTCGCTGCCGCCTCCCCGTCAAGCTCCGGCGACCACGAGCTTTCCGGCCAACCTCGATCCGCGTGCCACGGATCTGGATCTGGAGTTGGACGGTTGACTTTTTGCCCGAAACCCTAACTTTTCTTGCCTTGTTCATTGCATCGTAACTCCGTATCCGTAGCTCCGTTTTGGGCATATAGCATATCAAAATGTTCATCTCAGAGAGTACATCATTTCATCTCATTGCATCATTTTCATTTGAGTTCATCTTGATGCCCGAAAAGCTGTTATAAGAGTGCTACTTGAGATAATTGTCAGATCTGCTACTCCATTTAGATATTTGTCATTTTGCCATGATTATTATGTGCATGATATGCCCATGAGCTCTACATATGTTTTGTTAAGGGTTTTTCCATCTTTCCAGAGGTGCAACCCATGTATTTTTGTGATGTGTGTGGTGACTAGCACAAGCTTGCAAAGTGAGGCTCTTGGTAATGCTGATTTCAGGGACTTAGCATTTCCACCAAGTCCTTGAGCTGTTTATCTCATATGGCCATATGTTCATGTTGTTTCCTAGTGATCCGTGCCTCTTTTGAGGATGATCAGTAAGGATGTTTTGTTAATCTTGTAGTTCTCTATCCATCCATGTCTTTGTTTGCAATTATGGAGCATGCTAGCTTGAGTCAATCGAGCTCTACTTTTGCTACTTCGTGAATCTGGGCAGATTGTCTACTTGTTAGCGATTTTGCCGATGATGTTGTAGTTGATCCGTGAATGCTATGTTATTGTTCTTGCCATGTCTAGCTTGCATTTTGTGTATTCTTGATGGGTGTATGCTTAGATTATCATGACTTGCTCCGTAGTGAGTGCATCGAACTCGTAAATATGCCTACTTGATATCTGTTTTCAGAATGCTCCAGTTTTTACTAAGTCTGAGAACTGATTATGTTTTTTTCATGTTCACATGCTTGCAATTGTATTTTCTGATCCCTTTTGGCTCAAGGTCACTAAGGGACTTTTGTTAAGCTCTTTGAGTAGCTCCATTCCATGCTTTACTTTGCCATGTTCAGGTCCTGTAGCATATAGTTTTGTTGCTCCGAAGAGTGCTATCTGATCTGAAATTCCAGACAAGTGTTAATTTCACTAAGTCTGAAATCTGTTTGCCATATGCATTTTTGCCATGCTTGTTTGAACCTGTTAATGGATGAATTGGCCGTAGCTCAGTGCTAGACTTTTGTTACGCATCATGAATGCATCCCCGCCATGTATTGTGTTGTCATTTTTGGGTGCTGTAGCTTGTTCATCTCATTGCATTTAGATGGCTACTTGCTGTAAATCGCAGACCGGTGTCATATTTGAATCGCTTGCCATTTCCAAACCGTAACTCCGAATCCAGCGTTCTTTATATCGTTTTCAAGAGATTTCATCTCATATTTCCAGTGGCACACTTGGATTTCCAAGTTGAGGCCAGGTTCATGCATCCCTTGTCAAATCTTGCATATGCATCCCGCATTGCATCCCGCATAGCATACCATCCTTGCATCATATTGTTTGAGCTTTGCACGTGGTTGATTGTGTTCCGTTTGTTTGTTTGTATTGTTTGGGTAGAGCCGGGAGACGAGTTCGCTAACGAGGAGCCTATTGAGTTTGCTTTCGAGGATCCAGTCAACTCTGACAACTTTGCAGGCAAGATGATCATACCCTCGAAATCACTACTATCTTTGCTTTGCTAGATGCTCGCTCTTTTGCTATGCCAATGCTACGATGCCTACCACTTGCTTTCAAGCCTCCCAAATTGCCATGCCAAACCTCTAACCCACCATGTCCTAGCAAACCGTTGATTGGCTATGTTACCGCTTTGCTCAGCCCCTCTTATAGCGTTGCTAGTTGCAGGTGAAGATTGGAGACCGTTCCTTGTTGGAACATTTATTTACTTGTTGGGATATCATTATATTGCCATGTTATCTTAATGCATCTATATACTTGGTAAAGGCTGGAAGGCTCGGCCTCTCGCCTAGTGTTTTGTTCCACTCTTGCCGCCCTAGTTTCCGTCATATCGGTGTTATGTTCCCGAATTTTGCGTTCCTTACGCGGTTGGGTTATAATGGGAACCCCTGGATAGTTCGCCTTGATTAAAGCTTTTCCAGCAATGCCCAACCTTGGTTTTACCATTTGCCACCTAGCCTCTTTTTCCCTTGGGTTTCCGGAGCCCGAGGGTCATCTTATTTTAGCCCCCCCGGGCCAGTGCTCCTCTGAGTGTTGGTACAACCGAGCGATGTCCGGGGCTACCAGGGGCAACTCTGGGCTGGCCTACCCGACGTCTTGCTCATCCGGTGTGCCCTGAGAACGAGATATGTTCAGCTCCTATCGGGATTTGTCAGCACATCTGGGTGGTGTTGCTGGTCTTGTTTTAACCTGTCGAAGTGTCTTGAAGAACCGAGATACCGAGTCTGATCGGAACGTCTCGGGAGGAGGTCTATTCCTTCGTTGACCGTGAGAGCTTGTCATGGGCTAAGTTGGGACTCCCCTGTAGGGATTTGAACTTTCAAAAGCCGTGCCCGCGGTTATGGGCAGATGGGAATTTGTTAATGTCCGGTTGTAGATAACTTGAACCTTAACTTAATTAAAATGAATCAACTGAGTGTGTTACCGTGATGGCCTCTTCTCGGCGGAGTCTGGGAAGTGGACACGGTGTTGGAGTAATGTTTGCGCAGGTTGCTCTCTAGTTTCTCGCTCGCGCTTTGCCTCCTCTTCTCGCTCTCTTTTGCGAATAGGATAGCCACCACATATGCTAGTCGCTTGCTGCAGCTCCACATATATTTACCTTGCCATACCTATTAAGCTTAAATAGTCTTGATCGCGAGGGTGCGATATTGCTGAGTCCCTGTGGCTCACAAATTACTTCCAAACCAGATGCAGGGCCTGATGATTCCGCTCCAGGTGACGCGCTCGAGCTCAAGTGGGAGTTCGACGAGGACTCTCAACATTACTATGTTTCCTTTCCTGATGATTAGTACTGGTGCCCAGTTGGGGGTGATCGGGACCGTGTCGCATGTTGGGTTATCTTTTATTTTGGCTCCGTAGTCGGGCCATGAGTGTTTGGATGATGTAATGTTATGTATGTACCTTGATTGACGTGGCGAGTGTAAGCCAACTATGTTATCTCCCCTTTTATTATCTATATTACATGGGATGTTGTGAAGATTGCCTAACTTGCGACAATGCCTTCAATGCGATTATGCCTCTAAGTCATGCCTCGACACGTGGGAGATATAGTCGCATCGAGGGTGTTACAAGTTGGTAATCAGAGCCTTCCCCGACCTTAGGAGCCCCATTGCTTGATCGTTATTAGCGGCCGAGTTGTGTCTAGAAAAATGTTTTGAGTCATTTAGGAATTATATATCGGAGAGTTTAGGAATTCTTTTTACTTCCCAGTCTCCTCATCACTCTGGTAAGGCATCCTGACGTAGAGTTTTGACACTTCTCTTCTCAAATTTCACTAAAAAAAATTTTAGGATCACGCGGGTATCTTGGAATCGTTCCGATGGTTTTATGATGAGAACATTGTCTTGGTGCCTCCTGTCAGGGGTTTTGTGGAAGTGTCCCGGGGAGTTGAGCTCTGAGGTGTTGTCGTCATAATTTTATCGTTGCAGTTCTGGAATACCTGAGTTTAGTATGCCGACATCGAAAATCTCTTTTATGCAGTTCGTTGGTGAGATAACCTAGACGCCACCCAGTACTGGGGCGGGAGTTTGGGAGTATCGCCATAACTTGTATAACGGATGCTTTTCGAAGGTTGAGGTAGATGGTTTCCGAAGTTTTTCTTGGTTATGTGTTGAAGGATGGATACAGCTGGACGTAGGAATTGCTAGATTTGGGTGAGATATTATGCTTCCCCTGTATCCCCAACACCTGATTGCATAACCGGAAAGGTTCGGGAGTTTCATAGGTGGGAATTCTAGTAGCTCTAGTTCTTCTTCCATGGATAGTTGGTTTGAGATTGGGATTTCTTACCGATTATTCATTCTTGACCCGTACCTTGTTAATTTATTTCTCTACCTTAATTCTCGTGGCTTCTCAATTTATGGATATGTGACCATTTCAAGAGGAATGCATTTGTTCATTTTGTTCGGATGTGAAGACTATATGTTGCAATTTTCATTCCGTTGGATTCAACTTCATTTTATCTGTCTATGTGCTAATGGATGTCAATCTCTTCAGGATGGCTCCTCCAACACGCACGACTCCGAATCCTGATCCGCCACCACCTCCACCTTCTCCGGAGGCATGGCAAGCTGTGATGGCCGCAACCAATGCAAAGACATAGTTGATCATGCAAATTCTCCAAGAGTGCAATCAAGGCAACCAAGGGAACCAAGGCAACAATCAGAATCACTTTGCTACACTCAACCAGTTCCTTGCTAACGGGCCAAAGACTTTCAGCAATTGTGTTGAGGCAACCGATGCTGACAATTGGCTCGTGGATCTGTGCAAGCATTTCGAGTGCAGTAACGTCAGGCCTGAGGACTTTGTCAAGTTCTCTTCCTTCCAACTCAAAGATCAAGCTGCAGAATGGTTCCAGCAGTACAAGGACTCTAGAGGTGGACGTGTGATCACTTGGGATGAATTCCGTCAAGATTTCAGAGCTCACCATATCCCTCAGAGCGTCGTTTAAAGCAAGCGTGAGGAATTCCGTAACCTGAAGCAAGGCTCTTTGCCTGTTTCTGACTACAACAAGTTGTTTCAGAAGCTCGCCCGCTTTGCCAAGCAGGACGTCCCTGATGAGAAGAGCATGATATACCAGTTCAGGGGTGATCTCAGAGAAGAAATTCAGCTAGCTCTTGTTCTCTTTGAGCCCTTGAGGTATGATGAGTTCTACAACATGGCACTGAAGCAAGAGGCCGCTCAACTGAGGTGTGATGCTTCCAAGAAGCGAGTTAGAGATGCTACTCCTTCTTCCTCTACTCAAGTGGCCAAGCAGCAGAAGTATTGGCTTCCTCCTCCTCCGTTCCGTCAGCTGTATCAGCAGAAGGGCAAAGGTGGCAGTGGTTCTTCCCACCCACCCAACCCTGGCTTTCAGAACAAGACTTCGTCTCAAGCTCCAAGATCAAGTGCTCCGTATCACCGTCCGCTTTCAGAGGTCACGTGCAACAAGTGCCAACAGAAGGGTCACTATGCCAACAAATGCTTCAATCAGAGGCGTCTTCCTCCTCCTCCTGTCAGATCGTCAAGTACAACTATGGTCAAGCATAACACCAAGTCCGCCAAGGTCAACTTGCTGAATGCAGCTCAGGCAGAGGACTCACCAGATGTGATCATGGGTAACCTTCCTGTTAATGACATTCCTGCAAGAGTTCTTTTTTACACTGGTGCATCCTTATCATTTTTATTGAAGCCTTTTGCATCCATGCATGATGTGCATACTATTGATTTGCCTAAGCCGATAGCGGTTTCTTCTTCGGGTTTGTTCATGAACACTAAAATGATGGCTCCGGACGTTACTATCACCTTGGGCGACTACAAGCTCCTTTCTTCTCCTATGGTTCTTGGCAACTCGGGTATTGATCTTATTCTCGGGATGGATTGGCTTTCTAAGAACAAGGCACATCTTGACTGTGCAGCCAGGCAGATTCAATTGACTCATTCGTCTGAGGATGTAATTGTCTTTGCCGCTCGTGATGATACTATCCGTCTGTTTTCTCTCAATGAGAAGGGTGAACTCGATGCCATCTCGCAAATTCCAGTCGTTTGCGAATATCAAGACGTCTTTCCAGAAGAGCTTCCAGGAATGCCTCCGCACCGGCCAGTTGAATTCGTCATTGATCTTGAGCCTGGCACGGAACCAGTGTGCAAGCGTCCTTACAAGCTCGGACCTGAAGAGTTGAAGGAGCTGAAGAAGCAACTCGATATTCAAGAGATAATGGGTCTCATCCGGCCTAGTTCTTCTCCGTGGGGTTGTGGTGTTCTTTTTGTGAAGAAGAAGGATGGAACGGACCAGCTTTGTGTTGATTACCGTCCATTGAACAAGAAGACCATCAAGAACAAATACCCACTTCCCAACATCAACGAGCTGTTCGAACAACTCAAAGGTGCTCAAGTATTCTCCAAGCTTGATCTCCGTATGGGTTATCATCAGATTCGAATCCGTGAGCAAGATATTCCCAAGACGGCTTTCAGGACAAGCTATGGTTCATATGAATACACTGTCATGTCTTTTGGCCTCATCAACACTCCTCCGACGTTCTCTCGCATGATGAACTTCATCTTCAACGCCTACACCAATGACTTTGTTTTGGTCTATCTCGACGACATTCTGGTTCTCTTGAAGAACAAGGAAGATCATGCCAAGCACTTGCGTTTGGTTCTTGATAAGCTCAGGGAACACCAGTTCTACGCCAAGTTCTCCAAGTGCGAATTTTGGCTCGATGAGGTTCTTTATCTTGGTCATATCATCTCTGTCAAGGGCATTGCGGTGAATCCTGAGAAGGTGTCTGCAATTGTGAATTGGGAACCTCCTCAGAACGTGAAGCAACTCCGTAGCTTCCTCGGTCTCGCAAGCTATTGCCGAAGATTCGTTGAAAACTTTTCTAAGATCGCGAAGCCTCTCTCAAATCTTCTCCAGAAGCACGTCAAGTACGTTTGGTCTCCGGAGTGTGACATTGCTTTCAACACTTTGAAAGAGAAATTGATCACTGCTCCAGTTCTGACTCCGCCTGATGAATCCAAGCCGTACGAGGTCTTTTGTGATGCCTCCCTCCAAGGTCTTGGCGCAGTATTGATGCAAGAGAAGAAAGTTGTTGCTTATACTTCTCACCAATTGAAGCCCAATGAGAAGAACTACCCCATTTATGATCTCGAGTTGGCGGCAGTTGTGCATGCTCTTTTGACTTGGAGACATCTCTTATTGGGAAGAAAAGTGGACATTTTCACTGATCACAAGAGTCTCAAGTACATTTTCACTCAGCCTAATCTCAACCTCAGGCAAACTCGATGGGTCTAAATGATTCAAGAGTATAATCCGAGTATCGAGTATACTCCAGGCAAGGCCAATGTGATTGCTGACGCATTGAGCAGGAAGGCTTACTGCAACAGTCTGATTCTCAAGCCTTATCAACCCGAGCTTTGTGAAGCTTTCCGCAAACTTAATCTGCAAGTTGTTCCTCAAGGTTTCCTCGCCAACCTTCAAGTCTCTCCTACCTTGGAAGACCAGATTCGCCAAGCTCAGCTTCTTGATGCTATGGTGAAAAAGGTGAACATTGGGATTGCCAAGAGTCAACCCAAGTACAAGTGCTACCGCCTTGATGACAAGGACACTCTCTTCTTCGAGGATCGTATTGTTGTACCCAAAGGTGACCTCCGTAAAGTGATCATGAACGAGGCTCACAATTCTCTCCTCTCCATCCACCCTGGGAGCACGAAGATGTATCAGGACCTCAAGCAGGCTTATTGGTGGACTCGAATGAAGCGCGAGATTGCTCAATTCGTGAATGAATGTGATGTCTGCAGAAGAGTGAAGGCAGAACACCAAAGGCCAGCTGGTCTCCTCCAACCTCTTGCCATTCCAGAATGGAAGTTTGACCACATTGAGATGGACTTCGTGACTGGGTTTCCAAAGTCCAAGCGTCGCAATGATGCTATATTCGTTGTCATCGACAAACTCACCAAAGTGGCTCACTTTCTGCCTATCAAAGAGTCAATCACTGCAGCTCAATTGGCGGAGCTCTATACCTCTCGAATTGTCTCTCTGCACGGTATTCCACAAGTAATCTCTTCAGACCGTGGCAGCATCTTTACCTCCAAGTTTTGGGATTCTTTTCAGAAGGCCATGGGCACCAACATCCGCTTCAGCACAGCTTTCCATCCTCAAACTAGCGGTCAAGTCGAGCGTGTCAATCAGATTCTTGAATATATGCTCAGGGCTTGTGTGATCTCCTTCGGCATGAAGTGGGAGGATTGTCTTCCATATGCTGAATTCTCCTACAACAACAGTTTTCAAGCAAGTTCGGGCAAGGCCCCATTTGAAATTTTGTATGGCAGGAAGTGCCGTACCCCTCTCAACTGGTCCGAAACCGGTGAACGCCAGCTTTTGGGAAATGACTTAATCATAGAGGCAGAGGAAATGTGCAAAGTCATTCGAGTTAACCTCAAAGCAGCCCAATCCCGCCAGAAGAGTTACTATGATAGTAAGCACTGTGATTTGGCTTTCGAGATCGGAGATCATGTTTACCTCCGCGTCTCTCCTATGAAAGGTACTCGTCGTTTCGGTATCAAAGGGAAGCTTGCCCCTAGATACGTGCGACCTTTCAAGATTGTCAGCAAGAGAGGCGATCTCGCCTATCAACTCGAGCTTCCTTCAAACTTTGCAAATGTTCATGACGTGTTCCATGTCTCTCAGCTTCAAAAGTGCTTCAAGACTCCTCACCGCACCGTCAACTTCGAGGACATTGAGCTCCAAGAAGATCTATCCTATCGTGAGCACACCGTTGCTATTCTTGAAGAGACTGAACGCAAGACTCGCAACAAGTCAATCAAATTCCTCAAAGTCAAGTGGTCACACCATTCCGACCGTGAAGCTACCTGGGAACGCGAGGATCACCTCCGTTCTGGGTACCCGGCGTTCTTTTAGTCCTAGATCTCGGGACGAGATCCTTTCGTAGTGGTGGAGTGTTGTAACACCACGGATATGACTTTCCCAATATGTATTCCAACTCTTGCCGTTTTCGCCGTTAAGTTATTTAATTCTCTCGGGTTCGGGTCTTTGTCTCCGTGTGTTGTTATCATTGTCATGCATCTCATATCATGTCATCATGTGCATTGCATTTGCATATGTGTTCATCTCTTGCATTCGAGCATTTTCCCCGTTGTCCGTTTTGCATTCTGGCGCTTCGTTCTCCTCCGGTGGTCATTTCTAGCTTTCTTTTGTGTGTGGGGATTAAACATTTCCGGATTGGACCGAGAATTGCCAAGCGGCCTTGGTTTACTACCGGTAGACCGCCTGTCAAGTTTCGTACCATTTGGACTTCGTTTGATGCTCCAACAGTTAACCGAGGGACCGAAAAGGCCTCATGTGTGTTGCAGCCCAACACCCCTCCAATTTGTCCCAAAACTCACCTAAACCCTCTCCATCTTCTAGAGTGTTCGATCACGATCGCGTGGCCAAAAACCGCACCTCATTTGGACTCTCCTAGCTCCCTCTATGCCTATATAAAGACCCCCTCCCATTCCAAATCTCGGATCCCCTCCCCGAAACCCTAGAAAATCCTCCTCGCGCCGGCCGGACACGTCCGTCCCCGGCCGAACAGATCGCCGCCACCGCCCGCAGCCAGTGGCGTGCCGCCACGTGGCCGCCGCCGCCCCGCACCCGCCGCGGCCCGCTCGGCCCGAGCCGAGCCCTCCTCGCCGCAAGCCGGGCCGCACCCCGCGCCCGACCTCCGCTGCCAGCGCCCGTCTCCGCCTCCGGCGACCGGACGCCGCCGGCCGCCGCGCACCGCCGCCCGTCACCTCATCGCTAGCCCGGCAGCCTCGCCGCCTCTTCTTCGCCGGCGCCACGCCGCGCTCCGCACCGGCCGGCCGTGCCTTCCCCGCCGCCGCTCCGGCTCCCCGCCGGCCGGATCCGGCGAGATCCGGCCCGGGAGTGCCTCGCTGCCGCCTCCCCGTCAAGCTCCGGCGACCACGAGCTTTCCGGCCAACCTCGATCCGCGTGCCACGGATCTGGATCTGGAGTTGGACGGTTGACTTTTTGCCCGAAACCCTAACTTTTCTTGCCTTGTTCATCGCGTCGTAACTCCGTATGCGTAGCTCCGTTTTGGGCATATAGCATATCAAAATGTTCATCTCAGAGAGTACATCATTTCATCTCATTGTATCATTTTCATTTGAGTTCATCTTGATGCCCGAAAATCTGTTATAAGAGTGCTACTTGAGATAATTGTCAGATCTGCTACTCCATTTAGATATTTGTCATTTTTGCCATGATTATTATGTGCATGATATGCCCATGAGCTCTACATATGTTTTGTTAAGGGTTTTGCCATCTTTCTAGAGGTGCAACCCATGTATTTTTGTGATGTGTGTGGTGACTAGCACAAGCT
Organism: Triticum urartu; assembly: GCF_056163025.1. Lineage (NCBI taxonomy): Eukaryota > Viridiplantae > Streptophyta > Magnoliopsida > Poales > Poaceae > Triticum > Triticum urartu. The sequence continues at coordinate 513,984,552 of NC_141874.1, forward strand.
TGCAAAGTGAGGCTCTTGGTAATGCTGATTTCAGGGACTTAGCATTTCCACTAAGTCCTTGAGCTGTTTATCTCATATGGCCATATGTTCATGTTGTTTCCTAGTGATCCGTGCCTCTTTTGAGGATGATCAGTAAGGATGTTTTATTAATCTTGTAGTTCTCTATCCATCCATGTCTTTGTTTGCAATTATGGAGCATGCTAGCTTGAGTCAATCGAGCTCTACTTTTGCTACTTCGTGAATCTGGGCAGATTGTCTACTTGTTAGCGATTTTGCCGATGATGTTGTAGTTGATCCGTGCATGCTATGTTATTGTTCTTGCCATGTCTAGCTTGTATTTTGTGTATTATTGATGGGTGTATGCTTAGATTATCATGACTTGCTCCGTAGTGAGTGCATCGAGCTCGTAAATATGCCTACTTGATATCTGTTTTCAGCATGCTCCAGTTTTCACTAAGTGTGAGAACTGATTATGTTTTTGCCATGTTCACATGCTTGCAATTGTATTTTCTGATCCCTTTTGGCTCAAGGTCACTAAGGGACTTTTGTTAAACTCTTTGAGTAGCTCCATTCCATGCTTTACTTTGCCATGTTCAGGTCCTGTAGCATATAGTTTTGTTGCTCCGAAGAGTGCTATCTGATCTGAAATTCCAGACAAGTGTTAATTTCACTAAGTCTGAAATCTGTTTGCCATATGCATTTTTGCCATGCTTGTTTGAACCTGTTAATGGATGAATTGGCCGTAGCTCAGTGCTAGACTTTTTTTAAGCATCATGAATGCATCCGTGACATGTATTTTGTTGTCATGTTTGGGTGTTGTAGCTTGTTCATCTCATTGCATTTAGATGGCTACTTGCTGTAAATCGTAGACCGGTGTCATATTTGAATCGCTTGCCATTTCCAAACCGTAACTCCGATTCCGGCGTTCTTTATATCGTTTTCAAGCGATTTCATCTCATCTTCCTAGTGGCACACTTGGATTTCCATGTTGAGGATAGGTTCATGCATCCCTTGTCAAATCTTGCATATGCATCCCGCATTGCATCCCGCATAGCATACCATCCTTGCATCATATTGTTTGAGCTTTGCACGTGGTTGATTGTGTTCCGTTTGTTTGTTTGTCTTGTTTGGGTAGAGCCGAGAGACGAGTTCGCTAACGAGGAGCCCGTTGAGTTTGCTTTCGAGGATCCAGTCAACTCTGACAACTTTGCAGGCAAGATGATCATACCCTCGAAATCACTACTATCTTTGCTTTGCTAGATGCTCGCTCTTTTGCTATGCCAATGCTACGATGCCTACCACTTTCTTTCAAGCCTCCCAAATTGCCATGCCAAACCTCTAACCCACCATGTCCTAGCAAACTGTTGATTGGCTATGTTACCACTTTGCTCAGCCCCTCTTATAGCGTTGCTAGTTGTAGGTGAAGATTGGAGACCGTTCCTTGTTGGAACATTTATTTACTTGTTGGGATATCATTATATTGCCATGTTATCTTAATGCATCTATATACTTGGTAAAGGGTGGAAGGCTCGGCCTCTCGCCTAGTGTTTTGTTCCACTCTTGCCGCCCTAGTTTCCGTCATATCGGTGTTATGTTCCCGGATTTTGCGTTCCTTACGCGGTTGGGTTATAATGGGAACCCCTGGATAGTTCGCCTTGATTAAAGCTTTTCCAGCAATGCCCAACCTTGGTTTTACCATTTTCCACCTAGCCTCTTTTCCCCTTGGGTTTCCGGAGCCTGAGGGTCATCTTATTTTAGCCCCCCCGGGCCAGTGCTCCTCTGAGTGTTGGTCCAACCAAGCGATGTCCGGGGCTACCAGGGGCAACTCTGGGCTGGCCTACCCGACATCTTGCTCATTTGGTGTGCCCTGAGAACGAGATATGTGCAGCTCCTATCGGGATTTGTCGGCACATCTGGGTGGTGTTGCTGGTCTTGTTTTAACCTGTCGAAGTGTCTTGAAGAACCGAGATACCGAGTCTGATCGGAACATCTCGGGAGGAGGTCTATTCCTTCGTTGACCGTGAGAGCTTGTCATGGGCTAAGTTGGGACTCCCCTGCAGGGATTTGAACTTTCGAAAGCCGTGCCCGCGGTTATGGGCAGATGGGAATTTGTTAATGTCCGGTTGTAGATAACTTGAAACTTAACTTAATTAAAATGAATCAACTGAGTGTGTTACCGTGATGGCCTCTTCTCGGCGGAGTCCGGGAAGTGGACATGGTGTTGGAGTAATGCTTGCGCAGGTTGCTCTCTAGTTTCTCGCTCGCGCTTTGCCTCCTCTTCTCTCTCTCTTTTGCGAACAGGATAGCCACCACATATGCTAGTCGCTTGCTGCAGCTCCACATATATTTACCTTGCCATACCTATTAAGCTTAAATAGTCTTGATCGCGAGGGTGCGAGATTGCTGAGTCCCTGTGGCTCACAAATTACTTCCAAACCAGATGCAGGGCCTGATGATTCCGCTCCAGGTGACGCGCTCGAGCTCAAGTGGGAGTTCGACGAGGACTCTCAATGTTACTATGTTTCCTTTCCTGATGATCAGTAGTGGTGCCCAGTTGGGGGTGATCGGGACCGTGTTGCATGTTGGGTTATCTTTTATTTTGGCACCGTAGTCAGGCCATGAGTGTTTGGATGATGTAATGTTATTTATGTACCTTGATTGACGTGGCGAGTGTAAGCCAACTATGTTATCTCCCCTTTTATTATCTATATTACATGGGATGTTGTGAAGATTGCCTAACTTGCGACATATGCCTTCAATGCGATTATGCCTCTAAGTCGTGCCTCGACACGTGGGAGATATAGTCGCATCGAGGGTGTTACATCAAGCCACATTGCTCAAATCAATGATATTTAGCTCATGCCTTAACTAGCGAAATCTTACTTCATCCAAGGGCTTCGTGAAAATATCGGCAAGGTTATCATGAGTGTTGACATAGTTGAGCTTGATCTCCCCTTGCCTAATGTGATCCCAGATGAAGTGATACCGAATCTCAATATGCTTCGTATTGAAGTGTTGTACCGGGTTGAGAGAAATCTTGATGGCACTTTCTTTACCACACCAAAGAGGCACTTTGTCACAAATGACACCGTAATCCTTTAAAGTTTTCCTCATCCATAGAAGTTGAGCACAACAACTACCGCGGCCACATACTCCGCTTCGGTGGACGAGAGAGACACACAACTTTGCTTCTTAGAAGACCAACTCACCAAAGAGCAACCAAGAAATTGGTGCTCTCCGGAAGTTGACTTCCTATCCACTTTGTCTCCCGCCCAATCCGAGTCTGAAAAGCCCACAAGGTTGAAGTTAGCTCCTCTTGGGTACCATAAGCCAATGTTTGGGGTATGAGCCAAATATCGAAAGATTCGCTTAACCGCCACATAGTGGTTTTCCTTTGGTGCGGCTTGAAACCATGCACAAATTCCCACACTCAACATGATATCCGGTCTAGATGCACAAAGGTAAAGCAAGGAGCCAATCATGGAGCGATATACCTTTTGATCCACTGCTTTACCATTGGGATCTATGCCAAGTTGGCATTTGACGGGCATTGGAGTGGAAGCCGGCTTGACATCACTTAGCTTGAATCTCTTGAGCATATCTTGAGTGTATTTGTCTTGGTTGATGAAGGTTCCTTCTCTTCTTTGTTTGATTTTGAACGCGAGAAAGAACTCCAACTCTCCCATTATGGACATCTTGAACTTCGAGGTCATGAGAGCGGCAAACTCCTCATTGAAAGCTTTGTTAGGAGAACCAAAGATAATATCATCAACATACAGTTGGCATACAAACAACTCCCCTTTGACATTCTTAGTAAAAAGAGTGGGGTCGGTTTTCCTAATTTCAAACCCATGACCTTGCAACAACTCGGTAAGGTGCTGATACCATGCATGTGGGGCTTGTTTAAGGCCATAGAGTGCCTTGTCGAGTTGGTACACATGATTGGGGAACTCGGGATCCTCAAACCCCGGGGGTTGTTTGACATACACCAACTCATTAATAGGACCATTAAGAAAAGCATTCTTCACATCCATTTGTTGCAACTTGAAGTTATGATGAGAAGCATAAGCAATCAACAAACGAACAGATTGAAGGCGAGCAACGGGAGCAAAGGTTTCACCGTAGTCAATACCCTCGACTTGGGAGTAGCCTTGTGCTACCAAACGAGCCTTGTTGCGAACAATAACTCCATGAGCATCTTGCTTGTTATTCAATATCCACTTGGTTCCAATGACATTATGGTTCCCCTTTGGCCTTGGCACCAATCTCCACACCTCATCTTGCTCGAAGTTGTTGAGTTCTTCATGCATGGCATTGAGCCAATCCGGATCCTCGAGCGCCTCATAGACCTTTTGGGGTTCAACACAAGAGACAAACGCGTGATGTTCACAATAGTTTGCTAATTTCTACAAGTTCTTACCCCTTTCTTAAGCTTCCAAGCACATTCTTCATGAGATGATCTTTGGTAGTGATCTTGGATGCAATCTTGACGGCACGGCGCTCCAATTCTTCCTCAAGAGAGAGTTGAGGAGCGGTAACTTGATCATCTTGAGCATCATCTTGAGCTTGTTCTTGATCTTGAGCTTGCTCTTGATCTTGAACTTGCTTAGTAGAAAGAACTTGACCTTGGGCATCACTTGGTGGTTCACCACCATCTTGAGGTTGATCTTGCCCTTGATCTTGTTCATTTGGTTGAGGGCCTTCACTTTGTTCTTCGGAAGCGTGTGGGTCTTGGGTTGGTGATGGTTCCACTTGAGTGGAACATTGTCCTTCTCCTTCGGCCACAAGGGGTTCCTCAATGGGTAGGATATAGCCAACACCCATTCTTCTTATGTCTTGGGGAGGAATTTCATCACCTACATCACAAGTACCACTTTGCTCCACTTGGGAGCCATTATTCTCATCAAACTCCATGTTACACATCTCCTCATTGAGTCTGGTGGACTTGTTGAGGACACGGTAAGCATGAGAGTTTGTAGCATAACCAACAAATATACCCTCGTGAGCTCTAGCCTCAAATTTAGACAAACGAACACCTTTCTTGAGAATGAAACACTTACAACCGAACACCCAGAAGTACTTGAGGTTGGGCTTGTTGCCGGTAAGTATCTCATATGGAGTCTTCTTCAAGCCTTTGCGGAGATAGAGCTGATTGGATGCATGACAAGTGGTGTTGATGGCTTCGACCCAAAAGTTGTACGGAGACTTGAACTCCGCCATCATGGTCCTTGCCGCGTCCATCAACATCCGATTCTTCCTCTCTACAACACCATTTTGTTGAGGGGTGTAATGTGTGGAATATTTATGCTTGATCCCCTCATCACTAAGAAACTCATCCAAGGTGTAGTTCTTGAACTCGGTGCCGTTGTCACTTCTTATTGTCAAGATCTTTGCATTGTGTTGACGTTGAGCTCCATTTGCAAAGTCGATGATGGTGTGTTGGGTCTCACTCTTCCTCTTGAGGAAATATACCCACGTGTATCTTGAATAATCCATCCACAATCACCAAGCAATACTTTCTACCCCCAAGACTATCAAAGGATGGAGGCCCGAAGAGATCCAAGTGAAGGAGCTCCAAGGGCCACTTCGAGTAGATGATAGTCGTGGGAGGGTGAGCCTTCTCATGTAGCTTTCCTTCGATACAAGCACTGCATGCACGATCTTTGGCAAAACTAACATTTGTTAGTCCACGAACATGGTCCCCCTTGAGAAGACTTTGCAAAGATCTCATATTAACGTGGGCTAAACGGTGATGCCAAAGCCATCCCACGTCAACTTTAGCCATTAGGCATGTCGCGGTCTTAGTGGGTCGCTACAACAAGTTAATCACATAAAGACCGTTCTAGACATGCCCAACAAAGGCTACTTTAAGTGTCTTGCTCCACAAGAGGGCCACGGTATCAATATCATAGAAAGTGGCAAAGCCCATGAGTGCAAGTTGACGAATGGAAAGTAAGTTGCATGCAAGGGACTCAACAAGCATGACTTTCTCGATCGTGAGATCATGGGAAATGATAACCTTGCCAATACCCAATACCTTAGAAGATGAGGCATCACCCCACTCGACATTGGTGGGCATAGATGAAACCTTGTGCACGTCCACCACCAAGTCCTTTCTTCCGGTCATATGATTTGTGGCTCCACTATCGAGAAACCATGATCCCCCACCGGAAGCAAACACCTACAAGAGATCAATGCTTGGTTTTAGGTACCCATTTTTGTAATGGGTCCTTTGATGTTAGTAACAAGGGTCTTAGGAACCCAAATAGACCATTCAATGTACTCATAAGGAGAACCAAAACATTTGGCATAAACATGCCCATCACTAGCGCGACATAACACATAAGAAGGGTTAAAGTCGCCGGCTTTGTTGGAAGGAGTGGCATTGCCCTTCTTGACCTCACCACCCTTCACATTGTTCTTCTTCTCCTTAGAAGCACCCTCTCCCTCCTTCACAAAAGTTTGCTTGAGAGGAGGAGGTCGTTTGGCCTTGTCGTTCTTCTTCTTATTCTTGGACTTGGGTGCAAACCCAATTCCCTCCTTGCCCACAACTTCCTTTTGATTGCTCAAAAGGTCGTTGAGGTTCTTCTCACCTTGTATGCAAGACACAAGGCCTTTCTCAAGTTTCTCCTTCAACTTGGCATTCTCCTCCACAAGATGCACATGCTCACAACACGGGTTAGTAGCATTTCCATTATCAATTAAAACCATATGAGGAAATGTGACTTTCTCCTTGGTTAGCTTCACTTGGAGTTGATTGTGAGACTCTTTGAGGCTAGCATGAGCACCCTTCAAGGCCTTGTGAGCCTTGTCAAGTATATCAAACTCCTCCTTAAGTCTAGCATGGTCAACCCCAAGTTTAGCCTTCTCGGAGTTGAGCACACGAGATACAACAAAAGCATGATCAAGATCTTTCTTTAATTTAGCATGATCATCGTTGTGTGACTCCTCAAGAGCCAAACGACGACCACGCTCTTCCTCAAGCACATTAGAGAGATCCGATATCTCATCAGCATAGTCATGACTATGCCCTTCCATCTTAGAGATGGTATCTTCGTGAGCCTCGATCATATCATTGGCGTCACCAAGTTGTTCCAAGAGAGCAAAGAAGTGCTTCTTGGGTTTTGCCTTGAGCTTACTCATAAAAGACTCAAATTCATTTTCTTCCTCCTTTGACCCCTCACTTTCATCAATGCAATCCGTCAAGGAAGGGTTAGTAGTGATGGTAGTTTTGATGTTGGGGGTTACCTTGTTGGTGTCTTTAGCCATGAGGCACTTGGCGGTGATGTTCTCGTTGGGTGAATCGAAGAGGGACACCCATGGAGTTGTTGCAATGGCAATGGAGGCCATGGCAACCATCTCACCGTCATCATCATCATCATCCTCATTGTACTCTTCTTATGCCACCAACCCCTTGGGAGGAGTCTTCTTGGTGAAGTTGTTCTTATTGAGAAAGGACTTGGCCTTGTCTTTTCGGATAAGCTTGCCACCATTGTCTTTCCTCTTCTCGTATGGGCACTCTGCAACAAAGTAGCTCACATTGCCACAATTATAGCATGTCCTCACATGTTGCTTGCCCTTGGCGCCACTTGAGTTGTTCTTGTTGAAGTTGGGCCTTGAGTTCTTCTTGCTCCAAAATTGCTGTGAAGTGAGAGCCATGTGCTCATGATAAGCATATTTGGTATCTTAGGGGCAACACTCCCCTTCTTCCTCTTCACCCTCTTCTTCCACACTAGCCTTGGCCTTCAAATCAAGGTTGGGCTTCTTTGCTCGTTGTGAACGCAACATCGCATTATTGGCGGTCTTGTCCAAGATCATCATTGCAACAAACTCATCCAACACTTCACTTGAGGACAAGGCCTAAAAGTCCGGCCTTTGACGGATGACGGAGGACATGGCCTTATGTTAAGGCATCATGGACTTGAGAAACTTGCTTTTGATCCAATTGTCATCCGTATCCTTGCTCCCATGGTCTCGGAGTGAGACCGCGGCAGTGGTTAATCTTCGGTAAAGCTCTCATCGGCTTCATCTTGCACCACTTCAAAGTTTGAGTGTTGGATACTTGCACTTCCCTTGTAAATGGAAACAACATGTTGCCATGCTTCCTTGGCCACGGTGAAAGGACGGAGATGCACAATATCTTTGGGTGGAATTGCTTCTTGGAGAATGAAAAGAGCGAACTCGTTGAATTGATGATCCGCGGCTTCTCTAGGAGTGAAGTTGCTTGGGTCGTGCGGGTAGAAACCTTGCTCAATAATTCTCCAAAGATTAGTAGAACTATGATTTAAATGACATTTAAAGCGATAGACCCAAGCGGCAAAATCCTCATTTTCACAAGCTTGGGAGGAGGACCAACATGATTCATATGCGTGGAGGGAACCGTTCCTCCATAAGTAATTGGAGGTTCAACATGGGCAAAGATGCCATTTCCACTTCTACCACTAGTCAAAGGAACTTGATCACTAGTAGCTCCCCCCTTGTTGGAGTTAGAATCCGTTACCTTGTTAGTGGGATCGACCACTTCCAACGGCGCGGTGGAAACTTTAAGACCATCAAAAAAATTCTTAAGCATGCCTTTGACCTCGGCCGTCATGGAAGTTCTCAATGTGTCCAAGGCCACATTGAACTCCTCACGAGAGACCGAGGATTCCCCATCGGTCACAGGCAAAGGGGGACTCCCACAGGAGTGCTCCTCCACCTCGTCTGAGGTGTCAGCCATACTCTTCGGACGACTAAGTCCTTAATAAAGAGACGAGGCTCTGATACCAATTGAAAGGATCGATATAGTTGACTAGAGGGGGGGGGTGAATAGGCAACTAACAATTTTAAGCTTTTCTTTACCAAATTAAACTTTGTATCAAAGTAGGCTGTCCAGATATGCAACTAGCACTACAAAAAAAGACACATCCATGACATTTTGGGCCGAACGATTTTTTTTCTGTCATACATATGACACTTCTATGACGATAATTGTGACAAAACCCGGTATCATCATAGATGTGGTGGGCTCCTACTTCTATGACAACAAATCATGACAGAAAATGGGCTTTTCGTCCTGGGCGGGCCGGAGACGCAGCTGCATGACATTCTTTGGGCCGTCCATGACGGAAAAAACCGTGGTAGAAGCGAGGGCGAGGAAAATTTCGGGGAGTTCCCGGTTACGGTGGGAGGTCGGGGGCCGAGCGATGCGCGTTTCTCTCGTACACGTACGCGCATGTGTGTGAGGCATTGGCCCTAACTGAACCCGAGTGAGGCATTGGGCTCTAACTGAACCTGATCAATTGCACTGCAGGCTACGCGTTACTGAACCCGAGCGATTGATCGATGGCTGTTAACTGAACCTGATCGAGCGATTCCTTCGCTACTGCTGCTAACTGAAGCCGATCGATGCCGCCTTTGGATGAACAGTGAGCGTTGGGGGGGGGGGGTTGGATGAACAGTTCCCGGTGGGGGTGGATGAACAGGACCCTGTGGTGTTGCCTCTGGATGAACAGGACCCCGATCGATCGAGCCGGTTGGGCTGGATGAACAGGACCCCGTGGAGGGCTGGATGAATAGGACCACCCTGTGGAGGGCAGGATGAACGGTAGATGCTAGAGGGCAGGATGAACAGTAGCCCGTGGAGGGGTGGTTGAACAGGAGCCCGTGGAGAGGGCTGGTTGAACAGTAGCCGGTGGAGTAGCGTGCGGTGGAGGCTGGATGAACAGGAGCCCGTGGATGAACAGTCACAGGTGGAAGCTGGAGGAGGTCGACGGTGGATGAACAGTAGCTCGTGGAGGCTAGAGGGGGTCGACGGTGGAGATCAATAGTATCCCGTGGAGTCCCGTTTTGCGGTACGCCACACCCCTCCCGATGAACAGGACCCCCGTTTCGACCATAGCGCTCCAACACAAGTCCGTTTCGTCCGTTTTGCGGTACGCCACACCCCTCCCGATCAACAGGACCCCCGTTTCGACCGTAGGAGGTCCGTTTCCTCCGTTTTGCGGTATGCCAGACCCCTCCCGATGAACAGGATCCCGTTTCGAACGTGGCCGATCGAACACAAGGCCGTTTCCTCCGTTTTGCGGTATGCCAGACCCCTCCCGATGAACAGGATCCCGTTTCGAACGTGGCCGGTCGAACACAAGGCCGTTTCCTTCGTTTTGCGGTACGCCAGGCCTCGTTTCCATTGCCTGTTCCGTCCAAGCCCTCCCAATGAACACGACCACGCATTCCGTTCCGACCCAGCCGGTTGGCTCCCATGCGTTCCGTTGCCTCCCCATGAACACGAGGCATTCCGTTGCCTCCCCATGAACACGACGCATTCCGTTGCCACCCCATGAACACGACGACGACGCTGTTTCTCCGTTTCGACATAGCCATGTACACGAGCCCTGGCCGTACGTATGCGCGAGTAGGCGTTCGAGACCCCGCCCGTATGTACACATACGTGGCCATATTTTCTTTCTTGCACCCTGGCCGCTGTACGTACGTCCACATGCTACGTGCGCGCCTCTACATCGACCAGTATGTACGTACACGTTCGTGACCAGAATGACAACGCTACGTACACTTCGACCAGGTGGGTCCCAACTGTCAGGCACTTCCTTGCCTACGAAGATGTAGCTGGTGGGTCCCAGCAGTCAGGGGGCGAATCGTTTTTTTAGCCCGGACGCACTTCCTTGCGTGCAAAGATGTAGCTGGTGGGTCCCAGCAGTCAGGGGGAAACGTTTTTTTTCGCGAAATACAGTGGCCCGTCCGGTGAGTCCCAGCTGTCAGGTGGAGGAATCATTATTTTCCGCGTAATAAGGAGGCACTTCCTTGCTGCGGCCGTGGACCCAGCTGTCAGCCTCTCCACGTACAGTCCACGTCCGATGGAAGTCGTTCCTTGACCACGTTGACCATGCCGTGCCGAGAGCACCAGGGCGGTGGACGACGGCGAGGCCTAGGAAGGGGACGACACGGAGGCAGGGAAGACTCAGTAGTTGTTTCCCACGCGGAGGGGAGTACGACTGTACGAGGGTTTACTGGTTCGTCTGCCGTCGCCGGAGAATAACAGCAGGTGTGGGTGAGTAGAGGGATGGCTACGCCAGCGATGGGAGTACGGTCGGGCGGTGAGGCTGTCGGCGTTCTGGGAACGGGGGTCCCCAGACTTGCCTGCCTGCGGCCTGCGGCGTGGCTCGAGGAGGGGCCCAGCACGGCCCATCTTCATCAACACAGACCCAAGACCCTCGCGAGGGGCCAAGCCTCTCGGGGCGGACAACATGGAGCTTCCTCAGGCACGGCCTCATCACGCTGGCTCGCGAGGAAGCGGAGAGATCAAGGCGGGGTACCTCACGAGGTGCCCGTGACGCAAGCCATGACGACCAAGGGCGCCAGGCGGGCGCCAGCCCGCGCAGTGTCCTCCTTTCCTCTTTGGTGCAAAGGGAGCAAGCGCAGGCGAGAGCATCAAGTAAAGGCACCTGTTTCGGTGCAACGAGACCAAGACCAGTCCAACGACAGGGAGGAAGTCATTGTGGAGCCCAAGCCAGCGTCACCACCAGAGCCTTTGGCAGGCAAGGACCAACTTTAGTCAGGACAAGTGTACCAGATGTTCCCCTTCAAAATGGCCAATTGTTGGCGCCCTTCCCGCTCAATATTTGGGAAGAGGCCCAGGGCCTTTGCCTATAAATAGGACTAGCCACCCCCAGGGTAGAGGGGCAATCAAGAAGGGAGAATCTAGAAGCCAAGAGAGAAACTAGCTAGGATCGGATCGAGTAGCATCACACACACAGAGAGAGAGAAGGGCGACTGAACTCCTCCTAGCAGTTCATCCCCCCAGCCAAGAACAGACTCTCGCGAGGCTGTTCTTCCTTGTATTGCTCATCATCATCAGCCCAAGAGGCAATCCACCACACCACACACTGGAGTAGGGTATTACACCACAACGGTGGCCCGAACCAGTATAAACCCTGTGTCTCTTGTGCTGTTCTTTCCATAGCTTAGATCTTAGCGAGGCGGAGGGGTGCAGGTAGGTAGAAGGCGAAATCTCTGCGCGCACCCCAGTGTTCGAACCTCAAGGGTCTGCCGGAACCCGAAATCCGACATTTGGCGCGCCAGGTAGGGGTGCGCCGGAATTCGTCTTCCACCACCCCGTTCTCCTCCGACCATCGCGTCCATGTCTGACGCTCGTCGGGCCCGCGCCGAGCGCCGGGTCGCTCTCGCTTCCCGCATCGCCCAGACGGCTCCTGTCGGCGGGCATCCTCGCCGTTCCCCATCACCTGCCGTCAATGCCGCCACCGGCCCGGCGGGGAACGAGCAGCAAGCGTCGTCTCAGCATCCGTCCGTGCGGCAAGACGGCCGCACCGCTACTCCCTCGCTCACCCCAGCTGGTTCTTCGTCCCACGCGCTCCGCGCACCCATGGAGGCTCGAGCTGCACTCATCGTAGAAAACGAGCTCCTGCGCTACCGTCCCGTCGACGACGTCTACGAAGAATGGCTCGACCGCATCGCCGAGCTCGTCCGCACCGCAGGGGATCTCCTGCGCCGTTTGTTCCGCTGCATCGCACCCCGCCCCGCGCGGGCGACGAAGCTCTGGGGGCGCCCCAGCCGCCTCCTCCTCAAGAAGGCGCCATGGCTCCAAGGCGCATGGCCCCTGGGTGGAACCCGCTCTGTCAGGTGCCAGCGCGGCAAGAGCAGAGCTGCCAAGAAGTCCCTCGGCCGCAAGAAGCTGCCCGGGCGCTCCCTGCTCCAGCACGTCGCGACCATGCTCCTGCTCCCGCACGTCAAGACCCCGCGCTGCTCCCAGCTGCAGCACGTGGGGACATGCAAGACCAAGCTCTCGGTCACCCAAGGCCTCCCGTGGCCACAGCAGGCTGCCGTGCCTTCACCACCGAGCTACGCAGCTTCGCGTGGCCCGGCAAGTTCAAGCCAGACCTGCCTCCTGGTTACGACGGCACGGCCGAACCTGCGGAGTTCCGCCAGCTCTATGAGCTGGGCATCAAAGCTGCCAACGGAGACGAGAAGGTCATGGCGAACTGGTTTCCCATGGCGCTCAAGGACGGGCCCGCACCTGGCTCCTGAACCTGGCTCCAGGCACGATCTCCTCCTGGGACGAGATGCGCACCCACTTCATCGCCAACTTCCAAGGTACTCGCGACCGGCCACCCGCCGTGAGCGACATGCGCTGCATCAAGCAACAACCCGGAGAGACCCTGCAGAAGTACATCCAGCGCTTCAACAACGCACACCTCAAGATTCCCAAGGTGACCGAGGAGGCCATCATCTCAGCCTTCTCCGACGGCGTGCGCGATGTCAAGATGAAGGAGGAGCTGGCGATGCATGAAGACCTGTGCACTTCCTTGGAGTTGTTCAACTTGGCAACCAAGTGCGCCGGGGCTGAGGAAGGGTGTCTCTCCCTCCTCGAGCTGCCTGCCGCGGACCCAGAAGAGAAGAAGCCCAAGGCCAAGGATGTGAAGCGCAAGGGGGCTGCTGTGCTCGCGGCAGAACCAGACACCAAGCGGGGCAGAGATCAGCCCGAATCTTCCAAGGGCAGTCGGTACTGTGTGTACCACGACCTCCACACCCACAACACCAACGAATGTCAAGAGCTCCGAGCCGTGCGAGAAGGAAGGATCGACCGTCGCCCCAACCACGGTGACCGGGGCTACGGTCGAGGAGGAGGAAGGACCGTAGGACGCTGGGAAGACCGCTGCCCATGCCAAGGGTGGCGCGATCGACCTTGCGAGGATCGCTGGCAAGACCCGCCTCGCGAGGGAGACTGGAGGGATCAGCCTCGCGAGGATCGCCCGCAAGGCAACGCAGGCCTCCCTCCACTGCCGCCGTAGCCAAGGAGAAACGAGGACCGCCATCAGGACGAGGGGGCTGGGGGCTTCCAGGAGCCGCGCGCGACCGCCTGCATCCTGGGCGGGGCTCAAGCCCCAGCCTCTCAACGCATCTTCAGGCAGTTCGCCCGTGAAGTGAATGCAGTCCTCCCCAAGCTCGAAGCCACGCGCCCTCTCAGGTGGTCGGCGTGCGCCATCACGTTCAGCTCAACAGATCAGCTCAAGTGTGCGGCCATAGCCGGAGTCCTCCCGATGCTTTGTTCCCCAATCATCAGCAAGGTGGTGGTCACCAGGACCCTCATCGATGGCGGGGCAGGGCTCAACGTCCTGTCCGTGGAAACATTCAACAATCTCCAAGTGCCCTACAACCAGCTTCAGCCAACCAAGCCTTTCTCCGGAGTCACCGACGGCTCCACGGTCCCGATTGGGCAGGTCCGCCTCCCTGTCACCTTCGGGGCACGTGATAACTACCGCACCGAGCTCATCGACTTCGACGTCGCTCACATTCGCCTGCCGTACAACGCCATCCTTGGGTACCCAGCGCTGGCCAAGTTCATGGCCGTAACTCACCACAGCTACAACGTCCTCAAGATGCCAGGAAGTGGCGGAGTCATCACGGTGCCCTGTGAAGAGAAGGACGCGGTGTGTTCCTTGGAACGAGCCTTTCAGGCCGCATCACTGGAAGACCCAGATCGCGGAAGCAGGAGGCTTCCCGAGACCGCCCCCAAGAAGAAGAAGACATCGTCCGGCCCGGCCCCTCAGGAGGCAGGCCCCTCAAGGCCCGCGCCTGCCCAGGGGGAACCTCCTTCCATCGCATAGGAAAGCGCGCTCGGCGCCCTCCTTAGGCAGGGCTCGGGGGCTCTCCCCTAGAGGGCCACCGACCTGGCTAAGGTCACGAGGGAGGCGCTTGGGCACCACATGGAGGCATGTTTCGAAGCACGTTTCCCTTAAGAAGGAGTAAGGAAAGGAGAGCCAGACCCTCAGGAGTTCGTCAGCAAGGCCATTCAGGAGCTACAGGAGTCAAGAGTCATGAAAGGCGGCCGCCGCCTACCAGCTGTGGCTCCCCATCCAAGCAAGGATGGTGGGCTGCGCGTCTGCATCAACATACCAGGGCTCAATCGAGTCGCCTCTATGGAGCGCCTCTGGCCCTCGTGAGTGGGGCGCTGCGAAGTTTCACCCCACAGCTACGTTCGCATGCCTTACGGCTTTCCGAACGCAGCTGCTATGTACCAGCGCCTCATGAGGGGCATCATGGAGGCTCAAGATGCCAGGCGTTCCGCAGCCCTGGCGGAGATGGAGATGGTCCGCGAGGAGCCACCAGCGCCTCCGGAGCCTCCCGAGGCCCCTGGGCCTGGGGGCTCGTGAGGATCGGCTTCCGTAGGCCACCGAGTTTGATATGCCAACACTCCTTCGTCCTCAACATCATCAGGTGACATCTTTCAAGTTTCATTTCCAGCTGGGAGTGGTCCCCCGGTCTGCATTATTCCCAGGCCGCGTGGGTCCGTCCCTGCGGCATGTATCCCTTTTATTTCATGTTGTTAGCTTACCTTGTTGGGGGCGCCCCACGGGCTGCATCATCCCCAAGTCGCTCGGGCCTGACCCAGTGATGTCCGCCTTCCCAGCATCTTTTTGAATGAATCCACTCCTTCGCGGCTAATGTGTTTGACCTAGTTGCCCGCTCAACATCCGCCCCAGAACTCTCGAGGTAGGCGACCTCGTGCTCAGGCGGGTTCTCTCCAGGGAGGGACTGCACAAGCTCTCTCCCATGTGGGAGGGCCCGTTCAAGGTTGTTCATGTTTCCAGGCCTGGCTCCGCGCGCTTGGAGACTCAGGAGGGGGTGCCGGTCTAGAACGCATGGAACATCCAGCACCTCCGGAGGTTCTACCCCTAAAAAGGCCCAGAGCCTGTGAAGAAGGCGAATGCCTGTGAAGATTATCCTTTTTGGAAAAGGCCCAGAGCCTGTGAAGAAGGCGAATGCCTATGAAGATTATCCTTTTTGGAAAAGGCCCAGAGCCTGTGAAGAAGGCAAATGCCTGTGAAGATTATCCTTTTTGGAAAAGGCCTAGAGCCTGTGAAGAAGGCGAATGCATGAGAAGATTATCCTTTTTGGAAAAGGCCCAGAGCCTGTGAAGAAGGCGAATGCCTGTGAAGCTGTCGCGTTTGGGAAAAGGCCCGGAGCCTGTGAAGAGGGCAAATGCCCGTGAAGCCTGCTCCCCCCAAGAAAGGCCCGGAGCCTATGAAGAAGGCCAACGCCTGTGAAGCTCGCCGCCCGTGACACTCTCACGTAATAATGAGTTGGGGCTGTACAAGCCCCGGAGTCTCAGGAGCGCCGGCCTCAGGCCCTGGGGCTCCCTCCCACGCCCAGTGGCAGCACTTAGCTCCGCGCTGGTGAGAAGACGTCGAAGACTAGATTAGGTGCTGGACGCGGCTTTTTCATTTGCTTTCCGCAGTTGGCTTGTTCATTCTCATTCGAAGTTTTATTGAAGCTGTTGCCGTCTTTGGCTTGTGGTTCTTCAACTTTTCACTCTCCTGCCTCGATTTCTCTTATGCAAGGCCTCGCGAGGGGGGCAGTCGAGCGCCCTCGTGAATGTTTCCGTCCTAGTCGTTCAAAGGTTTCGCGACCTGGGTCCATTACAGGAGCACCCCTCCAGTCCGTGCCCCACGGGCACCGCGACACGAACACAGGGCCTGGGTCGGTCACCCCCCCACGGTTGGGTCCGGGAACTATCCACGCACGGGCACGTACCCGGAAGGCACGATAACAGAAGCAAAGCGATGATTAACAGCAATAACCCAAACACACCCCCGCGGGGCTCCACGCTACTGTCTTTTTACATGAGAAAAAGGAAAAGAAAGAACAAATCAGGCGCAGCTCGCCTCACACCGGCCTGCAGGGAAGACTCGAGCTGCCTCCGGGGCTCAGGCAGACTCCCTCTCGCGCTTCACTGAGGCGCGATGGCGGGCAGACGCGCTACCACCTCCCAAGCAGGTACGGCGGCGTGGAGGCTGACCGCGGCCACCGCTAGAAGAGTCGCCGCCTGAAGAAGAACTGGTGAAGCTTGGGGAACCCTGAGCGCCGCCAATCACGCTAGCGCTGTCCTCTCCATCATCACCAGGGCTGGGTCCCCGGCCGCGATCGTCGTCCTCAGGGCAGGACCCTGCGCGGCGACCATCTTCCCCAAACACCCTCACGTAGAGGGTGGCATCGCCGTCAAACTTGAAGTGCAGGGTGCACCGACGGCTCAGGCCACGCGCGCGGGCAAACGTCTGCCAACCGCGGGTCAAGGCCAGGCTCCTGGCCGTGGAGACCTCCAGTGAAGCCCATGAGGCCCGGCTACAGTAGCCGTCTGCCTGAAGCCAAAGGCCGCCCGGGGCGCTGGCCGGGAGCTCGCTGAGGAGGAAGTGAAGAAGTTGAAGCCGGGTGCTAGTCGGCTCAGCCGACCACACAACGAACTCCGGCAGCACCTCTGTAGCGCGAAAGCACGGCCTAGGGGAACGCGTGACCGAAGCGCGCCCCCCGGCCGCAGCATTCCTCCCGTCACCGTGCTGGAAATCATCTCCACGGCCGCGGGGAGCTGCCGTGGAGGCCACATGATGTTTGCGAGGGCGCCCTCGGCCGCGCTTGGGCTGGGGAGAGGCAGGCTCAGCCTGGCGAGCCTTCCCCTTCTCTGCGGCCGAGAACCTCCTCGATGGAGCCATGAAGAAGGAGAAGCAAGGGGGGATGAACTGGAAGGGCGCGTGCCGCTCCGTACTTATAGCCGGCGAGGGCCAACCGTCGGCCCCCACAATTGCAGGTAATCATGACCTGCTTTGCATGCAGGGACTTGTCCAATCCGTGAGTTGCCGAGGCACCGTGGGGAAGTGGAGACGCCCACGTCCAATCAACCGCCACGCGGCGCCCAAGGCCGCAGGCTGTTAGGGCCCGCGGCGCTTCGCTCTTGCCCTTTCGCCTCCCTGCACGGCCAAGTCCGGGCGCGCCATGGGCCCGGGGGCTACTGTCGGTGTTCTAGAAACGGGGGTCCCCAGACTTGCCTGCCTGCGGCCTGCGGCGTAGCTCGAGGAGGGGCCCAGCATGACCCATCTTCATCAACACAGACCCAAGACCCTCGCGAGGGGCCAAGCCTCGCGGGGTGGACGACACGGAGCTTCCTCAGGCACGGCCTCATCAGGCTGGCTCGCGAGGAGGCGGAGAGATCAAGGAGGGGTACCTCACGAGGTGCCCGTGACGCAAGCCATGACGACTAAGGGCGCCAGGCAGGCGCCAGCCCGCGCAGTGTCCTCCTTTCCTCTTTGGTGGAAAGGGAGCAAGCGCAGGCGAGAGCATCAAGTAAAGGCACCCGTTTTGGTGCAACGAGACCAAGACCAGTCCAACGGGAGGGAGGAAGTCATTTTGGAGACCAAGCCAGCGTCACCACCAGAGCCTTTGGCAGGCGAGGACCAACTTTAGTCAGGACAAGTGTACCAGATGTTCCCCTTCAAAATGGCCAATTGTTGGCGCCCTTCCTGCTCAATATTTGGGAAGAGGCCTAGGGCCTTTGCCTATAAATAGGACTAGCCACCCCCAGGGTAGAGGGGCAATCAAGAAGGGAGAATCTAGAAGCCAAGAGAGAAACTAGCTAGGATCGGATAGAGTAGCATCACACACACAGAGAGAGAAGGGCGACTGAACTCCTCCTAGCAGTTCATCCCCCCAGCCAAGAACAGACCCTCGCAAGGCTGTTCTTCCTTGTATGGCTCATCATCATCAGCCCAAGAGGCAATCCACCACACCACACACTGGAGTAGGGTATTACACCACAACGGTGGCCCGGACCAGTATAAACCCTGTGTCTCTTGCTGTTCTTTCCATAGCTTAGATCTTAGCGAGGCGGAGGGGTGCAGGTAGGTAGAAGGCGAAATCTCCGCGAGCACCCTAGTGTTTGAACCTCACGGGTCTGCCGGAACCTGAAATCCGACAGAGGCCTGCGCGGCAGCACAGCCGGTCGCGAGGAGGAGGGAGCAGGCAGTCCTGCCGGCGCTTGTTTGAGCGGCTGGAGCAGGAAGAGCAGAGATTGAAGAAGCACGACGGCCGTTGGATGGACATCCAATAGTCAGTGCTTGTGCGTCAACCTTTTTTTAGGAAAGCCTCAATTCTGTGGAAAATAGCATACAGCCCATCTGCCATTATTTCTAATAATTTACAACCCATTGGCTAATTCTTAAGGATTTTTTGGAGCCCATATTCTTTTTGTTAGCATTACAGCCCATATTGTGGCAATGGTTAAAAAATTATACGAAATTTTGCATATTTCGGTGCGGTCCGAACTGTTTTTAATCCCGAAATTTCGACTCACATTCAAACTGATTTTAAAAATAAATGTATATCAATATAAAATCCAAAAAATTCTCCACGCATAAAAATTAATGTAATTTAAAATCTTGAAATGAAAAAAAGATATTTTAAACTAATTGCCGGTTTGATGTGTTTTAAAAATGTACAACCCATTTCTCATTACTGATGGACCATTTTCTCGGCCAGCCGAATGAAAGCTCTCCTCGTCTTGAAAGATTTGTAGCCCAACAGGCCTGACAAAGCGACTTACTTGGCAAATCACAAAAAAACTGGGCTGTGGCCGTGGACCCAGCTATCAGCCTCTCCACGTACAGTACTCTTCCGATGGAAGTCGTTCCTTGACCACGTTGACCACGCCGCACGGAGAGCACCACGGCGGTGGACGATGGCGAGGCCTAGGAACGGGACGACGCGGCAGTGGAAGCCCGCACGGAGAGGACTACGAGGGTTCACTGGTTCGGCTGCGGTGTGAGGCTGCCGTCGCCGCAGGGCTGGCCAGCGATGGGAATAGTAGGGGGCGGTGAGGCCTCTGCGGCAGCACAGCCGGCCATGGGAGGTAGGAGCATGCGGCACGACCGGCGCTGCTTTGGGCAGCTGGAGCAAGAAGACCAGAGGTTGAAGAAGCACTACGGTCGTTGGATGGACATCGTACGGTCACTGGAGCTAGAATCGTTCATATTGACTAAGTTGACAAAGCCCTTCGTCCCCGTCAACTTAGTAGGCCCACAAGTCAGCCTCCCAGCAAGGTGGGTCCCAGCTAGCCGGGGGAGTATTCATTTTTTTGTGCGTAATAAGGAGGCACTTCCGGTGGGTCCGAGCTGACAGCGGGGGGAATGTTTTTTCTCGTGAAATACGGTGGCCCGTCCGGTGGTCCCCAGCAGTCAGGGGGAAACGATTTTTTTCGCAAAATACTGGTGGCCCGTCCGGTGGGTCCCTGCTGTCAGGTGGAGGAATCATTATTTTCCACGTAATAAGGAGGCACTTCCTTGCTGCCGCCATGGACCCAGCTGTCAGCCTCTCCACGTATAGTCCACGTCCGATGGAAGTCGTTCCTTGACCACGTTGACCACGCCGCGCCGAGAGCACCAGGGCGGTGGACGACGACGAGGCCTAGGAAGGGGAGGACGCAGAGCCGGTGAAGACGCAGCAGTGGATGCCCACGCGGAGAGGAGTATGAGGGTTCACTCGTTCGACTGCGGTGTGAGGCTGTTGTCGCCGCAGGGCCTGGCCAGCGGTGGGAATAGTAGGGGGCGGTGAGGCCTCCGCGGCAGCACAGCCGACCATGGGAGGCCGGAGCAGGCGGCACGACTAGCGCTGCTTTGGGCGGCTGGAGCAAGAAGACCAGAGGTTGAAGAAGCACTATGGCGTTGGATGGACATCGTACATTCACTGCGGCTAGAATCGTTTATATTGACTAAGTTGACAAAGCCCTTGGTACGTCAACTTTGTAGGCCCACAGGTCAGCTTCCGAAACAGTGTGCCCCAGATGTCAGGGGGAGGAATCAGTCTTTTGGGCGGGTGAAGCTAGAATATCTGAGATTGAAGAAGAAGCACGACATCCGTTGGATGGATATGCAACGGCCACTGCTGCTAGAACCGTGTGTTGACTATAAGTTGACAAAGCCTTGCATACGCGTCAACTCTGTTTTTTAGGGGACGCGTCAACTTAGTAAGGCCAGAAGTGTGTGGCAGAGAACTTATAGCCCATTTCAGATTTGTAAGAATGTGTAGCCCTTTTTTGAATTCTAATGGAATTTACTACAGCCCATTTACAGTTTGTTAAAAGTACAACCCATTTCAACCAACCGTTCAAAACAGAATTCAATAAAATTTCCCACATTTTGATGGGATCCGAAATATTTTTATCCCGAAATATCTAATCAGATTAAATACAATTTCAATATAAATTTATATTACGTAAAAATCCAATGAAACATTGCGCTCGCAACAATTAATGAAATTAAAAATTTCAATATCCAAAAATAATATTTTATAAAGTAATCATGTGTTTGGTGCATTTTTTATAGTTACTGCCCAGTTTTATAATTACATCCCATTTATTATTTCTTAAAGCCCATTTTCTTGTTAAGCCTAATGCATCCCTCCTAGGAAAGATTTGCAGCCCAGCGGGGCGGAGAATAACAACTTGACCTTGCTTGGGTATTCCGAAAAAAAGTATAGCTGGGCTAGCCATTTTCAGCTTGAAAAAAATTATTATCTGGGCTGGATATCTGGCCTGGGCTAGATGGGCCACAGCCTGCCCAGTTAATACCTACAGTGATGTTTTCGTTGTTGTTTAGAGGAGAAAAATTAATATCTTGGCTAAACATCGAAAAACCCTGCAGTGCTCACACCTCAAAAACACAAATACTGCTCGAGCTGCTTGGTCCCAGCTGTCGGCCACTTCTTGTGCAATTCTCTCATTTATTGACTACTACATAGGTTGACAATGGTGTGGGACCGTGATGTCAGGAAACCAGGGGGAAGCAAAATAAATTACTCCAGCGAGCGCTTCCACCTCCGCCTCGTTGTCTCCTGTGGAAACCCCTTTCCTCCTTTTTTTTTGCTCGGGCAAGGACCAATGCATGCAGCACATCCATGCGGTTATTAGGCAAGAAATAAAAGCGCTTTGCATGCTATGATTTACGATGGCCTGCATGGGTAGCTAATAAGGCATCCTCTTAACGGTTGTGATTAAATGTTGTGTTTAAAAGAGAGAAATATTCTTATTTTCCACCAATCTGCTTGCACCTAGGTCGTGATGCACCTTCTAATACGACTTATTCACCTAGATGGAGGTGTTGGATTTCGGGTTCCGGCAGACCCTTGAGGTTCGAACACTGGAGTGCGCGCGGAGATTTCGCCTCCTACCTACCTGCACCCCTCCGCCTTGCTAGGATCTAAACTATGGCTAAAACAACACAAGAGACGCAGGGTTTATACTGGTTCGGGCCACCGTTGTGGTGTAATACCCTACTCCAGTGTTGTGTGGTGGATTGCCTCTTGGGCTGATGATGATGAACAATAGAAGGAAGAACAGCCTCGCGAGGGTCTGTTCTTGGCTGGGGCGATGAACTGCTGGGAGGAGCTCAGTCGCCTTTCTCTCTCTCTCTCTCTCTCTCTTTCTCCGTCTGTCCTCCCTTTCTTGTCTAGCGAGTGGCTGATCCTATTTATAGGGGCCCTGGTCGTCTTCCCAAATATCGAGCGGGAAGGGAGCCAACAACGGTGGGCTAATTTGAAGGGGGGCAGCTAGTATCAACTATCCTGACAAAAGCAGTCTTCGCCTGCGCAAAGCTCTGGTGATGACGCCGTCTTGGGCTCCACGGTGACCTCCGTCTCGTAGTCCTCCTGGTCTTGGTCTCGTTGCACCGAAATGGCAACCTTTGCCTGATGCCTCGGTACTCCGCGGTTGCGCTTGCCCCTTTTGCACCAAAGAGGAAGGGAGGATGCTGCGCGGGCTGGCACCCGCCTGGCGCCCCCGGTCGTCATGGCTTGCGTCACGGGCACCTCGTGAGGTACTCCGCCTTGATCTCTCCGCCTCCTCGTGAGCCAGCCTAACGAGGCCATGCCTGAGGAAGCTCCACGTCGTCCGCCCCACAAGGCTTGGCCCCTCGCGAGGGTCTTGGGTTTGTGTTGGTGAAGATGGGCCGCGCTGGGCCCCCTTTGAGCCACGTCGCAGGCCGCAGGCAGGCAAGTCTGGGGACCCCTATTCCCAGAACACCGACAGTAGCCCCCGGGCCCAAGGCGCGCCTGGACTTGGCCATGTAGGGAGGCGGAAGGGCAAGAGCGAAGCGCCGCGGGCCCTAACAGTCTGCGGCCTTGGGTGCCGCATGGCGGTTGATTGGACGTGGGCGCCTCCACTTCCCCATGGCGCCTTGGCAACTGCATGGATTGGACAAGTCCCTGCATGCAAAGTGGGTCATGATTACCTGCGATTGTGAAGGTAGGCAGTTGGCCTTCGCCGGCCATAAGTACAGAACGGTGCGCGCCCTTCCAGTCCATCCCTCCTTGCTTCTCCTTCTTCCCGATCCTTGCTCCGTCTTGCTGTGATGGATCCGATCCGCCGGTTCTCGACGGCAGAGAAGGGAAAGGCTCCCCGAGAGGAACCAGACCCACTCCCGCCGAAGAAATGGCTCGCCCCCCGTGGCTCGGACGAGGGGGCCCTTCAGGTGGTGTCGAGGCCTTTGTGCGAGCGGGCACCGCCGGGGTTCCCGCTTCCATTGTACGCCCACGTCGAGGGCCCTGAAGGAGCTGATGCTGACCGCCACGGGCGGCACCGCCGTCGGCGCCGGCGGGTCACGAAGGTGTGGATCGTCCCCCCTGGGGTCCACACCGAGGGCTCCTCCCGAGAGTTCGTGCTTCACGTCGCCATTCCTCTTCAGTCTTGGATCCGCCTTCCTCCCTTCTTCGCCTCCATCATCCCGCAGGGGAGCCCCCGGAGCTCTGGCTGCAGCACGCCGGCTGCAGCACCTTCGCGACCGAGGCGGAGGTCGCGGTCGTTGCCCCGGGCGAGGTCTACATGACTCGGGGCTGGAGAGAGATCGCCCGGGTTTGCAGGGTAAGGGGCGTCTTCGCGGTCCATTTGGATTACGACGGTGCTTCGGTGATGCTCTTCAAGGTCTTCGATGCGAGCGGGCGCCGGCTGGAGTGCTGCCCCGGGGAAGGCGGCCAGGACCCTGCCGCGACGAGGACTGGGCCCGCCAACCACCCCCTTGGCGGCTCCTCAGGTGGTGGAGGCGTCGGAGGTTCCAGCGACTCCGGCGAGCTCTTCGCTACTCCGGAGACGAGCGACGATAGCTACGAGCCCCCGAGCCGGCACCGCTCCTGGAGCAGGGCAGGCTCATCAGGCCGCCGCCGCCGACCCTGATCTGGATGGGGTTGGCGTCGGTGCTTGACGGCCCACTGTTGATGATGGCGTCTTTTGCTGGGACGCGTGTAGTTTGAGTCCCTTTAGGATCTGTTCCCTGTGAGGAATCAAAACGGGTCCCGTGGGGGCTTGTAAGGTGCCTTTGATCCTGTTTTCTTAACATAACCCCTGTTGTAGAATTGTGCGAGTTGCTCATTCCGTCTTAGCTCAGTCCTCCCTTTCGAACCTCACGAGAGCTTGGTGCTCTGCGCCGACAGGTCCTAGTCTCAAGGCGGATTCAGCCGTCGCTGGTATGCCAGGTCGCGATGCCGTGGTCAAGGCCAGGAGGTGAGCGACCCGGAGTCCGGTAAGAACCCCTAAGTCGCGATGCTCAGGAGGCCCCCTTTGGCGCCCAAGCAGTCATCGTTTGGTGAGAAAGGAGAGTGGCGCCGCTAACACGGGATGGCATTAGGTGCGGGGATGGTGCCACGGTAGCTGGCGCTTCCGGGTGATGACTTATCTCGAGGATCGGGGGCCGCTCTCTGGTGTGTCGCCGGGTTCGTGCATCGGCAGGCACGAGGTTGCCCGGCGAGGTCCTCGTGTGTCTCTCCCCTCTTGCCTTTGCTCCCCTTTTTGCTCTACATCCTCGGGTCCCGGCCCTCGAGCGAGTCTCAGCCGTCGCTAGTATGCCAGGTCGCGATGCCGTGGTCAAGGCCAGAGGGTGAGGGCTGGAGAGCCAGTAAGAGCCCTGAGTCGCGATGCTCAGGTACCCCCCTTTAACGTGCAAGCGGTTCGCGCGGGCGAGAGCGAAGGAGACACCGCAAGGGCCTCGCCTGACGCAGCTCCTTTAGGAGGTCCTGCAGATCCACCATAGAAAAAACAAGGGGTTGCCATGATAATTGACAATCAGCCGTTGGTTGCTTCCGAGGGGTAGTGAGGCACTGAGGGCTTGACGAGGTGACGCTATGCGGGGCTGCCGCGGCCGGAGCTCAGCCATCCAGGGTTGTCGGCGTTGCAGGGACGGACCCATGCGCAAGCGTCGTGCCGTTTGGGAGCAGCTCCGTTAGTTGGCGTCAGCTGAGCAGGCAACTAGGAAAACACATTAGCCGCGAAGGAGTGGATTCGTTCAAATAGATGCTGGGAATGCGAACATCACTGGGTCAGGCCCGAGCGACTTGGGGTGTCATGCAGCCTGAGGGGCGCCCCCAACAAGGTAGGCTAACAACATGGAATAAAAAGGGATACACGCCGCAGGAACGGACCCACACGGCGTGGGAATAATGCAGCCATGGGGGGGGCGCTCCCAGCTGGAAGTAAAACTAGAAAGGTGTCACCTGATGATGTTGAGGACGAAGGAGTGTTGATGTAGCAGGCTCGGTGGGCTGCGGGAGCCGATCCTCACGAGCCCCCAGGCCCAGGGGCCTCGGGAGGCTCCGGAGGCGCTGGCGGCCCCTCGCGGGCCATCTCCATCCCTGCCAGGGCAGCGGAACGCCTGGCCTCTCGTGCCTCTGTGATGCCCCTCATGAGGCGCTGGTACGCGTCAGCCGCGCTCGGCAGGCCGTAAGGCATGCGAACGTAGCTGTGGGGTGGGCCTCCACAGCGCCCCACTCACGAGGACCAGAGGCGCTCCAGAGAGGCGACTCGGTTGAGCCCTGGTATGTCGATGCAGACGCGCAGCCTACCATCCTCGCCTGGATGGGGAGCCACTGCTGGTAGGCGGCGGCCGGCTTTCATGACTCTTGACTCCTGCAGCTCCTGAATGGCCTTGCTGATGAACTCCTGAGGGTCTGGATCTCCTTTCCTTGCTCCTTCTTGAGGGAAACGTGCTTCGAAACATGCCTCCATGTGGTGCCCAAGCGCCTCCCTCGTGACCCTAGCTAGGTCGGTGGCCCTCCAGGGGAGAGCCCCCGAGCCCTGCCTGAGGAGGTCGCCGGGCGCGCTTTCCTATGCGATGGAAGGAGGCTCCCCTTGGGCAGGCGCGGGCCCAGAGGGGCCTGTCTCCTGAGTGGTCGGGCCGGATGATGTCTTCTTCTTCTTAGGGGCTGTCTTGAGAGGCCTCTTGCTTCCACGATCCGGGTCTTCCAGTGACGCGTCCTAAAAGGCTCGTTCCAGGAAACACACCGCGTCCTTCTCTTCACAGGGCACCGTGATGACTCCGCCGCTTCCTGGCATCTTGAGGTCGTTGTAGCTGTGGTGAGTTACGGCCATGAACTTGGCCAGTGCTGGGTACCCAAGGATGGCGTTGTACGGCAGGCGAATGTGAGCGACGTCGAAGTCGATGAGCTCGGTGCGGTAGTTGTCGCGTGCCCTGAAGGTGACAGGGAGGCAGACCTGCCCAATCGGGACCGTGGAGCCGTCGGTGATACTGGAGAAAGGCTTGGATGGCTGAAGCTGGTTGTAGGGCACTTGGAGGTTGTTGAATGTTTCCACGGACAGGACGTTGAGCCCTGCCCCGCCATCTATGAGGGTCTTGGTGACCACCATGTTGCTGATGGTGGGGGTGCATAGCATGGGGAGCGCACCTGAGCAGGCCGAGTTGGAGGGGTGGTCCTCTGAGCTGAAGGTCAGGCCGGTCTCGGGCGCCGCCCGGCCCAGGGGAGCCCCCTGCCGCGTGGAAGCGGCGCTGACCCGGCGGATGAACGGCTTGACGCGGTGACTTGTAGGCGGCACCTGCGAGCTGCCCAAGAGGGCCGCAACGACCGGGGGTGTTGGTGCAGCGCGATGGGCGGGGGAGAGGTTGCGAGGCTCTATGGGCGCGCGGAGCGCGCGGGACGAAGAACCAGCTGGGGTGAGCGAGGGAGTTGCGGTGCGGCCGCCTTGCCGCACGGACTGATGCTGGGACGATGCTTGCCACTCGCACCCCGCCGGGCCGGTGGCGGCATTGACGGCAGGTGACGGGGAACGGTGAGGACGCCCGCCAACAGGGGCCGTCTGGGCGACGCGGGAAGCGAGCGTGGCCCGGTGCTCGGCGCGGGCCCGACGAGCATCAGACATGGGCGCGATGGTCGGAGGAGAACGGGGTGGTGGAAGACGAATGCCGGCGCACCCCTACCTGGCGCGCCAAATGTCGGATTTCGGGTTCCGGCAGACCCTTGAGGTTCGAACACTGGGGTGCGCGCGGAGATTTCTCCTCCTACCTACCTGCACCCCTCCGCCTTGCTAGGATCTAAACTATGGCTAAAACAACACAAGAGACACAGGGTTTACACTGGTTCGGGCCACTGTTGTGGTGTAATACCCTACCCCAGTGTGTGGTGTGGTGGATTGCCTCTTGGGCTGATGATGATGAACAATACAAGGAAGAACAGCCTCGCGAGGGTCTGTTCTTGGCTGGGGCAATGAACTGCTGGGAGGAGCTCAGTTGCCTTTCTCTCTCTCTCTCTTTCTCCGTTTGTCCTCCCTTTCCTGTCTAGCGGGTGGCTGATCCTATTTATAGGGGCCCTGGTCCTCTTCCCAAATATCGAGCGGGAAGGGAGCCAACAACGGTGGGCTAATTTGAAGGGGGACAGCTAGTATCAACTATCCTGACAAAAGCAGTCTTCGCCTGCGCAAAGCTCTGGTGATGACGCCGTCTTGGGCTCCACGGTGACCTCCATCTCGTAGTCCTCCTGGTCTTGGTCTCGTTGCACCGAAATGGCAACCTTTGCCTGATGCCTCGGTACTCCGCGGCTGCGCTTGCCCCCTTTGCACCAAAGAGGAAGGGAGGACGCTGCGTGGGCTGGCACCCGCCTGGCGCCCCCGGTCATCATGGCTTGCGTCACGGGCACCTCGTGAGGTACTCCACCTTGATCTCTCCGCCTCCTTGTGAGCCAGCCTGACGAGGCCGTGCCTGAGGAAGCTCCGCGTCGTCCGCCCCGCGAGGCTTGGCCCCTCGCGAGGGTCTTGGGTTTGTGTTGGTGAAGATGAGCCGCGCTGGGCCCCCCTTTGAGCCACGCCGTAGGCCGCAGGCAGGCAAGTCTGGGGACCCCTGTTCCCAGAACGCCGACAGGAGGGAGTATAGTTATATATATATATATAATAAGGAGGCACTTGCGTACGCGAGGCTATGGACCTGGTGGGTCCGCATTGTCATCCTATCCAAGTAAAGTCATCTCCTCGCTCGTGCGCGCTTTTCGCTCGAAAATGTCAGCACCGCCCGCCCCGCTTCCCGGTGCAGGCGATTGCTCCGCCTTCAAACGACACAAGTGCCGTCCATCCGTCCATCTGCCGCCCATATTAATGATACGCGGTTGACGAGGCGGCTACTCTGGCGCCACACGTCCGTCCCTCCGCCCACCCACCATTGCTATATAAACTGCTGCGCCGGCCATAGCCGCAGTCATCCGCATCCATTCCCTTTCTCTTGTCCACACCACTACTGCCCACCATGGCTTCCTCATGCTCCAGCGCTCTTCGGGACGGGCGGACGACGGACCACAAGGAGATGGCAGCCATTGCTGCCGACCGGCTGGCCGGCAGGCAGCCGGAGGATGACGACGTCCCAATGGAGAACATGGTAGTCAACGATCCGGCGCCAACCCCCTCCTCCGCGCCATCCGCGCCGGTGCACTGCACCATGACCATCGGCGAGGCCCGTGCCCAATATATGGACAGTGTGAGGCAGATGCGTCAGGAGCAGTTCCGGGAGGCGCAGGCCGACGCCGCCTATAACCACCATCTCCTCCAGGAGCACCTGCAGGCGGAGGAGCAGATCGCCGCGGAGCGGGCGGAGCAGGAGGCGCTACTCGACTCGTACCGCTCCGCCTGCAAGGGCCGCCTCGAGCACTGCCGGTGCCGCATGCGGGTGGTGGAGGCTGCGGCCGCCTACATAGAGGCTAGCAAAGAGGGCGATGAAGCGGGCGAGGCGCTGTTTGGCGAGACCGAGGACGAGGCAGAGGACAATGCCGGCTCCGACGAGTCCCCGGTCCGCTAGCGTCGACGAGGCCCTGCTCCGCCGAGGCCCCACGGCGCCGACAACAAGGCAGAAGACACCGCTGGCTCCACCGAGGCCCCGCCCCGCCAATGACGAGGCAGAAGACATCACCGGTTCAGCCGAGGCCCCACCCTGCTGGCAACGCGGGGGAGGATTTCCACCGCTCCGCTGAGGCACCGCCCACCGGCAACGAGACAGAGGACATCACCGGCTCTGAGGCCCCGCCCCGCTGCCAACGAGGCCGCGCCACACAAAAAACGAGGAAGAGTAGAACACGGTAGGTCGCCGCCACTTGGGTCCAAGTAAGGCCACCGCTGCGACCCTCCTGTTGAAGCCAAGCTAGGCGGGTTGACTATTGACGGCCGGTTAGCTTCTTGGCGGCGGCGTGGAGTCGGGAGTTCTGCTGGGGAATAACACTGCTTCTACTTAACTGCTGGTGCAATTGGCTGACTGACACGTGGGCCCAACATGCCACATGTCAGTTACGCAACTGCACCTGCAGTTAAGTCACTGAAGCTTCTGTTCGGCTCAGCGGGACACAGGTGGGTAGCTTCGGTTAATTAATTATACCTCTAGCGCACCCCTTTTTAGTTGAAGAATGTATGAAATGTAATGAAATCTGGCATGTTTATATGAAATCCGACCGTGTATGAATGAATTTATTTCGATTAGTTCGAATTCCTGTATCACTGGCATTGAATGAACATGCAAAACAATACGTACTAGCATTATTCCCAGGGTGATCACCTCGTTTGCAGCAGGTTCACATGTACTCCCTCCGGTCCTTTCTAGTCTGCATACAAGTTTTGTCTGCAGTCAAAGTATCTCTACTTTGACCAATCTTATACAAAAAGTATGCACTTTCACAATGTGCGAAGTAAAAAGGAACAGAAGGAGTACAAAGAGTTTGAGCAGCTTTTTAGTGTTTCTGTACATTGCAATCAAACACACAGGCCTGGCAATTCATAGAGAACATTCAAAACAATCGATGATTATGCATCTCAGCGACTCACATGTCAGAGGCAATATTTACTTCACAACTAAAGAATAAAGAAAAAATTGATTGACGCTGCTGATAGCAAAGGGCGTCCCATTCGAAAATATCAAACACATGTCTTGCTAAAATCAATGAGCAACATTTGACAAGGTTGTCCCATTCCAAAATATCAAATGCCTACGATTGTGTAATGGGCAGGGTTTGCCATCAGATCGGACATTTGTCACAGCAAAAAAGTGGAGATTTTGTCAGTCCTTCTAAGCTGAAGTTAGCTTGGTCTTGTGGGGAGTAATGTAACCATCCTTCAACTGCTCCTTCTGATGATAAGATAGACAGGGCTTCTTCATCCTGGCATAATCAGAACTAGTCACTTCACGCACTCCATATTCTTCTTCAAAGGAAGATTATCCTGTTGTGCAAAGACAAGAGGACTACTAAATGCTAGCATCACTGTTTGCTCGAAAAAAGGAAAGGAAATATTTAAAACAACACAGATGAAGCACTTCTCAAGGACAATACCACTTTTTCATGACAGTATCTAAATAGTAGCACAACACCAATAGAGATGACAAAGCTTAATCATATGGATGCAATCAGTGGGCGAGTACCAACCTTTGTCAGGAGGCTTATTGTGTAGAGCATACAAATGAAGCAATTCTTCGGAACCATCTGTTGCTATCTACGATGGTGGCCATGCTTACTATATACTCCTCGATTAGTTTAATGTTTCCAACATCTTCTTGTGCAGTTCCACTAAAATATATGGTATCTTCAAAGAAGATCCCTGTTTGCACAAGTAGAGATAATTACATATTACATTAAGAGTGGCATCAAATCAGTGGCAAAACAATTGCTCGTTCCAGCCATAGCAATAAATTAAGATGCAAAACTATATCATTACTTGTGTCATCACAGTTCCAATGCTTCATTACAGCACCGGGAGTTGATTTTTGTTTTTCTTCCCCTTGTTCTTCCCCTTCATCACTTGGTTCAATAACAAACAAGCTTCGCCTTCAATGTAAGATTTGGCATGTCAATTAGGGAGCACAAGTATAGTACTAAACTTAATTTTCTGATGAAAGTGGCAAAATACAGGCCAGCAGTTGTGAAATATCCTTATCTTACCTCAATGGGATATTACGGTGCACATACAGATTGGAAGTCTTGTCTCCATTTGTGCAGTTCACTAAAATCAAGCAACATTATCGTACAAGTAGCACAACATATGAATGCACACTGCAGAATCATGTGAAAGAAGGCTAGTACTGACCTCTCATGATGCGGAATTCAAACAACTCACAAGAAGAACATCTGAACCAAATTCGCCGTAACGGATAGGAAGTAAGATCTCCTCTTGTGCAGTTCCACTAAGATCAAGCAATCAAGCAACGTTGTCGGTGTGACATTTCGGCCGAACTGCACAAAACACTCTTAAAACAGAAGTGTTTTGTGCAGTGCAACAAAAGGTCACAATGGCAACGAGGTGAAGCAGATAACCCTGTTTACACAGAGGTGCAAAGGAAATAATTTGTGGTCAATAACGGTGGATGACACAGAAGCCAACAGAAAGAAGCATCTACCTTATCTAAATGGGAAAGAAAGCAAGACAGTAGCATTTCTCAAACGGTGGCATTGATTAATATTAACATAGAGATTATATTAACAATAAAATTCGTTAAACATGTAATTTGCTTTTAACTGTGGCATTGCATCAATTTTCCAGCGGCATTATTAGAGGGTCTTTGTTTACAGGGACATTTTGGTGTACGGACTAAAAAAACTCCGTGTCAGTCCCATCTAAACCAAAGAGGAAGGACTTTTAGGGACTAAAAGTTGGAATTTGGGACTAAAGAAAGAAGACCCCGAGGGAGTCTTTTTGGGACTTTTTCCAATAGTTGCCCCTGCCACGCATCGCACCTTGTCTCTATTAGTTCATTACTAGGGGTAACATGGTCTTTTAGCATGTCATTTAATAACCTCTAGTCCATGTTTAGTCCCTGGAACCCAGCAGGTAGGGACTAGGGAGTTTTTAACCAAATAGGGCCTTAGATTAACAACAGCTAATGAGTTGCACGGGTAGTGGACGCACCAGCACCATGTGCATCTACCGATGTACTCTGGTCATGCATAGTCTGTTGCAACAAAGAACAAACAACGAAGGAGCATATTTGTGTTGGTCCCAGTTTTGTTATCTTTAGACGCCTTTCCCTATGCGAGCGCAGCAAATCTAGTCCTGCTCAAACTATACAGCCTTGTCCCTTCCTTTCCTTTTTGAACTAGTACTTTCGCCCCTTCCCTTCCTCTTTGAACCACATCCTAGATTTATGCGATACAACTTTCCCCACTACTTTCCCCCATTCCTTTCCTCTTTGAACCACGTCCTAGATTAATGCTATACAACTTTCCCCCTTCATTTCCTCTTTGAACCACGTCCTAGATTCATGCTATATACAACTTTTCCCACTACTATCCCCCACTCCTTTCCTCTTTGAACCACGTCCTAGATTCATGGTATATGTGCAGCTAGAGCAATGCATGTGGAGTAAGTAAATTATACCTTAAGGTTCTTGGGGCATGGTTTGGTGGGCGACGGGATGGCGGCAAAGAAGAAGGGGTCGGAGGCCCTCCCGCGCCGCTGCTGGGTGGAAAGTGAACAGCTGCGCCGGTAGTCCCTCGCCGACGGCGACAGTGTTAAGCCTCCTTCCCTTCCCGGCGGACGGATCCTGCCGGCTCTTTGAGCAGCAGTGAGGGGAGAGAGAGGCCAACGAAGTCTTGTTTAGATCTGGAGAGGGCGAGAGAGTGTGAAGAGAGCAACTACAAGCGCTGAGGCTCCAGCGGGGGAGGGCGAGAGAGTGTGAAGAGAGCAACTACAAGCGCTGAGGCTCCAGCGTGTATATATATACTGGAGAGAGAGTGTGAAGCATGCAAACCCTAGAAACCATTTTGACCAGTCAAAGAATCCTCCTGGCACAAATTATGCTCAAGTGTAGTTAGCGAACCCGAGACCTCAAGTTTGATGAGCGAACAGGCTAACCAGCTACACAACCCTCCCGTTATGTTCAAGGAGAGAGAAATAACCTTTTATACATTCCTGCATTCGTGTGACAAGCATGCCGTGTTTTTTTGTGTGTGTGGGAGTCATTGGGATTTCAATCATAATCGTGTTATGTGGCTTTGGTGGTAAGACCATCCACAGTGGTGCAGAAATAATGCAGCCTTAGTCACCTTACCTCTCTCCATGTAGTACGTTGGGTCCCACCAGTCAGAGGGTGAAACAAACAAATTAATAAGAAAAAATAAAAGTGCCAGCGGTGTATCTTACCTCACACATCTCGCTACTGCTCAGGAACACTGTCCAATTGATCCCTCTGTTCGCTCACGTACTATTTTAAGTAAATCCTTATTATAACATGCACACAAATTTTGGGCACTTGTATTCGACTTAAGTCAGTGTGCCACCATATCTTGTATACTTACTACTCCCTCCGTCTAGGTGTAATAAGTCAAGTTAGAAGGTGCAACGGGACCAAGGTGCGTGTGTGTGTGTGTGTGTGTGTTTAACACCATGTGTGTGTTAGAGAGAGCGACAGATCGACCTACTCCTACAGAGAGATGTTGTGTAGTGTACGATTTTAGCCGCGAGAGTCGGTGCATCCTCTCGTTTCCGGGCGTGTCCGATAGGGACATGCGGACAGCTGCCACACCCGCTCCTGACCAGACTGGCCCACCCAAAGCCCCTCCATCGCCCGCGCGCGCTTCCCGCCCGAAACAGTCAGCGCCGCTCCAAAGAATCGGTGCCGCATTCATGCCCAGGCAGAGCGGGCGCGACCTCTCACTGGCGCAAGAGTGATGGTTGCTTCGTCCGTCCAACTTACTGCTGGGTCTATGTGATTTGACGGCTCATTGGTCTTTATTACTGAGGTGGTAGGACTGCTGGATGTCTCACGCTTTCGGCGAAAGGAGGTATACTACTACTAGATTACAATTTTCTCCATTCTTACAGCGGAGGCGTGCAAGAGCAGTGAAAACACGCAGGTATGTGCGGGGCAAAGAAGTAGAGAAATATCCACATGGAGTGATGTGGGCATCTGGAGCAGTGGTGCAAGCCGGCTGTGAAGGGAGTTGTACCTGAGGGACGTAGCTCAACCTTGAGGAGGGCGGCGGGAGGCGGCAACTGCCCACGTTGCAGCAGTGAGCAAGGGACGAAGGCAACCTCACCGGCTTTGTGAGAGAGAACGGCGGGGACCCCTGATCGGGACATGCCGACAGTGGGTTTTCACCATTGGCGATGGCCACCGCATCTACACTAAGCATCCACCCCTTCCCCAAGCGGACGTGATCCACCGGGATGTTAGAGATGTGGCCACAGTCGTTTTGTGCGAGAGAGTGTGAAGAGAGCAACCCTAGCAAGCAACCGTGTAGGCTGGCCCGTCCTGACTATGTATATAGTGGAGCGGTTTACTTTTCTCTCCATATGAACCTATCATATTGCATATGTGCCACTGAAGAAAAAAACTTTATTTATAAATGACGCGGCACCTACTACTCGTTCTCCTATAACCTTGCGCTTGGCATCTCCAAAATATTAACCTTGCCATTGGCTCTTCGCCTCTTCGGGAAGTCGAGCAATAATGGTAGTGCAGTATATATCGTTCTGGCTATATGAGACCGAATGAATTGCTGCACATCCACCACGTGGGTGAGGGTCGAGGGGCAAGGGAGAGTGATACATACGGAGCAAAATGAGTGAATCTACACTCTAAAATACGTCTATATACATCAGTGTTTGGAATATGTACTAGTAGTTCATATTGAAATCTACTAAAGGACATATATATTCCAAACAATATGATATAATCTCTATAACCAAGGTAGTTGGGACGAGGAGTAAACAGAGGGAGTAGTAAATTTTTCTCCTCGTCCTGTGAGCCATCGCGCACATGGGCGAGGGAGCGGGCGTAAGGCGTAGTAAGCAAGCTTCACCTCATCCTACGAGCCACCGCGCCCGTGGGCGGGGGAGACGGTGTACTAAGCAAGCTTCTCCTCGTTCTGCGAGTTGATGGGACACATCAAAAGTACTCCAGTGTATAGAGCCTTGTCTCTAAGGTAGGCCCCACGTGATTTGCCTCTTTTTTAACATAACACGTCAAGTCGCAATTTGTTTGTTCACCCGTGGTAGACGATCCACCCTCCACCAAGTGGACAACCAGTACACGTGCCAAATGACCACGTGGGCTGCCTTTTTCGTATAGAATGAGCTCCACCGTGTACCCGCGCGGGTGTGGGTGGGAAAGAGACGGGAGTACGTGCGCCATGCATGCACCTGTTCTCTTCGTGCACGTCCCCCACCTACGTGGGTGTGTGTGAGAGATACAAACCGCGTTCGTGAGTGTTTTTTGTTTTGGGGTGGGGGTGGGGTGGGGGGTTGATTTCGTGAATTATTTGTGGGAATATGTGTCGATGACATCTCAAACAAAATTTTGCATGCAATGTGTGTGAAATGGAGGCCTATCCATATCATACATAGAGGGTCGGGCAATCCACGAGAAGAGAGGGAGGGGTCATAGCTATCGATAGAGTTGAAGAGAGGATCAAGTGGGTGGGTGTGAGATCGATGAAGAGAGCCATCCAAATTGTGTGTGTGTACAAGTCAAAGATATAGGGCGACTGGCCTACCGGAACGTTAGAGGGCACACGTGAAGTTTGTGTGTGGCAGGGAGACATGACTAGAGCGCTCGATGTATCGGTGTGTGTGGGGGGAGGGGGTGGTGGGAGGGGTAGGCAGAGGCCTAACTATAGAGGTAGAACGACTCGTATATGTGTTGAGAAGGAGAGACCCAGCTATGTCTTGAGGGAGATCGGTCGACATCCATACATAACTAAAGGACGGGAAATATGATGGGAGAGAGAGAGGAGAGAGAGAGGGAGGGAGAGGGGTAGAGTGCTGGATGGGTGATGGAGTTGCTTCTCGAAGATGGTGGGAGAGGCCTACTAGACAAACTGAGGGTGGAACTGCAATGTTATCAATAAGAGTGGGGATGTGTTTCTGTGTGTGCCTGTGCGTGATAGATCTGTCGGGACGCATCCATGGATGATGAAGGGGAACCATGTGTTTGGTAAGCAAACCTAACTAGATCGGTAGATCAATTGTTGTTTGTCGGAGGAAGGGAGAGACACAACTAATGAGGTAGATCGATTGACGTGTGGGTAAAAACGAGTTATAAGGACCTAGCTAGCTATATGTATAGCGAGAGATCGGTCGGTGTACGTCCATTTATTAGAGGCAAATAAGGCCCAGCGAGACGGATAGACAGAGAGAATGGAGCTAGGAGGTGGTGCGAGAGGCCCAACTACTAGCTAGATAGGGGGAGGAGTGTGCGGTTGTGAGAGCGATGAAAAGAGGGGCGAGAGTTTACACGTGTGTCTCACCGTATGAGAGACACAAGGCAAGGACACATAAAGGAGGAGATTGAAGGTGTGTTTGTATGTTGTAGGCAGGCATCGCTGGAGAGGTTTATCGATCGGTGTGTGTCGGAAAGGAGTTGTGGAGACTCTGGGAGAACGACCTAAAGAAAAAAATGAATGTGCCCGGTGGATAGAATGCCGAGGGAGGGGGAGGGCGAGGAGGGCGTGTGCATGCACGAGAGAAAGTTAGTGGTAGATACAAAGGTTAGAGGATTGTGTGGGTGTAAGAGACTAACAAAGATCATAATTTGATATGAAAGCGGATTCATATATTTGAATAGGAGATCATAGTGTTTTAAACATTGCATGCATGAATATAGAGGTTATACACGTGTTGTGCACATGTTATACCATAATGTGATAATGCATGGCGTTTGCAACTCACACCTAAATGCCGAACAATCTAAACCATACTATACATCAAACAATCTCACATTTTATTTGAATTTGTGATAATGTGTGGCGTTTGCAGCTTACAACTAAATATCGAACAATCTAAACAATACTATATATCGAACATTCTCACATTTTATTTGAATTTGTGGTAATGTGTGGTGTTTGCAACTCACATCTAAATACTTGTAGGCGTAGGGGGCGGGGCACCATACATAATGTGATAAACACATTATACATATGAGACATGGTTTAGATTACGAAGATCTAGCTAGAGCTAGAAATGTAATGTGATTTGAAATCAAAATAAAGTGGATTCAAAAAATCTAGTTCGAGTTCATATAGTACACATAGTTCATATGTAACTCGAGACTAATCATGTGGTGTGCTGTGAAGATAATACACAAACGATGGTTTAACTTGACAATAATGATGATTGTAGATCTTATTAAAACAGAGAAACGAATTCAAATGCTTTGACTTCACAACGATCATTACTGTAGATCTTATTCAAATAGAGAAATGAATTCAAATTTAGTTCATATTGAAGCGGTAGTATATACGTTTGGAATGCACTAAAATGTTCATTTGAGTAGTAGGTTGCATGCATTATACACGTAGCAAAATATTTTAATTGAACATAACATGAATTCAAAGTTTTGAATGACATTTGTAGGGCGCATTGATTTGGTACAGTACACGTTAGGCTTGTCCGGAAATTTCAACCCGCGCCTTGTTAGCCCTAAATATTTAAGATATATCTTTGTCTCGTTGTGCTCCGACAACTCCCTCCATCTCAACCCGCGCCTTGCTATTCCGAAATTACAATGCGCGCGAAAACTCCCACCTCCTGTGAAATCCCGACACGCGAAATGCCTATGGTACCCCTGAACCGAAAGAACCGCCTCAAATCGATGGGGGTACTTTCGTAACTTACCCCACATTTCGGACAAGCGCGTCTCTAAGCCATGGTTCCCCACTTCCATCCCATCCGCCCACCCATTCGTACACCGAGGCCGCGAAAACCCGCGACGAAACCCCACACCCTGCTCCGTCCGTCACCCAGCCGGAGCCTCTTCCCCGATGACGTCGTCCACAGCAACACCTCGACGTCCCTCATCCCCCGTACCGGATGAGGATCCGTCGTCGATCTCATCGTCCCGCCGGTTCAGCCACCCCGTCCTCCACCTCCAAGGAGCTGCCCCAACGTTCCCCTCGTCTTTCACGCCACCTCCATTCCCACACCGCCGTCTTCACCTGCACCACCGGAAGAACATCATCATCACCGTTTCCTCGGATGAAGTTGCGGCCTAATCGGCGCCACCAAAGAGGTTGTACACTAATCGCCGAATTTTCTTCTTGATTCGATCTCACGGTGCTGCAGGCGCTCGGTCCCGAGCTGACATGGTGCGGATCCATCCACGGCGGCGTCGTCGGCCACTTCCTCCACGGCGTCGCTCCCTCGGCGGCGACGTCCACATCAGTAGGACCTGCTGCTGCTTTAGCTCTCGCTCGCGCTACTGCTCTGCTCTTGCTCTCAGTCCCCTGCCTGGTCTGCTCTTGCTATTGCTCTTGATCGCGCTGCTACTCTCGCTCTTGCTCTTGCTTGCGATGCTGCTCCGATTTAGCTACACTTCACCCCGATGCCGCCGGGGTGATGGAAGAACCAGCCGCAGCGGGGAAGGGGGCTCGCCGGAGAGGTACCCCACTATCTATCTTAGGGTTCAGGATGGGGGCGGTGGTCGCCGGCAGTGGCGGGGTGTTGGCGGGGCGGTGGCGTGGGGATCGCCGGAGAAAAAGCTCGGCACGGGGGGGCCTAGAGGGATGGCCGGGGCGGCGGCGGACCGGCGGTGGGGAGTGTTTTCGGGGTGGGCGGGGCAGCGCACCGCCGGCCGCGGGTGGCGAGGGGCTACTGTTTGGCCGGCTCAGGGGGGTGGAGGTTGAAGATGAACCGCAGGCCCTTGATTTCGTATCCAACGGCTGGAAAATCGACTGACTAGAGATGAAAAAGTCAGTCGACCGACGTGTAGCCTCACCTTGCTAGTGCGTTCACTTTCGACAGCAAAATTCAGTTTCGACAGCAAAATTCAGTTTCGACAGTTAAGTTCAGTTTTGACAGTTAAGTTCAGTTTCGACAGTTAAGTTCAGAGATGAGCGGCTGATGTATTTTACATCTAGAACTTTGTGTTTATGTATTTTACGTCATGTATTGGAGATGTTATTAGAATTCCACTCAGGTTAACGTTGTTCGTTGTCTCTCTTGTCCCGCTTCAGCCTCGGCGTCGTACAACTCACCGGAGCTGCTCCAACGATGAAACCCTCCATCACAGCGGAGCAGTACCTCGGGCTCCATCTCCAGACGCCTAAGATCTTCTTCCCCTCCTCCGATAGCCAAGTCAGCCGGAGCATCCTCACCGGCCAACCCAATCACGCTGAGATCGACATGGCTTCGCCAAAGAGGTTGTACACTTGTTGCATCTCTTTTTTACTCTACATGTTATATATATTGTCCACTGAGCACACGGATTTGTTCCTTTAGTGTCTCCTTGAAAGAAAAAATGTAGGAATTTTAATTTTCACTTGTCCTCCTTTTCAAATTCCTATTCATGAAGCACAAAACTAAGAGATAGTAGC
This sequence comes from Triticum urartu, assembly GCF_056163025.1. NCBI lineage: Eukaryota > Viridiplantae > Streptophyta > Magnoliopsida > Poales > Poaceae > Triticum > Triticum urartu. The sequence continues at coordinate 514,023,933 of NC_141874.1, forward strand.
ATAATAGCATTATAACCGTACATTTTCTTGTGGTTTGACTTAATCTCACCATGCTTCTTTGCATCCTGTGATCTTCCAATTGTTGTGAATCAAACACCCAGATTGGCAAAAATCCTATGTTTTTGAATTCTCTGTTTTGCACGTGCATTCCTATCCTATTCCTATCTATTTCCTATCCCTGCATTGTTGGAATCCTCCAATTCAAATGAGCCCTTACAGAATTACTTCTCTTACAGATAGTTGTCAAAGAAAATCTTGCGTGGTTTGTCCCGCTCCTGCTGCGCCGTCGTCCACCCCAGCTCAGCTGCTCCAACGATTGAAGGGTCCAACACAGCAGGGATCCGGCCTCTAGACTGTCTTTCGCCACCTCAGATCTTCTTCCCCGCCGCTGGCAGCCATGAAAACTGCACTACCATCATCAACCAAGCAGATGACCTCGAGGACTACACGGGTCCGCAAGAGAGGTCGCACTCTTTCGTGTCTGCTTATGTTATGCATCGCTTAATATTACATGCTACTTTATCGTCCTGTTCACCAATTAGACTCTGAGTCAGCTCCAAATTAATGGTCAAACTTGAGTTTTTAAATGGTTGTGGGGTACATATCGGGGCCTCTATCAATAGTATCTATCTACTATCTGGTTAATCTCCGGTGTCTACTATGAGTTTCATGTTGGGTGGGAAACAAACAGTAAAGAAGCCATTATCTGTATTTTTTAACTGAAGCCATTATCTTCCTGCTATTATTGGTTTTGGGTCTATCCATAGGTTGCTACCATCACTTTGGATTTTTGCATGCACTCCTTACATAATCTCACTATGTTTTATTCCTATGCATGATAGTTATTGTAAACAATGGAACTGAACATGTAGAGCAAAAGAGACGAGCCTTGCGTGGCAATAAAATTTCATGCAGAGCTCGCTCCATGGTAGGCGCAAAGGCATCCCCCCTCCATGCATTTCGGATTGTAATCGAGAGGAAGATATCTGTTCTGAGGGGGATTTAGAAGGAGAAGACAACTCCTATTTACCCCCTAAGGTCTTCGCTCTAACTTGGCATGCTGATGTTGGTTATATCATGCATATGGTGTCTTGCATTGCTTACTTTATACATCAAATATGTCATCTACTTAGTTTAGACATCCTTTGTGCGAATGCCATCTGTTTACTTTATTCATCGTTTATGTGAATTATGCAACGCCATCTTGTTTAGCCAGGAATCATATATGTGAATTTTGCAATGCCATCTTGCTTAGCCAGTCATCTTATATGTAAATTACATCAGGCCATCCTTTTTTTCGTTACATATTACATTTGTCAACAATGTTATTACATTCAACTGCTCTTCGTGTGCATCAGCCATTTGACACGGTGATGGAAAATTCTCGAGTGAAAACAAGGCCTTCAGAGCAGACTATGCTATCTGACGAAGCGCATATCTCACTGGTTACAGATAGCTCCTCAGAGGAGGATTCAGAGACAGATGACCAGTCCTATTCCCCCCCGAGGTGTATACTCTAACTTGGCAGGGTTATGTTGCTCATATCGTGCGTATGATGTCTCGCATTGCTATGTCATTTGATTAGTTTAGACATGCTTTGTGTGAATGCCACCTGTTCAGTGTCTAATTGCCATATATGTGAATTATGCATTGCCATCTTATTGCAAGACATTATATATGTGAATTATACAATGCTATCTTGTTGCAAAGGCATTATATATGTGAATTATGCAATGCCATGCTGTTTAGCCAATCATCATGTATGTGAATTATATCATGCTATCATTTTTTTGTATTACATGTTCCATTTGTCGACAACGTTTGTATATTCAACTACTCTTCCTGTGCATCAGCCATTTGAAGCGGTGATGGAAGTATCTGGAGTGAAAACAAGGTATTCAGAGAAGACAATGCTACCTGCTGAAGCAGACATCTTGCTGGTTACAGAGAGCTCCTTAGAGGAGGATTCAGAGACTGATGACTAGTCCTATTTTCCCCCTGAGGTCAATGCTCAAACTTGGCAGGGTTATATTACCCATGTCATGCATGTTGTCTTGCATTGCTTAGTTTTTACATCATATATGGATTGCCATATGCTTACTTGCTTACTATATAAATCATATATTTGAATTATATCATGCCATCATGTTTACATAGTACATACACATCATCTATCTGAATTATGGCATGTCAACACATTTAATAAAGACATCATATAGTTATATCATCTCATCCTGTTTAGTGTTTACAGTCATCATGTTTTGAATTATGGCATTCTATCCGTGAATGTATGTGAATTATGGCATGCCAACCTATTTAATAAACACATTATATAGTTATGTCATGTCATCCTGTTTACATAGTCTCATATTTTGAACTACGTCTTTCCATCTTTTTAGTTAGCCATCATAATGTGAAATTGTGTCATGCTATCCTGTTTAGTTAGCCATCATATATGTGAAATTGTGTCATGCTATCCTGTTTGGTTAGACAACATAAATATGAATTATTTCATGCCCTCTTTTATTCCCCACTATCCATTGCACCTGTCTATCATACAATGTCTATACTTTCAATTACTTTTCTTGTTTATCAGCCATTTGAATTGGAGAGCGTGATGGCAGTATCTAAGGGAGTAACAACACGGTCTTCAAAAAAGATAGTGCTACCAGTTGATGCAGATAGAACCACGGTTGTACTTGCCCAAGGACCAGATCCACCACACATAACCCAGACTCTCGCAGATTGTACCCCTACCCAGTTGGACAAAGAACCAGCTACCGTCACCCCTTCTAACCCCCACCCCGGCAGATAGTAACCCAGTTCCAGTTGACACAGCACCGTCTCCACCACAGAGCACCCAAACACGAGCAGTTAGTAAGGGAACTGCAGTGCCCAAAGCATGAGGACCACCACTCCGAATCCCAACTCAACGCTTAAAGGAGAAGAAGATTTGTTCTCAGGTCAGGTTCTATAGCTATGGTTCATACTCCTTTGCTCTTGCATGACTGTATTTACTCATACCAACTATTTTGAAATTTGAAGGATGGAACTGAAACTCCAATGGTGCAACAGGTATGTTTTAAACCTGTTTCTTTAACTGGTTTGCTGTTATAACCTCCTCTATGTTGATTTCAGTTTCAATTGAATAAACAGTTATGTTCTCATGTCATGCACATTACAAGTGTTGTAATTGCTCTATAGTTACCCACCTTATATTCTGTCTATTCTGCTTTGTCTTGAACACATATTATTTGAACTGTGTCTCTATCTTGATTTGGCAACAAAAACTAGAATGATATAGACCATAAAGTGACCATGGTACATAGATATATGTTTGTTTCATGCTGTTATCCTGTCCAGTTTACTACTGAACTCATTTACCAAAATGAGTTTCATATACAACATGGTAAACATGTGATGTGTCTTCTTGTTTCTCTTTTAGAATGTGGACAAAATATTGGAGAACAGTACCGCGTTATCCAATGGTAAAGGAAGTAATGCAGATAAGGTTCAAGATAGTGAGACATCCCTGTTGGTCTCTAAGAAAGCTGATAAAACTATCTTGACTACAGTGAGGGAACCCAAAAGTCCTGTCTTGATGTAGTGTTCGAGTTATGGGCCACTACTGCTGGCACAAGCTCTTCGAACTCGCTGCCTGAATCAGTTCGTCTTCTTGAGTCTCAACTTCAAGTTGAAAGACATCGATCAGATGTGCTGCGACGGGAAGCTGAAGGACTGAGGAAGTCCCTGCAGAATTCAGATGCATATTTTCTAGTGCAACAACAAGCGCTGGAGGATTTAAGCGCTAAACAAGAGAAAGTTAATAAGCTTGCTAAGCATCTTGCCAACATTACGGGTACCCAGGATATTGTTTCTTGAGATCTTCTGAAGTGGTTTCAGTTCTGGATTTGTTTTGCTGCGGCGTTTATTTGCGGTGGTCGCCAACTTTGACAACCAGTGTATATGATATGCTGCTTTGTTCCCTATATTTGCACTGGTGACGAACTTTGATGCCCAGTGGATGTAATATGTGTAATAGCCGTGATAGCCTAGCGTTAGTTGCTTGCTTATTTATTTCCTTGTCTTGTTTATTTGTTTGCTTGTAGTCATTGCAGTTCTTTTTCCGCGGTTAGCTAGTGGCTGCAATAACCTATTTTTTAAAACTAGGCCACAATAACCATGGGCTAATATTTACTGTAGTGACACAGGGCCTCCTACTGGCCGTAGAAACAGTGGGCCTTCTACGGGCTGTAGAAACAATGGGCCTTCTATGGGCCATAGGAACAATGGGCCTTCTGCGGGCCATATTATCAATGGGCCTTATACGGGCCATATAATCGATTGGCCAAACATGGGCCAAACAGACCGCATTATGGCTGCAAACGGGCTAGAGTTGGAATCGTCCGTTCATGGGCCGACCATAACGGGCCATCGTTAATAGGCCGTATTTGATGACGCTATGAAATCGGCCCAACGTATTAACGGACCACAAATGGGCCGACTGTAACCACGGGCTGAATTTGGCCCACAAGTAGAAAATGACAGTAACGGGCCATAAGTAAACGAATGCTAGAAATGAGCCCAAGAATAAATGAGCTCTGAGAAGGCCGAAAGATAACATGGTCTGGAAACAGCCCAACGGAATAACGGGCCGTTAATGGGTATAAAGTGATACACTGTTCATTACGGGCCAGTTTCACCATGGGCCGTTAATGGGTGTAAAGTGATACACTGTTCATTACGGGCCAGTTTCACCACGGGCCGTTAGTAGGCCAAGAGTTACATAGGGCCTCATATGGGCCGAAAGACGTCATGGGCCATACATGGGCCAGTAGTGAAAACAGGCTGGAATCATATTGGATGGCCCAGATGACGCTACTGGGCCTAATTCGGATAGGGCGTAACGGGCCTTGGGTTAGGGGCTGTAAATGGGCTATATTCGAACAGGCCGTTAACAGGCTTTCCATGGGCCGGCCCGCCAGCTTTTGACCAAGTCAAACGGGCCGGCCTTTTCACAGGAATGGGCCTTTGTTGGGCCGTGCCACGTGTCGATGTATCATAGGCGCCTTCCGTCCAATGAGTGGTTGACATCTGTCCCAATGTTGAGCCGACACGTGTTTCCTCCAGCCAATGATGATTTTACACGTGGAAAATCCCCATTGGTCGGGGCTGTTAACGGGTTATCGGATCCAAAACCCAACCCGATAGCTTAACGGTGTTCCATTATGGTGGATGCCATGTGTCGGTCACCCTTGACGAAAGCACTTCTGTGACGCGCGATTTATCGTCATGGAAGTGGACACTTTCGTGATGATAATTTTGGTAATGTCATGGAACACTTCTACGACAGCACATGTATGACTATCTTGATTCTGTCATAAATTTGTCATGGATGTACATGCATGACAGAAAACGCGACCTACTGTGACAAACACATATCATCACGGAAGTGTATTTTTTTGGTAGTATAGGTGAACAACATATATGATGCAACAACAACAAGCACAAAAGCAAGCAAGGGATACAACACAATATAAGCTTGCGCAAGTAAAGGTAAGAGATAACCAAGAGTAGAGCCGGTGGAGACGAGGATGTGTTACCAAAGTTCCTTCCCTTTGAGAGGAAGTACGTCTCCATTGGAGCACTGTGGAGGCACAATGCTCCCCAAGAAGCCACTAGGGCAACCATATTCTCCTCACGCCCTCACACAATGTGAGATGCCATGATTCCACTATTGGTGCCCTTGGAGGCGGCGACCGAACCTTTACAAACAAGGTTGGGGAAATCTCCACAACTTAATCTGAGGCTCCCAACAACACCACGAAGCTTCACCACAATGGAATATGGCTCCGCGGTGACCTCAACCGTATAGGGTGCTCAAACACCCAAGAGTAACAAGATCTGCAAGGGATCAGTGGGGGGAATCAAATTTCTCTTGGTGGAAGTGTAGATCGGGGCCTTCTCAACCAATCCCTAGAAAATCAACAAGTTTGATTGGCTAGGGAGAGAGATCGGGCAAAAATGGAGCTTTGAGCAACAATGGAGCTTGGGGAAGAAGACCCCCTTTATATAGTGGGGGACAAGACCCAACCATTACCCACCTACTCAGCCCGCGAGACGTGGTACTACCGCACATGCCCGCGGTACTTCCGCATGGCACTATGATACTACCGCACATTGCTGCGGTCCTACCGCTCGTGCGGTAAAAGCTAGGTGAGGTCCAGTGGCACTAGGCAACGAGCGGTAGAACCGCCAGAGCGGTACTACCGCGCGCCCCTGCGGTACTACCGTATGGTAGGGCTTAACTGGGCTGGGAAGAGGCACGGACTAATAAATTTCGTCCGGGACTACTTCCGCTAAGTTTGGGACGTGCGAAAATCCAGCACGGTACTACCGCTCGCAGGGAGCGGTACTACCGCGTAGGGGCGGAAGTAAAAAATTACTTCCGCGCCTACTTCCGCACGCGCCAGCGTTCTGGGCTAGAGGCAATGGTACTATCGCTAGTTAGGGTGATACTACCGCGTGGCACGGTACTAACGCTAGTCAGGGCAGTACTACCGCGGGCCCCTGTGGTACTACTGCTCCCTTGAGCAGTACTACTGCACGCCACAGAACCTATAGCACTTGGAGGCCTTCATCTCGCAGCGATAAGGATAAACGGACGGTGCTCCAATGAGGCGAAGGAAAGGTGGTGCAAAGGAACAGATGTGTACATGTTGATTCCACCCTAATCTTTCCGAGGAGGACCCCCTCTTAATAGTACGGCTTTCCTATGACTCAAAATTCACCGAAAAGAAACGTAGAAAAACCATCATCTTCGATATGCTCCGAGGGGCACCGAATCGTCTTGTGCCTATACATGAGATATCTGAAATGCTCAATGCACACGATTAGTCTGCAAATGCATTGTCATCAATCACCAAAACCACATAGGGAGAAATATGCCCTTACACCAACAAAGAACCACCAAGGGATGGGAAACAAGTGGAAAAAGGGGAGGGCCGCCCGTGAAACCGCAACAAGTAAAAATGTCCGCCACATGGATGGACATTTTTTCCACGGGGTAGGAGAAGAAAAAGGAGAGGTACAAGCTCATGTTGGATGCGCAAAAAGAGAGGATGGATTGGGACCGGGAAAGGGTAAACAACAAGTTGCAAATTGAGAGGAGAATATAGACTTGGAGAAGCAAGAGGTGTGTGTAAAATCGGAGCTCGAGAAGGCCCAGACTTTTGGAACCATAGATCTCTAGAAGGAGAGGTTGCAACTTGCTCGAGACATGGACGATTCAGGAATAATGTTGGTGAAAGGTTCGATATGGTTGCCTAGAGGGGATGAATAGGCAACTAACAATTTTTAGGTTTTATTAACAAATTAGATTTAGCAACAAATAGGTTGTCTAGATGTGCAACTAGGTGAAAAACCTATATGATGCTAGCAACAACAACAACACAAGCAAGCAAGGGATACAGCATAAGTAAAGCCTTCACAAAGTAAAGGTAAGAAGTAACCACAAGTGGAGCCGGTGAGGACGAGGATGTGTTATCGAAGTTCCTTCCCTTTGAAGGGAAGTACATCTCCGTTGGAGTGGTGTGGTGGCACAATGCTCCCCAAGAAGCCACTAGGGCCACTGTATTCTCCTCATGCACTCACACAATTCAAGATGTCGTGATTCCACTAGTGGTGCCCTTGAAGGCGGCGACCGAACCTTTCCAAACAAGGTTGGGGCAATCTTCACAAACGAATTGAAGGCTCCCAACACCACCCTGAAGCTTCACCACAATGGATTGTGGCTCTGAGGTGACCTGTTTTGTCTAGGGTGCTCAAACACCCTAGAGTAACAAGATCCGCTAGGGATTAGTGGGGGAATCAAATATCTCTTGGTGGAAGTGTGGATCGGGGCCCTCTCAAGCAAACCCTAGAAAATTAACAAGAGTTGTTGGCTAGGGAGAGAGATCAGGTGGAAATGGAGCTTGAGCAACAATGGAGCTTTTTGGAGCAAAAGAGGTGAGTCCACTTGGGGAAGAAGACTTACTAATATAGTGGGGGAAAAGATCCAACTATTCTGCGCTCCCAGTCCATGCAGAAGTGGTAGTATCGCTCGGACGAGCGGTACTTCTGCTGGAACGAAAGTTCTGGCCTGCACGTGCAACCGAACAAGTCAGAGAGGCGGCAGTGCTGCCGGAGTGGTACTACCACTCCCACCAGTGGTACTACCACTCCCACCAGTGGTACTACATCGTAGTGTTGAGCGAGCAGGTGAAACTGCGGTAGTAGAGAAGGACAGTGCAGTCACTATAAAAAATAGACACATCTGTGACATTATGGTCCGAAGGAAAACTTTTTCTATCATGGTTATGACACTTCTATGATGATAATTGTGACAAAACATGTATCACCATAGATGTGGGGGGTGACGGTGTCCTGGACTAGGGGGTACTCAACACGTCGTCTCCCGAACAGGTGTATCGGGCTGAGAACCCCCATGGCGGTTCACTCATGGGCCACTTCGGGCAGCCCATGCCACATACAAAGAGGATTCCACAAGACTTGGCGCCCAAGACAAGGACTCCTCTAAACCCTAGGCCTCCGGTGTGTTATATAAACCGAGGCCAGGCTAGTCAATAGAACATCTTATATTCATTAGATCAATCTAGTAGTAGATACATGTACTCTATACTACACCCCATATGAATACAATCAAAAGCAGGACGTAGGGTTTTGCCTCCATCAAGAGGGCCCGAACCTGGGTAAAATCATGTGTCCATGTTACCATTACTCCAAGACGCCTAGCTTAGGATCCCTACTACAAGATATGACGGATATAGAACCGACATTGGTGCTTTCATTTAGAGCCGGCTGGGTGATCGACGCGGATCGATGGGATGATCAGGTGATATTTTTTCAATTACATGTGTTCTGTATAGACTATCTTTATTATAAATTATGACTACTGCCTCAGGATACCCTGTTCACAGTCAAATCAAGATAATACAAAAAGTGTTCTGATAATACGACATATCCGATCTGCATTGTTGCGGCGTCGGCACGCCATGGAGGTGTCAGAGAAACGGGCATGGAGGCAACAGAAAAATCCATCAAGTAGCGCCCTAGCCAAGGAGCCACCGTGGAATAGTAGTGCTCACGCGTGGCAACTATGCACATCGGCCGATCAAATCAGCCTGATGGAACACACGCACCAGGGAGATCTGTTTCCTTTCCTTTTAATTCATCTCCTCATCGGCCGCCAGTCCTCTGCTACCTTTTGCTAAAAGGAGCATGGACCTAAAATCTTACTGCTTCACGTAATTGAGTACTAGTATACTAATCCAATTAACTACTAGTTTTGCAGTACAGTGTCCTGGACGTGGTTGGATTCTAGTAATCCAAAATACTACCTCACGTAGAAATCAAAGAGAATCTTTTCATGGTAGTTCTTACTTGTTTTGTACAGGCCATTGCCTGTTATTTGTTTTGGCAGATCAGAATTGAGAAAATTTCAGCAGCGACGGGCGTGTCCGCCGTTGGGTAGTACTCCGGGCCCGAGAAGTGCCAGCGTACAAATAAGAGCCTGGAGTTTGCAGCCTCGATCTAGGTTAGCGCAATAAAAAATATGTGGTGATCCGACTGGCGGCATTCCAGCCCAAGAGATCACGTGTGCACCAGCACGCCAGGGCCGACAAAAATTCGGCCATACAACAACTCGCAGGGAGACTCAATCCTTCCTCTGCCTTTTGTTTATTTAATCAAAGCCTGGAGGCAGCTTACGCTTTTGTCTTGTCGTCCGTCTTCCGTGCATTTTTTTCATGTACTAGATTGATTTGACCCTTGCACTAAAAGTAGTATCATACTAGTATCTGCCAACACTTGCGTGAGATGCTAGACCTCCCCGGCCTTGTTTGATTCGGATCTGATGTTGATTACTACATCATTTGCTGATTACCTCACAAGACATCAAGTGCTATTCTTCCGAATAATTACATACAATACAAATTATTTGTGCCATCATGTTTTCTGTTAGATTTGTACTGTTGTATGTATACAGATCACAACATTGCCTAAGTGCGCGTCGCTGCTTGGCGATACATCGGATCCAGACTCAATCTAGCCCACGCATGATCTAGCCGAAGAGATAGTGCGAAGCATTGCACCGATCAAAGCTCGGCTCGATGGCAGCACTCCACAGGGAGATTTGTTTCTTCCCTTTTTTTAATTCAATACCTCGCACTGTCGCACGAGGACCAAAAAGTTTGCTATCTCATCGGTCGCCGGCATCATACAGGGGAGATCCAATCGCCGTCTCTTTTCCTTGTTATTTAAATAAGACATTATATGCTTTTTATTAATCATCTCTCTTGTGCACTTCTCACTTGCTACTAATATTGCTAGCTCGGTCTGCATCCGCCTAACAGAAGCAAATCCGTGAACATCCACATGTGTCTCTTCGGATTACTACAACAAATAAACCAGTTTCCCGTCTGCAGTTCGGCGAACACCGCATCGGGGACTCGGACCGTCCTGCGAATTCAGGCATCAAAGCCAGGCCACATCTCTTTAAAATTTGTTTTTTGCATAAATTAATTATGCCAGGTTTTTCTTTTATATTTATATTATTATTTTTTGGACTGCACTATTTTACATGTGTAGGTAATCGACTTCGACTGCGTCACGTGGTCACTTCGGCAAGCCGGCGTCATTGTCCCAGTCGGCGTAAATTGGCTCGTGTGACCACCTTTGTTGGCTGAATTGCCATACCGACATGTTTGGTTGCCTCGGGGACTTCGGCATCGCTGAGAGAGCTCTACCTCATCGAGTGTTCAGCACACGGGCCATATTTCTATTATTACTCATTTTGCTTAAATTATTATGCTATGATTTTTTTATTACTATTATGCCCGGCTTGCACTACTTTGTGTGTGTGCAGGCAATCTATTTAGGCTAGGCCGCGCTAACACCTCGGCAAGTCAATGTCGTCGCCCCCTGTGTCGGCCAAGTCATGGCGTCGCCTCGATGCGCGTCCCTGTGTCGGCTTTTCCGCGCGACCACTCCACCGGACTGACCATGGCGCTCAGGCCATATTTTTATTTTTACTTCACTTAAATTAATTAAGTAGAATTGCTATTATGTTATTACTTTTGGCTTGCACTGTTTCATGTGCACAACTAAATCAACGCCGACCTGTTTCGACGCGTCGACTGACGTGGGGGCTCCGGCATCACCTGCCGACCTACTTCATCACCTCGGCCGAACTGGGAGCTTCATCTCTCCACAACGGTCATGCTGTGTCGCCATTTCAGAGTGCCGAGCTCTCCGCTCGGCCACCTCGGGACAAGCCTGGTGGCTGGAACCTTGTCCCGCATCAAGCTCGGACCGTGTCATTAATGCCGAACACATTAACCAGCTAAGTCGCTTTCATGCTCAAAGTTTTAGATTTTTTAATTTGTGTTCGGTTCAACCATGCTCATATACGTTGTTGGTTAAAAGAAACTCCCATTATCCATGTTAACTGGGGGCTCTTAAAATTTATATGAGCCGTTTTATAATAAATGTGTTTTCTTCTTGGTTGTTGCAAAGTCTTTTTCTACCACTCCTTTTTCGACTCGAGTGTATGGTCAATAGCCGGATAGCCTTGCTTCTCTCTAAAGCTGCTCAAGTTTAATATGCTAAACCGCCCTCGGGGAAGCACCCCGCCTTCGGGATAAAGAGGTTGAAGCCGTAGGCTGACCCGCTTGAAGCCTTGAGATCGGATGTGTCATATTAATGCACGACAGAAGCACAAAAACTTTAAGACCAATTTTCGGATTGGCACCAAAAGTTTGATTTAGTTTGGATGTTAAGTTTTTCCATAAGTTTTTGGCTTTTCGAGCCTATGTAACTTTTAACTTATTTTTCTGTTACGCGCATAAGTCTCGCAGTGCTGGACACCTTTAGAGATTCGACAAAAACATTCTCGGATATTGCTATATATGTATCGGTTTCGAATTGTGTCTTCGGTCAATAGTTGCGTTGCCTAGCTCCTGTGCTTTCCTCCTACATTCCGCTTTGTTCGGTTAGGTGTGCAAAGGGAGAACCACTGCGATTGTGCTTCCAGCTCGCATGGTTAAGCGCCTCAGTGGAGAAAGCCGAAAACTGACTATCACAAGAAGTGTAAACTGGTCAGTGATCCGATGATTGTGTTAAACTATAAGATCGATGGAGCTCACCCCATGTTAAATAACAGGCCGTTCATAACATTGGCCGAAGTGTTTATGGCTTGACCTCGGCTGTCGCCGAACACTAACCGGGGGCTAGTATCTGGGCTCCCATCTTTAAGCTCCTATGACGAAGTGTAAGTTATAAAGCCCACATATCTGATTGCCTCATTTCCGCTAACACAACCGCCTTCGGGCATTGAGGCGTCGGCTAAGGGTTGTTTTGTTATTGCAGAAACACCCTGCGTAGCATCTACAAGGGGGTGGAAGCCGACAATGGGCCACTTTCAACTAATAAATGGTCACAACGGAGTCAAAATAAACATATCATCGGCATTTGTATTTAATATACGAGGCCTGCCTTCCGCAATCATCGATATAAAGCCATAAATATGCACCAATTTTACTTAAGATTTTGGCCAAGCTGGGTTCCCTAGCTCCTGTGCTTACCCCTACGTTCCCGATTGTTCTGCTAGGCGGTAAAGGGAGCACCTCTATGATTGTTACTACCGGGTTATCCAGTTAGTATCTCAGACTGGGTGAAGCCGAAAGCTAGCGATCTTAAAGGATAATAATTGGTCGGCAATGACGGAAGTGAAAATTTTGGTTCATTAATAACATAGAGTTCAGGAACTTTCCCCGAACTAAATCCTCAATATTTTCCTCCCACATTGATCGAAGGTGAGGTTGCATGATCATGTTCAACATGACAACCCAAAGAAAGGAACCGATAGCGGGATTATTTTCTTTGGAAGATGTTTCATATCTCTGTGCATACTTTTGTTTATAAAACCGTATGGCTGGATTGCCTTGTTTTCCATAAATCTTTGCCCTTATAACGGCTTTATAAAGTAGGAAAACACACCTCGGCTACTGGCCGAAGAGGTTGAAGCCGATGGTCAGTCAACAAAGTTTTGTACAATGCGGATCCAAGCATTAATGGTGTAGATTACTTGGATACATAGAATAATTACACATAATTTGTGATTTTACTCTGGATATCGATCCTTAATTCGGCCACCCTTGCCCGCATTAAGGCTCGGGGGCTACTGGTCTGGCTTCTCATTTACTAATATTAAAGGGGCACATCGATCCCCTGATATGGTGTTGCCACCCGACCAGTGTCTCGGGGACTATTGCATTGCCTATTCAATGCATAAAATTCAAAGTGCTCAGTGTTCAGCTCGACCGAACTATGGGCAAACGCGTCTTCGGACAACAATAAGTACCAACTAGGACTTATCCGGCATCAAGCTAATATATTATGACGACTTCTCAAAACCCTCTCTCAAGTGCCTGTCTGCCGATCATTATCTCCTCTAATGTGCATCTCGGATTTTAGGCTGCACACACTTTGAGGGCTATTGGCTATACATCTCGGCAGAGAATACATTGCACAAATCAGAATTAAATCCATAGAGGGCATCTCCGGCATTAAGATCGGTTGAACACTTTTAACTTTTTCAAGACCAAGGTAATCTATGACACCTCGGATACAATCCGGCGTTGGAGCTCGGCTGTAAAAAGACTCTTCGGATACAGTCCGGCATTGGAGCTCGGAAGCAGTCCGGCGTTGGTGCTCGGCTGCAAAAGATACCTCGAATGCAGTCTCGTGTTGGAGCTCGGATGCAAGAGGACACCGCCGCATGGGAACAATTTCAAACTCGAGGTGCGGCATAAAAATAATAAGGCATTGATAAAGGCCGAGAAATTAAAGGGGCTCCTCGGATACCCGACGTGTAAACTCTTCGGATTCACTTCGGCGATCCTCAAGATCGAAGATGAGAAGATTTGTTGAACCAGTTTTCAAGACCGACAACCGAAGATGAAGAAGAGTTCGGAAGAATCAAGGAGCGTCCCGAACTTGAAGACTGGTTCAGGGGGCTACTGACGGTGTCCTGGACTAGGGGGTACTCAACACGTCGTCTCCCGAACAGGTGTATCAGGCCGAGGACCTCCATGGTGGTTCACTCATGGGCCACTTCGGGCAGCCCATGCCGCATACAAGGAGAATTCCACAAGACTTGGCGCCCAAGACAAGGACTCCTCTAAACCCTAGGCCTCCGGTGTGTTATATAAATCGAGGCCAGGCTAGTCAATAGAACATCTTATATTCATTAGATCAATCTCGTGGTTGATACATGTACTCTGTACTACACCCCATATGAATACAATCAAAAGCAGGACGTAGGGTTTTACCTCCATCAAGAGGGCCAGAACCTGGGTAAAATCCCGTGTCCATGTTACCATTGCGCCAAGACGCCTAGCTTAGGACCCCTACTACTAGATATGCGGGATATAGAACCGGTAGAGGGCTCCTACTTCTATGATAAAAATCATGACAGAAAATGGGATTTTTGTCCTTGGCGGGCCGGAGACGCACCTGCATGACATTCTTTGGGCCGTCCATGACGTAAAAAATCATGGTAGCAGTGAGGGCGAGGAAAATTTTGGGGAGTTCTCGGTTACGGTGGGTGGTCGGGGCCGAGCGATTTAGTGTGGTTTGTGCGTTTCTCTCGTATGCACGTGTGTGCGAGGCACTCGCTAACTGAACCCGAGCGAGGCGTTCGCTTACTGAACCCAAGCGATTGCACTAGCTATGTACTGAAAACGGGCGATCGATCCCACTACGTACTGAAGCCGATCGACCAATTCCTTCGTTTCTAACTAAACCCGAATGATTCCTTCGTTGCTAACTGAACACGACCGATTCCTTCACTGCTAGTTGAACCCCATCGACCGATCCTTCTCGTTGCTCACTGAAGCCGATCGAGACTCCGTGCGAGACGTAGCCAGCCGGTGTGTTGGGTTTCCTCTCAATGAACAATGCCCATTGCTACCGCGCGCATCATACGTAGAACGAGTCGAGATGTGGTGAGTCCACCTAGCCGGTTAGTTGGCTGTGGATGAACAGTTCCCGGTGGGGGTTGGATGAACAGGACCCGAGGAGGCCGCCGCACCCCACCCGGTTGGGGGTGGATGAACAGGACCCCGTGGAGGCTAAATGAACAGTAGCCGGTGGAGGTTGGATGAACAGTAGCCCATGGATGAACAGTAGCTGGTGGAGGCTGGAGGAAGTCACGATGGGTGAATAGTAGCAGGTGAAGGCTGGAGGAAGTCGACGGTGGATGAACAGTAACCAGTGGAGGCTAGAGCGAGGCAGTACACGATGGATGAACAGTAGCCCGTGGAGTTCCATTTTGCGGTACGCCACACCCCTCCTAATGAATAGCACCCCATTTCGACTGTAGGCACTCAAACAAAAGTCTGTTTCCTCCGTTTTGTGGTACACCAGACCCCTCCTGATCAATAGGACTCCGTTTCGGCCGTAGGCACTTGAACAGAAGTTTGTTTCCTCCATTTTGCAGTATGCCAGACCCTTCCCGATGAACAGACCCCCGTTTCGACCATACACGGTCGAACACAATGTCGTTTCCTCCGTTCTGTGATACGCCAAACCTTGTTTCGGCTGTTCTGTCCAAGCCGGTTGGCTCCCAGTGAACATGACATATTTTGACCCAGTGGATTGCCTCTTGATGAACACGATGTTGTTTCCTCCGTTCTGACCCAGCCGGTTGGCTACCCATGAACATGACACCGTCGTTGTACATGTTCGAGACCCCGCCCATATGTAGCCGTATTTAGTTTTTTGCATCATGGTTATATGTACGCACACATGATATAGACGGGACTGCATGACATGCTATGTCGGCGGCTCTACTACGACACATGCCGCTCCTTACTCGAGCGATTGTTCATCGTTGTAGAGAGACCGATTGACCACTATGTATGTACACGTTCACGACCAGATAGATAACACTACTTGCGCTTTGACATGGTGGGTCCCAGCTGTCAGGGGGCATCATTTTTTGTGCACATAATAAGGAGGCACTTCCTTCTGTATGAAGATGTAGCTAGTGGGTCTCAGCTGTAAGGGAAAGGAAGTATTTATTTTTCGCGTAATAAGGAGGCACTTCCATGCAAAGATATAGCTGGTGGGTCCCAACTGTAAGGGAAAGGAAGTATTTCTTTTTCGCGTAATAAGGAGGCACTTCCATGCAAAGATATAGCTGGTGGGTCCCAACTTTCAGTGCGAGAACTGTTTTTTTTCATGAAATACAGAGGCCCTTCCGATGGGTCCCCGATGTCAGGTGGAGGAATCATTATTTTGTGCGTAATAAGGAGGCACTTCCTTGCGTGCGGCTGTGGACCCAGTTGTCAGCCTCTCGACGTACAACCCTCTTCCGATGGATGTCGTTCCTTGACCATGTTGACCACGCCGTGCTAAGAGCACCAAGGCGGTGGACGACGACGAGGCCTAGCAAGAGAATGACCCAGAGCCAGGGAAGACTCGGTAGTTGTTTCCCACACGCAGAGGAGTATGAGGGTTTACTAGTTCGGCTGCAGTGTGAGGCTGCTGTCACCCGAGGATAACAGGAAGTGTGGGTGAATAGAGGGATGACTAGGCCAGCGATGGCAGTAGGGTGGGGCGGTGAGGCCTGCGCGGCAACATAGCCGACCACGGGAGGCGGGAGCAGGTAGCCCTGCCAATGTTAGCTTGGGCGGCTGGAGCAGGAAGATCAGAGATTAAAGAAGCACAGCGGCCGTTGGATGGACATCCAACAGTCACTGCTCTCATGTGTTGACTAAGTTGACACGGTCATGCGTACTCGTGAACCTATTTTTTTGGGAAAGTGTATGCATCAACCTAGTAGGCCCACAAGTCAGCCTCAAATATGTGGAAAACAGCATACAACCCATCTGCCATTGTTTCTAATAAATTTACAGCCCATTTGCTAATTCTTAAGGATTTTTTTGAATCCCATATTTTTTGTTAGCATTACAACCCATATTCTAGCCACGGTTAAAAATTCAACGAAATTTTGCATATTTCGATGCGATCCGAACTATTTTATATCCTAAAATTTTGAGTCACATTCAAACTAATTTAAAAAAAGTGAATTTATATCAATTCAAAATCCAACATGATTTTCCCCGCAAAAAACAATGAAATTTGAAATCTTGAAATTCTAAAAGATGAAATTTGAAACTAATTGTCAGTTTGTTGTGTTTTTAAAATTGACAGCCCATTTCTTACTACTTATAGCCCATTTTCTGGGCAAGCGAATATATCCCTCTCGTCTTGAAAGATTTGCAGCCTAGCAGGGGTAAGAAAAGCAAGTAGGCCTCCATTGGGTATTATTTTAAAAAATAGAAGCGAGCTAGCCATTTTTAGAAAGAAAAAAAACTAGGCTCGCCATGTCGTAAACATAAAATAAAAGCATGGGCTAGACGGACCACAGCCCCCGCACAGCCCCGTTGATACCCTGCTCCGTCTCTAAAACTAAATAACAACTGTGCAACTTGCTGGGTCCCGCGTGTCAGCCACTCGTTGTGTAATTCTCTCATTTATTGACTATGTTGACAATGGCGTGGGACCCAGATGTCAAACCATTAGGAGGAAGCATTCTTGGCTTGTAATAATGAGGCACTTGCTTGCGTACTGCCATGACCCTGGTGGGTCTCTACTGTCATCATCTCCTTGTACAATCATCTCCTTATTCCTCTTGGTCGCTGACCACGTTGACAACGCCAGACGGCGGCGCACCACGCACAACAAGCGATCCAAGGCGGAGGACAACGGTGAGGCCTCAGACGGGAACGAACAGGAGCTGTGGAAAATGTGACAGTGTAGTCACATGAGGAGGGGGGTAAGAGCAACTGGTTCAGGTGTGGGTTGGCGTTGACGTTGCCGGAGAATAACAGGATGTGTGGGGGAATAGAGGGATGGACTGGCCAACGTTTGAGGGTATGGTAGCGCGGCGGAGGCGCAACCCGGCGTGGGAGGGGGGAGTAGGTGGGACCGTCGACATGGTTTGGTTTGGGCAGCTGGAGGAAGAAGAAAAGAGATAGAAGAAACACGACAGATGTTGGATGCGAATCCAACGGCTGGTAGGCAGAATCGTTTGTTGACTAAGTCAACACCACCTTGGATAGGGTTTTTTCATCTTGCATCCCAAATGTGAGAATCCAAATCTGTCACGGCCACGTAGCCTTTCTTATGAAAAATAACAGCCCATTTGGTGTGCTAGCTCAAATAAGTTTGTGGGTGCTGGCAGGGGCTAATCACTTGGGTTTGTAATGCACAATGAGCTCAAGAAGCCGGGAAGAGTGATGTTATTTCCCTTGGTTTGGACTTGTTTCTCTCTTAATTAAAAAATGGCAAGCCATTTGCCTTGTTTCAAAGAAAGTATGACAGTCATAGCCGAGTTGAAAAGGGCAACAACATCTAATTCCAGCTTACAAACTGTATAAAAGCACGAGGTTAATTGTTCATCAGGTTTAGACAAAACCCATATTGAGAAGGGCAACAACATCCAACTCCAGCACTGTTTTCAGCAGTCGCAATCAAATGGATCGGTCAGGTCCATAGAATGAACATCATGGGTCATAAAATTTACTAGATAATGACCACAAGATGTTGTAAATAGAAGCCTGGCACGTTTAGAAGCCCTTTTGTCCACCTGAAACTCCTTTTTTTGATCTTTGACATACCCATCCGTCAAAACCATGTTGCTGATAAACTTAAGCCTAATGGACAATAGTAACCTCACATTCAGCAGAAAGAATGTGACAAATCTAGTGTTTGCATGGTTGGCTACATATCATTCTATCATTATTGTGTTCAACCGAATGTCATGATAACTGAGAAAAATCCAGTTGCTTACAAAACCACTGATTGGTTATACCTTTCTTACCCCCTCCCGTTGCCTAAATAGACATGAAGATTGAAAATATTTAAGGTCTCAAAAAATAGTGTCGAAAGAGCAACAACTGAACGGTTAATTCTAGTCACTATATGCGGGCTTCCAATGTGTGTGAAATTATTACCTTTATATACAACTTCTCCAGACATGGAAAGCATTGCAATAAGCCAATAATCTTATTCAGATCAAAACTATTCATATTGATATATAAGATCTGGATATAATCCAGCACCATTAATAGACTATCCATGGACAAACTCTTCATTGAGCATAGAACATAATATTAGTACAAATAGTGTGCTTCAAGATGATATAGAACTTACGCGCAGAAATTTAAAATGCAGCTTATGATTACAAGTGTAGATGATAATATACAGTACATGAAGAACCGTGGAGCCAAACACCATCTTGAATTGAGCATAGAGATCATGTATTACACCCATACGATGGAAAAGGGTGTTGCGAAAGATGCGGTGCATGATGTCCAAGAAAGGAATGAGCTCAGTGCGACTGGCCCCCTTGGCAGTAGTCACAGTCCTGGAGTAATGAATCAGCTTTGACTTGTGCTGAGCAGCTGTATCCTTGTGAGGCCAGAGACCAACAGGGTTGTCTTTGCCCTTATCAACAATGCCCAGACTATCCATGAATGTCTTCCACTCAACCTTCACTCTCCTCCCACCAGTCATCCAAGTCATGCATCTTGCCTCATCTGAGTGAAAGTGAACAGTGGCATAGAATTGGGCCACAATCTCTTAGTCGAAATCCTTGTTGAACGAGATGATCTGAATGAGACCCCACTGCTGACATAGTGCAAGATCTTATCCAAAGTAAGTGGAATCTTTCTCCATGTGAAGGAGGTCAATAGAATTGACAGCCACAAATAGGTTCTTCTTGCCCTTCAGAATGTCCACATAGGTAAGTGATTGCTCCTTAGTCCAAAAGGGACGACCAACAAAAGGCTTGTCCTGAGGACGGCGATAAGGGTTGTGCTGACCGAAAAGAACGAACTTCTTGGCAGTCATCTCATCGGGAGGAGTGCTCTTCTCCTTCTCCTTCTCCTTATGCTTACTGGCGATCTTCTTCACCTGTTGCCTTGGTGACCCACCGGAACTGGCGGGTGCTTCATCTGAGTAGCGATAGCGCTTCGAACCACCGTGAGGATCCAGATTCTTGCGACGAGCTTGATGAGCGAAGCTACCACCACCTGGAACCCACAACACAGAGCATGGGAAAAGTAGGTGTAAAGGCATTGCATAAGCAAACATGCACAAATTGAGAATAGATGACAGTGCAGAAAGTCTGAAACATTAGGTCACGGTGATAGTACCGCTCCCACCAGCGGTAGTACTACAGTAGGACAAGCAGTAGTACCGCCGAACATGAACAGTAGTACCGCTTCAAGCAGTAGTACCGTGCGTGCCCGAGCGGTAGTACCTCCCACCCCACGGGGATAAAACCGCGACGTGGATCCAGTAGTACTGGTGATGTAGAAGTTCAAAATTTTGGCATAGTACGTCTATTCTCCTATCACTACAAAAAAAGACACATCCGTGACATTTTGGCCCGAACGAAATTCTTTCCTGTCATACTTATGACACTTCTATGACAATAATTGTGACAAAACACAGTATCATTATAGATGTGGTGGGGTCCTACTTCTATGACAAAAAGTCATGACAGAAAATGGGCTTTTCGTCCTGGGCGGGCCGGAGATGCAGCCGCATGACATTCTTTGGGCCGTCCATGACGGAAAAAACCGTGGTACAAGCGAGGGCGAGGAAAATATCAGGGTGTTCCCCATTACGGTGGGTGGTCGGGGCCGAGCGATGCACGTTTCTCTCATACACGCACGCGCGTGGGTGCGAGGCATTGGGCTCTAACTGAACCCGAGCGAGGCGTTGGGCTCTAACTGAACCCGAGCGATTGCACTGCAGGCTACGCGTTACTGAATCCGAGAGATCGATCGATGGCTGTTAACTGAACCCGATCGAGCGATTCCTTCGCTACTGCTGCTAACTAAAGCCGATCGATGCTGCCTCTGGATGAACAGTGAGCGTTGCTAGGGGGGTTTGGATGAACAATTCCCGGTGGGGGTGGATGAACAGGACCCCGTGGTGTTGCCTCTGGATGAACAGTGAGCGTTGCTGGGGGGTTTGGATGAACAGTTCCCGGTGGGGGTGGATGAGCAGGACCCCGTGGTGTTGCTCTGGATGAACAGGACCCGATCGATCGAGCCGGTTGGGGCTGGATGAACAGGACCCCGTGGAGGGCAGGATGAACAGGACCACCCCGTGGAGGGCTGGATGAACAATAGACTGTGGAGGGCTAGATGAACAGTAGCCCGTGGAGGGGTGGTTGAACAGGAGCCCTTGGAGAGGGCTGGTTGAACAGTAGCCAGTGGAGTAGCGCGCGGTGGAGGCTGGATGAACAGGAGCCTATGGATGAACAGTCACAGGTGGAGGCTGGAGGAGGTCGACGGTGGATGAACAGTAGCCCGTGGAGGCTGGAGGGGGTCGACGGTGGAGATGAACAGTATCCCGTGGAGTCCCGTTTTGCGGTACGCCACACCCCTCCCGATGAACAGGACCCCCGTTTCGACCGTAGCGCTCCAACACAAGTCCGTTTCCTTCGTTTTGCGGTACGCCACACCCCTCCTGATCAACCAGACCCACGTTTCAACCGTAGGAGGTCCGTTTCCTCCATTTTGTGGTATGCCAGACCCCTCCCGATCAACAGGATCCCGTTTCGAATGTGGCCAGTCGAACACAAGGCCGTTTCGTCCGTTCTGCGGTACGCCAGGCCTCGTTTCCATCGGCTGTTCCATCCAAGCCCTCCCGATGAACACGACGACGCATTCCATTCCGACCCAGCCGGTTGGCTCCCCATGAACATGATGACGACGCAGTTTCTCCGTTGCGACCAAGCCATGTACACAAGCCCTGGCCGTATGTATGCGCGAGTAGGCGTTCGAGACCCTGCCCGTATGTACGTACGTAGCCGTATTTTCTTTCATGCACACTCGCCGCTGTAGGTACATGTACATGCTACATGCACGCCTCTACTACGACACGTGCGCGCCTCTACATCGACCAGTATGTACGTACACATTTGAGACCAGAATGACAACGCTACGTACGCTTCGACCAGGTGGGTCCCGACTGTCAGGCACTTCCTTGCGTGCGAAGATGTAGCTGGTGGGTCCCAGCAGTCAGGGGGGCGAATCGTTTTTTTTGCCCGGACGCACTTCCTTGCGTGCAAAGATGTAGCTGGTGGGTTCTAGCAATCAGGGGAAACATTTTTTTGCAAAATACGGTGGCCCGTCTGGTGGGTCCCCGCTGTCAGGTGGAGGAACATTTATTTTGCGCATAATAAGGAGGCACTTCCTTGCTGCAGCCGTGGACCCACCTGTTAGCCTCTCCATGTACAGTCCACGTCCGATGGAAGCCGTTCCCTGACCACATTGACCGCGCCGCGCCAAGAGCACCAGGGTGGTGGACGACGGCGAGGCCTAGGAAGGGGACGACGCGGAGCCAAGGAAGACGCGGCAGTGGAAGCCAACGCGGAGAGGACTACGAGGGTTCACTGGTTCGGCTACTGTGGGAATAGTAGGGGGCGGTGAGGCCTCCGCGGCAGCACAGCCGGCCACGGGAGGCAGGAGCATGCGGCATGACCGGCGCTCCTTTGGGCGGCTGGAGCAAGAAGACCAGAGGTTGAAGAAGCACTACAGCCATTGGATGGACATCGCACGATCACTAGAGCTAGAATCGTTCATATTGACTAAGTTGACAAAGCACTCCGTCCTCGTCAACTTAGTAGGCCCACAAGTCAGCCTCCCACCAGGGTGGCTCCCGACCAGCAGGGGGAGTATTCATTTTTTTGTGCATAATAAGGAGGCACTTCCGGTGGGTCCGAGCTGACAGCGGGGGGAACATTTTTTTGCGCAATACGGTGGCACGTCTGGTGGGTCGTAGCAGTCAGGGGGAAATGTTTTTTTTGTGAAATACGATGGCCCGTCCGGTGGGTCCCCGTTGTCAGGTGGAGGAATCATTATTTTCTGCGTAATAAGGAGGCACTTCCTTGCTGCCATCGTGGACCCAGCTGTCAGCCTCTCCACGTACAGTCCATGTCCGATGGAAGCTGTTCCTTGACCACGTTGACCACGCCGCGCCGAGAGCACCAGGGCGGTGGACGACGGCAAGGCCTAGGAAGGGGACGACGCGGAGCCGGGGAAGACGCGGTAGTAGAAGCCCGCGCGGAGAGGAGTACGAGGGTTCACTGGTTCGGCTGCGGTGTGAGGCTGCCGTCGCTGCAGAATAACAAGGGGTGTGGGTGAGTAGAGGGATGGCCTGGCCAGCGATGGGAGTAGTAGGGGGCGGTGAGGCCTCCGCGGCATCACAACCGGCCACGGGAGGCATGAGCACGCGGCACGACCGGCGCTGCTTTGGGCGGCTGGAGCAAGAAGACCACAGGTTGAAGAAGCACTACGACTGTTGGATGGACATCGTACGGTCACTGCAGCTAGAATTGTTTATATTGACTAAGTTGACAAAGCCCTTCGTACACGTCAACTTAGTAGGACCACACATCAGCCTCCGAAATGGTGCGCCCAGATGTCAGGGGGAGGAATCATTTTTTGGGCGGCTGAAGCAAGAATATCCGAGATTCAAGAAGAAGCACGACATCCATTGGATGGACATCCAACGGCCACAGCTGCCAGAACCGTGTGTTGTTGACAAAGCCTTGCATACGCGTTAACTTAGTTTTTTTAGGGGACGCGTCAACTTAGAAGGCCCACAAGTGTGTGGCAGAGAACATATAGCCCATTTGCGATTTGTAAGAATGTACAACCTATTTTTTATTCTAATGGAATTTACTACAACCCATTTATAGTTTGTTAAAAGTACATCCCATTTTCTAGCTAGGACAACGATTAATAATTTCAACCAACCGAAAACAGAATTCAAAAAAAAATTCCCACATTTTATGGATTCGAAATATTTTTATCCGAAATTTCTAGTCAGATTAAATATAATTTCAAAATAAAGTTGTATTACGTTAAAATCCAACGAAATATTGCATGCGCAATAAGTAATGAAATTAAAATTTCCAAATTCCAATAATAATATATATTTTAAACTAATTACGCATTTGGTGCATTTTTTATAGTTACTGCCCAGTTATTATAATTACATCCCATTTATTATTTCTTAAAGTCCATTTTCTTGTTAAGCCTAATGCATACCTCCTAGGAAAGTTTGCAGCCCAGCGGCGCGGAGAATAACAAGTTGACCTGGATATTGTGTACAACTATCGGCCCAGTTGCATTGCTGATGTTGAAAAAAAAGGCCTGTGTAGTACAGTACAACCTAACATGGCTACTCAGCCCACATTCAGCGACGCCGGAAAGGCCCAAACAAGGCTTCTGTACAACCTTTTGAAGTCACTGAGCTCAATTAATAACTTAAGAAAAAAGTTAGATTACAGTGGAACCTAATTAAAAGCTGTAATGAGCAAAGAAATAATTCAACGGGTCCCACTTGCGAGTGTGTGCGTGTGTGTGAGAGAGAGATACCCATCGATCGATGCTCGTAAATACATCTTTCAGCCATATGCATTGCTGATGCTCGGTAAAAACTTATATAGTTGACACAATCATATAGAACATCATAGCACACTGAACTTGCATACAAAATTTTCACGCAGGTGGCACAATCAGGATGGAAGTAGTGGATCTCTACAGGTAGGGCTATGTTGAAACCAACGAACTCGTACATAATGGTTCATCGTCTTTATTAATGACAGGGAAATATCATGAATGCTGTGCACAGAAAACAGACATACAACACAATAAGTTCTGCTAGCACATTAAGTTGACGTACATCCCTTTCTAAAAAAAGTTCAGGTACAAAATTAGAATAGGTCACAATCAAATGTACTAGCACATCAATGCTTCACACCCATAGCTCGGATTTAACTAGTATCTGACAAGATTCAGTTGTTACCTCAAATTAGAGCACATCCAAGCAGCTGACCCTGCCTCTTCTCCCAAAGAATCAGTGGCCTCCGCCACGCGATGGAGTAGGCCCTGTGCCGTCCATCGTTCCGAGCAACACGTGGAAAGTCTGACGTTGTCGACGGACCCTGGCACCAGCGGTGGTGGCAGGACTTCGATTGATGGATTGACCACTTCTTCGACATGCACGAACAATCGATACAGGTACATCCCTAACATGGTCCGCGACGGCCTTGGTGGTGACGAATAGTACAACCCCAGTTCCTGTACTAGTATCTCAACACCAATCACCTTCGGTATGGTGGACGACTTCTTCATCCATGCCATAACCGTCAGAGCCCAGCTGTCTGGAGGAACAAACATACTTACGAGCTCACCTCCAAGGTCGTTGATAAGCTCATTCATGGACTCGCTGTTCCAAGCATGTCGAGGCATGTCGTGGAAGGTAAGCTTTGTTAAAAACTCAAGCTCAGAGGGCACTGAGCCCCATCCTGGGTGCCACCGATCAAAGCTCACCAGCACGCCATCGCAGAATAAACTCCGAGAAGATTCGAACACACGACTGCAGTCGAAAGTTTTCCGGAACCTGACAAAGAAATCAGTCGGGGGCAGACAGACTTCGACGAGAAAGTCACTTATTTGGATACCGTGCGCAATGCCAAGAGCTTTGACAAGGTCGTCCAGTGAGACGGGAGGCCGGTCGCCGTCGATGGTTACCATCAGCACTTTGCCAGCAAACTGGTCGTCAAGCGCCGCCATGGCACTGTTGAGCGACAGCACGCAGTGAGCGAAGGCAGGATGGACATCAGGATATCCGGCTGGGAGATCCGCGTTGACCGGCGACATGATAGTGAGCTTGAGTACAGGGAGTACAGGAGGGGGATTTGGGGGAACTTGAGTAGGAATCCAGATTCCAGAGGTGGGGGAGGGGCGGGAGATTGGGGATGAAAAGGTAGCTTGAATTTTGAACACGCGCCAATATGCTCTCGGTGCGCAAGCGCACGAAAACACTGGTGGCGCCCACACGTCGGCCTAAGAGTCCTTATTCTTTCTTTTTCGGAGAGCCCGACCTTTTTTTGAGGATCTTTTGAGAGCCCGGCTTGAGAGTCATAATTGACCTGTTTGGCATTGCGTTACTACTCGGCCCATATTCAATGACACCTCACTGGCCCAAAAAAGTGTACATCATCGAAAAGACACTGAGCTCAAATTATATAACTTGAAAAAAAGGAGATACACTCTGAACGCTGGAGAATGGTGATGCCCTCATTTAGCCCACCAGTAGTTCGATACAATAAACAGTTCTAAACAACTATATATGCAACATTCAAACACTGACTAGTGACTACTACTGACATAAACAGCAAGACATGCTAGTTCATAAGAAGTCTTGCTTCACCACCAAAACACACCCATCTGTAGTGCTCAGACTCTCGTGATCCAGACGAGAATGACATTCTAAACAGAGGCAACTATTACATAGTAAGAGTGACATAAACGAGGATGACCAAATGACAAGGAATATGCATAACAAAAGAAAGAACTACCCATCCAGAACAAGCAGCAAAGACAACAAAATCATTCAAATAGATGATCCAACACCATCATAATTTGCAGCCCCACTTCAGCGACCAATGATCCGTAGACACCAGTACTCCACCGTTTCGATGCAACAGCCCAGTTACCTATCAACCTGAAGGCTTGAACCACATCACTGCCTGCCATAATTGAGACATCGAAGGATCAAAGTTAATCCGGATGCCTTTGTCATTCTCACCTTCTTTTGGCTGCAGGCTGTATCGTTGACAATCAGGGGAGTTTGCTCCCGAACTCCTAGGGCTCGCCATGTAGACACAGTTTTCCATAGCAAACAGAGCCTCTCTGCCATCAAGGTCCTTGCCAACGGTGATCTCCTGGTTAATCAGATAATTGAGTTCGAGAAATATAGAGTGTGAACCAAGGCTGTTTACCCGCCTCCAACTAAAAAATCGTGAAGGCCCCAACAAGCTGGTATCCTGCTCATAGACGTAACAACCACTGTCCGGATACTCACGTATTTCACGGTGCTTGTATAGAGTGGGGTTTTTGCAATATAACTTTTCTGGCTCATGTGTCCGAATGATCGTCATTCCTTTGCCGTCGTCTGATCGAGCGAGGAACCAGTTGTGCTTCCCTGTTTCTGGCAAAGGTGGTGTGATTACAAAGGGCAGTAACTGTAGGGACACTGCATCATATCAAAAAGGACAGGCATTGTTAATGTAGGATCAACATTCTTCAGAGTATGAGTAGGATAATGCAAGAAACAACATTGATATGTCCCTATTGAAACTGGGAGGAAAATACAGGGAAATGTATACTGGGTTCGAAAATATAGAAGTGCCATGCATGGTTATACTCATGTTATCTCGCAATCGATTCTTCACAGGAAACTACCATGTCATGCATGTTATGGAATCATGTTCTGTCCTCACAAAAAAATTCTTCAAGGTAACTAACAGACCATGCATTGTTATATACTCGTGTTCTGTGGGCAAAATTTTTGTGAGGATATTATTCTAGCCATTGATTGCTGAAAGGCGAATATAGGTATGTACACATGGTAAGCATTACAGGATTTCACTACTTCCAAATATAGAGTTCTCCATATGCACATTTACTTCCCTAATGTATGGTTAGATGAAACCAACAGTGTGGTCCATGTTTCTACATCATGAAAATGAGGAAACCAACATGGCCATTGATACACACTCATATTTAGTAGTAGTATATATATTACTGTAAAATAAGGAGAATATCCATATATTCCTAACCGTTTGATTATTCAGGGGTACAAATTGGCTGTAATGACATGATCACAATCGCATGAATGAACTCATTCCAAATATAGCTGATTTCTGGCGTCTCTAATACATTGCCATAGTTCTACTCAAATTCTGCTCAAACAGGGATATGCCAATCATCACAAAAATTTCAAACAGTGTCATGGCGCCATCATTAACATGAGACGGAAATAACTTACACACGCCATCCTAGGTGCCATCTGCCTTGTCGATCGCGTAGATGATGCCATTGTGTTCAATAGCATCACGGAAGTGTGTATCAGCTTTGACGATGATCCACTGCGAGCTGAGTTGTCTCCAGCTAAATAAGGCACCGACATAAAGATAGGCGAGTCCGCGGTCGAACAAGGCAATTAGCTTGAAGTCTGTGTAATTCGCATGTCGTGTGGGCACTTGGCAGATTACAATCTTCTGCAAAACAAGGTCCGTCCAACTGACGTGGTAATCTAGATGACTAGGACCACGATGGTAAAACTCTATATAATCCAATGGAGGAAGGATAATCTCATGGGAGGTCTGAAAGTTCATGAGCACCAACTTTTTACCGTCTTCTCTGAAGGCAGCTGTCGGTGTCAAAACCGGCGAATCTCGGGTAGGGGGTCCCGAATTGTGCGTCTAGGCCGGATGGTAACAGGAGGTAAGGGACACAAAGTTTTACCCAGGTTCGGGCCCTCTCGATGGAGGTAAAACCCTACGTCCTTCTTGATTAATATTGATGACATGGGTAGTACAAGAGTAGATCTACCACGAGATCGGAGAGGCTAAACCCTAGAAGCTAGCCTATGGTATGATTGTAATTGTGTATGTTGTCCTACGGACTAAAACCCTCCGGTTTATATAGACATCGGAGAGGGTTAGGGTAACACAAAGTCGGTTACAATGGTAGGAGATCTGCATATCCGTATCACCAAGCTTGCCTTCCACGCCAAGGAAAGTCCCTTCCGGACACGGGACAAAGTCTTCAATCTTGTATCTTCATAGTCCAAGAGTCCAGCTGAAGGTATAGTCCGGCCATCCGGACACCCCCTAATCCAGGACTCCCTCAGTAGCCCCTGAACCAGGCTTCAATGACGACGAGTCCGGCGCGCAGATTGTCTTCGGCATTTCAAGGTGGGTTCCTCCTCCAAGTACTTCATAGAAGATTTTGAACACAAACATAGTGTCCGGCTCAGCAAAATAAGTTTCCACATATTGCCATAGAGAGAATAACATTTACACAAATCTAATCTGCTGACGTATTCCGTAGTGTGACACACCACGGCCAAGCCTTTATCCGAGTCATTTCGTTATCCCACCTCAGCGCGTCATGCGAAGCGGTTTCCTTGGCACGTCTTGTTAAAGCAGAGATCGTCTTCCCTTATTCCGGGATTCTCATCAATACAGGCATGGGTAACCCAACCGCGCCATTGATCACTGCGCTTGGAGATAAGCGAGTTTTACCAGGCTGGTGGGCACACGTAGTTGCGTCCACCCATATAAGGGGATAAGGATCCACCTTTTCACCTACGCCTTCTTCCTCCCTTGCTTATCCATTCTCGCGCACTCGAGCTCCAGCGCCCAAGTTCGCACTCCCCACCTCAACCTTCTCCAGCCATGTCCGGAGCGGGAGGCAAGTGGATGGTCTCCTCCGTCACGGAGGGGCACATCAAAAAACTGAGGAAGGCCGGATACTTGTCTAACGACATTGCGTACCGGCTTCCCGAAAAGGGGCAGCTCATTCCCACCCCTAGGCCCCATGAGAGGGTGGTGTTCCTCCCCCATTTCCTCCGCGGACTGGGCTTCCCTCTTCACCCATTTGTCCGAGGGCTCATGTTCTACTATGGCCTGGATTTCCACGATCTGGCCCCGAACTTCATCCTCATCATCTCGGCGTTTATCGTCGTGTGCGAGGCTTTCCTCCGCATCCGCCCCCATTTTGGCCTATGGCTCAAGACTTTCAATGTCAAGCTGAAGGTGGTGCGCGGCAACCAGGCGGAGTGCGGAGGCGCCATGGTGGGCAAGATGGCCAACGTCTTATGGCTCGAGGTCTCCTTTGTGGAGACCCTGAAGGAGTGGCAATCGGGGTGGTTTTACATCACCGAGCCGCACGACCCCGAATGGGTCGCACCCCCCGAGTTTCGATTCGGACCCCCTACGCGGCTCACCTCCTGGAAGGAGACGGGCCTGTCGTGGGGCAAAAAAGGAGAGCTGACCGGACTCCACACATGCGTCCAAACCCTGGTGGACAAGAAGCTCAAACTTGTCAACGTAGTCCAGGTTATGCGCATCCGCCCGATCCTCCCGTGTCAACAACGGGCTTTCAACCTGTGGGAGTTCGACCCGGTACGGCACCAAACTCTGAGCAGGCTCTTCGACACGACATACGAAGATGCTTGGAAGGTGCTTTTCAAGGGCGCCGAGGCCCCCGCATCCGCTACCGAGGATCGCGGATTCAGTACGCAGCGTCACACTCATGCCGAAGCCCCCGGTCATCTAAGCTCCCTTACCTTTGACAGGATTGGCAGGTGACGTCCGGACAGATCAACTGTCCGGCTCCTTTGCCCGAAGGCCCAGTGGATGCTCACTTGGCGAAGCTGCTGGTTCCGGCACCCTATGTGGTGCCAGAGAAGAAGGCCGCGAAAAAGGCCATGGGGACTCGAAGGAGTGCCCGGCGCCAGGAGGTGTCGGATCCATCATCCGACGGTTCCGAGGCGCATTCCTCCCGTGAAGACGAGGAGGAAGAAGAAGAGACCTCTCCCCCTCCAGCGGGAGGAGAGAAGAAAAGGAAGGCCGCCCTCTCTGGGGAGGTCGGAGGGTCCAAGAAGGGGAAAACCCTTCCTCCGGACTACTCCACCAACACCGACGATGGCGGAGAGGAGTGGCCGCCCAGGGCCAAGCCCCTGGCAAAATCGTAAGTATCCGGATACCAGAGTAATTCATAGTATTCTTTTATTGCACGGCTTTCCCTTATGTCGAATATGTTTATGCAGCCCACCCAAAGACCGGCTCGACGCATCGTCGAGCGGCTCACTGGACTCGTCAGATGTGAACTCGCTTCTGACGGCTTCCTCCCCCCGCCCTACGGACGACACCGAAGTATTGTCCCAACAGGTTCCAAGCCGGGAGGAGGTGATCCTGGAGGCACCGCAAGGCGACCTCCCGGACTCCAGGATTAAAGGGGATGAAACCCCCCAGGGCTCTAAGTCCGGCTCTAGGCCGGACACCGCTTTGGAACCTTCAAAGGTTCCAGAGTCCGGCGGGGGACCTCCTTCCAAGAGGAGCAAGCCCTCCGTGCCGGTGACCCCCGTCCAACCGGAGGCGCCGAACAATCTGTTGGAGGCACTCCAAGGCGCCTCCATCGACGAGGAGCACCGCACCATTATGAGTGCGGTGGTCCAGAAGGTTCAGTCCGCCAAGAGCGGACTGACTGAAGCTTGTACTAGCCTTCTAACAGGTTTGGGGCAAGTAAAGAATGTGTAAATAATATTACCGCATAGACAGTAGCCCCTGATGCTCTGTTTGGTGTTCGGGAAGAAAAGCCGAATAGAGGATCAAATAAAATTCGCAGGAGTCTAACAAAAAGGAGTCAATATGCGTATGCAGGCTTCGCTACTGGCGTCCGCCGCACTGACTGCGGAAGTGGACATGCTAAAGCAGAACCTCGAGCGGTCCGAGCAAGAGCTCGGCCGTGCCAAGAAGCAGCTCGAGGACAATGAAGGTAAGAAATACCTTGTTTAAATATATATAAAAAGGTGCAATTGCAAAAAATGACAGGATTATCGTGGCTATTATAGGGGCCATGTCTGAGGTGGCGACCCTTAAGCAAGCGCTGGTCGAGGCCGAGAAGAAGGCGGCCATGGAGCGCACCGAGCGGGAGAAGTATGAGGCCGAGGTTGGCAAGGTACGGCAAGAGCTCCAGGCTCTCATGGAGAAACATGAGAGTTTGGAGCTTGACTCAAAGACGCGAGCGTCCGAGCTCACGGTGGCTATTGAAAATGCCAAGTCTGCCAAGGCCGAATCCCAGAAGACCCTCCAGGACTTGGATGAGGTGAAGAAGATAACGGCGGGTAAAGCATTCTTTATGCAAAGCAAACACATAAACGTGAGTTACTTGTTACTTACCCGAATCCGGAGCTCTCCAGGAGTGTTCGCAGATCTTCCCCGGAGTGTGTCCGATGCCGCCGCATTCTATCGAGCCAAGGAGGGAAGCTCGACAGAGAAGGTGTTCTGGTCTCAGTATGCTGAGGCCGGACACCCTGTGCCCCTGAGCGACCAGCTGAAGCAACTGGTCGAGCTCCACAAGGTGGCCGAACA
This sequence comes from Triticum urartu, assembly GCF_056163025.1. Lineage (NCBI taxonomy): Eukaryota > Viridiplantae > Streptophyta > Magnoliopsida > Poales > Poaceae > Triticum > Triticum urartu. The sequence continues at coordinate 514,056,037 of NC_141874.1, forward strand.
GGCCATGAAGGGCCTCATAGTTCGGCTATGGCCTGGAGGGGCTCTGCCTGGGAGCTATTTCGGGCTGGTGCGGCGGCTGGTGGAGGCCTGTCCAAGGCTCGAAGTCATCAAGTGCTCCGTCTGCATTGAAGGTGCCCGTAGGGCCCTTGCCCGTGCTAAGGTGCACTGGGGCAAGCTGGATGCTGAGAAGCTTGTGAAGGACGGGCCACCGCCGGGGAAAGAGCATCGCAAGCCCGAGAATTATTATAAGGATGTTCTGAAGGGTGCCTGCCTTGTGGCGGATGAATGTTCTAGGGATGTAATTTTTGAGTGAAACTTGCTCGTTTTGTCCTGTGCGCTGAAAACTTGTTCATATGCGCTACGCAATGCTGTTGGAATTTAAAATATTACCTTTTGTGCGGCTATTTATCAATTCTGAGAGAGGGCAAGTCGTCGGCTTCTACCCCCGTGCCACTAGTGCTGGGGTGTTTGGGGATAAACCTGAGCGCTCTTTTCCCCATGTTTGGGTCCTGCGAGGGAGGCGCTCAGCCCAACGAACAAGGCAATCAGACTATAATGCGTGAACACTCTCACTTAGCCATAGAATTCTATAATTTTAAATTTCGGCGAAGCCCCTGGTATTCGGAAGACCGAGTTCGGGGCGCTATCCATGCCTTGGCCGGACAGAGCCGGCTCCTCGCTCTAAGCGGCATAAGTCGTTAGGGACTCGAAAAACCTCTCGAACAGTGACTAGCTCTCGCTTCATCATGACAATCAGTTTTAGCTTTCTCCACTGAGGTGCTCGACCCAGCTTAACTGGGGCACAATCGCAGTGGTTCTCCTAGTGCTACCTTAGCCGATATAGCGGAACGTAAGGCACCAAAACATAGGAGCCGGGCAAACCCAACTATTGACCCAAGACATGATTTTGAGCTGATGCATATAATGCTATAAGTTCGGGGTGCCGCACTTGTTAAAGTGTTCGGACTTCTCACACCATATTGAGGGGTACTAAAGCCCCTGGCGTATTTAGGCCGTACCAAAGTGTACGGGTGCAATATGTCGTTAAGGAACATATATATATATAAAGAGTAATGCAAAAATAGACAAAAGCTATGCACTGTTTATTAAAGAGGGCTGCGATCAAAGCAGAATGATACAAATGATGCGATAAGCAAAAGGTGGGACTATGTAACATGTCCGTTCCAGGGGCAAGCTACGGGATAGTATGCGAAACAGGTATACTTCTCGTGATAGAGACCACCTGGGAGTTCAGTAATGCGGCGTGGCTTGTCTGCTTCCCTGGTTCTTGCATCATTTGTGCGGCAATTGAACTGCCGAACAGGCCTTCCGAAGTGTGGAGTCCTGAAAGTAAGAGAAAATTAAAAAATCGGCAGCCCCTGGTGCGGTTTAAGCCGTGTTTCGGGCGTGCCGTGATGGTGCCCCTTCCCCTGTACCCATGGTATTTCTAGAGCATAATTATGTACGCGAAGTACTGGTGTCGCATTTTTGCGAGGGCTGGGGTTGGGGCCGCATTGCTACGCCTGCTCGGATCGTGCCAGGCGGTCTTGTTGTAGGTTACTCCGGGCGCGCTTGACGGTGTCCGGTCGTTTAATGGCCGGACTGGAGAACTGCCTGAAGAGGCTACTTTGTACTTCCGCTGCAAGGGCCTCCGTGTGCTCCTCCATTCGGAGGGAGCGCTCGGTGTTTCCATTGACCGTAATTACTCCTCGAGGGCCTGGCATCTTGAGCTTAAGGTATGCGTAGTGCGGTACTGCATTGAACTTGGCGAATGCGGTTTGCCCGAGCAGTGCGTGATAGCCACTGTGGAATGGGACTATGTCAAAGATTAACTCCTCGCTTCGGAAATTATCCGGAGATCCGAAGACCACTTCAAGTGTGACTAAGCCTGTACAGTTGGCCTCTACACCTAGTACTATGCCTTTAAAGGTCATTTTGGTGGGCTTAATCCTCGAGGGATCTATGCCCATTTTCCGCACTATATCCTGGTAAAGGAGGTTCAGGCTACTGCCGCCGTCCATAAGGACTCTAGTGAGATGAAATCTGTCAATAATTGGGTCTAGAACCAATGCGGCGAATCCACCATGACGGATGCTAGTGGGATGGTCTCTTCGATCAAAGGTGATCGGGCAGGAGGACCATTGGTTGAACTTTGGGGCGACTGGCTCTACCGCGTATACGTCTCTTAACGCGCGCTTCCGCTCCCTTTTGGGGACGTGGGTTGCGTATATCATGTTCACCGTCCGCACTTGTGGGGGAAAACCCTTCTGTCCACTGTTGTTCGGCGGCCGGGGCTCCTCATCGTCATCTCTATGCAGCCCCTTGTCTTCGTTTTTGGCGTTTAACTTGCCTGCCTGCTTGAACACCCAACAATCCCTGTTGGTGTGATTGGCCAGCTTTTCGGGGGTGCCATGTATCTGACAGAAGCGGTCGAGTATTCGGTCCAAACTGGACGGGCCCCTAGGATTCCTTTTGAATGGCTTTTTCCGCTGACCGGATTTAGAGCCTCTGAATCCGGCATTAACTGCCGTATCCTCAGCATTGTCGCCGTTAATGCGGCGCTTCTGTTTGTTGCGACGCGACCTGCCACTACTATCCCTGGTATCCGAATTACCAGGGTGCTTGGTCATATTGTTTCTATGAGCAAGCCAGCTGTCTTCTCCCATGCAAAAGCGGGTCATGAGTGTCGTGAGTGCTGCCATAGACTTCGGCTTTTCCTGTCCAAGGTGCCAGGCAAGCCACTCATCACGGATATTGTGCTTGAAGGCTGCTAGGGCCTCAGCGTCCGGACAGTCGACTATTTGATTTTTCTTTGTTAGGAACCGCGTCCAGAATTGCCTGGCCGATTCCTCTGGCTGCTGAATTACATGACTTAGGTCATCGGCGTCTGGGGGTCGCACATAAGTGCCCTGGAAATTGTCGAGGAATGCGGCTTCCAGGTCCTCCCAACAACTGATTGATCATGTTGGCAAGCTGTTAAGCCAATGTCGAGCTGGTCCTTTAAGCTTGAGTGGGAGGTATTTGATGGCATGGAAATCGTCGCCGCGGGTCATGTGGATATGAAGGAGATAATCCTTGATCCATACCGCGGGATCTGTTGTGCCATCATATGATTCGATATTTACGGGTTTGAAACCCTCGGCGATTTGATGATCCATTATTTCGTCTGTGAAGCATAGTGGGTGTGCGGCGCCTCTGTACTGGGCTATATCATGATGTAGCTCCAATGAGCTTTGTCTACTGTGTTCGGCCCTGCCGAATTTGTGGCCGGCGTGACGGTTACCATCTCGAGCCGTGGGGCGCCCACGCGATCCGTAGATCGATCTTGTCTGCCTTGCCTTGTCCTCCAACATATCTTGTAAGTCCGGTGCATATTCCCGTGCCTTGGTACGGGGTGCGGCTTGAGTGGAGGGCCGAGAGGCCTCTCTGTCGCGGCCACGAGGTGGCCGGTCGGCCGCATCAAGTGCTTCCTCCTCTAATCGGGGTAGCAACTTGCGCTTTGGGTAGCTCTTGGAGGGGCGTTCGAGTTTATGCTCTTCGGCCGCAAGGACTTCAGTCAATCTGTCGACTAGCAAATCTTGATCAGCTCTTAGCTGTTTCTGTTTTTTCTTGAGGCTTCTTGTCGTGGCCATAAGCCTGCGTTGAAAAAGCTCTTGCTCGACGGGATCCTCTGGCATGACGAATTCGTCATCGTCGAGGCTTGCCTCGTCTTCGGAGGGAGGCATATAATTATCGTCCTCGACCTCTCTGTCTGCCGCTCTCTCATGAGGGCTGGTTTCTCCATCCTCCTGTGCTAAATCTTGCTGGAGGGGGTTTTCTTTGGCACTTTCCGGAGTATTATTATCTCCCGTGCTGGAATCACCATATTTGTTTTGGCGGGATTTTGAGCAGCGCCGCTGACGCCGGCGCTTAGGCTGTTTCTTGGAGGGGTCATCCTCCGCTGTTCCATTGCCATCTCCTTCTTTTGGGGTGTCCACCATGTATATGTCATATGACGAGGTGGCTTTCCAGGGCCTGATAGGCGCTGGTTCTTCATTGTCTCCTTCATCAGCGTCCATACCGTCGATGTCTTCGGAGTCAAAGTTGAGCATGTCGGTTAAGTCGTCGACAGTGGCTACAAAGTGGGTGGTGGGTGGGCTTTGAATTTCTTCATCATCCGAATCCCAACCTTGCTGACCGTAGTCCGGCCAGGGCTCTCCTGATAAAGAGAGAGACTTCAGTGTCTTCAGAATATCGCCGAAAGGCGAGTGCTGAAAGATGTCCGCAGCAGTAAACTCCATAATCGGCGCCCAATCGGATTTGATCGGCAGGGGCGCGGAGGGTTCGGAGTCCGGAGAGGAGTCTGGCTCCTTGGAGTCACGAGTCCCGCAGAGTGCGGGGCTGGTGTTCGGCTCGATCGCCGTTGGGATCGCAGCCCCCCAGGCGGCGTCCAACCACCCAACCTCGATCGGCGCAGTTGGCTCCGAATTAAGGGTCGAAGCCGATGCAGGTGCGGCCTCCAGGGCACTGTTCGGTGGCAGAGCTAGATCATGCTCGTCGTGACAGTGCGGCGCGCTCGGCAGTGGCTCGAATCCGTCAAAGATCAAGTCCCCGCGGATGTCGGCCGTGTAGTTTAAACTTCCAAATCTGACCTGACGGCCAGGGGCATAGCTTTCGATCTGCTCCAGATGGCCAAGTGAATTGGCCCGCAGTGCAAAGCCGCCGAAGACGAAGATCTGTCCGGGGAGGAAGGTCTCACCCTAGACTGTATCGCCATTGATGATCGTAGGAGCCATCAAGCCTGACGGCGACGACACAGAGGAACTCTCAATGAAAGCACCAATGTCGGTGTCAAAATCGGCGGATCTCGGGTAGGGGGTCCCGAACTGTGCGTCTAGGCCGGATGGTAACAGGAGGTAAGGGACACGAAGTTTTACCCAGGTTCGGGCCCTCTCGATGGAGGTAAAACCCTATGTCCTGCTTGATTAATATTGATGATATGGGTAGTACAAGAGTAGATCTACCACGATATCGGAGAGGCTAAACCCTAGAAGCTAGCCTATGGTATGATTGTAATTGTGTATGTTGTCCTACGGACTAAAACCCTCCGGTTTATATAGACACCGGAGAGGGTTATAGGGTTACACAAAGTCGGTTACAATGGTAGGAGATCTGCATATCCGTATCGCCAAGCTTGCCTTCCACGCCAAGGAAAGTCCCTTCCGGATACGGGACGAAGTCTTCAATCTTGTATCTTCATAGTCCAGGAGTCCGGCTGAAGGTATAGTCCGGCCATCCGGACACCCCCCTAATCCAGGACTCCCTCAGCAGCCATCCAGTGGGAGTTCATGCCAACCTACTACATACCTGCCAAGAAGTTTCGGGCGATGGTGATCGGATTGAAGTCAGGGGAAATGATGTACGGAGACCCACTACATACTTGCAAAGAAGTTTCGGCTAATGGAGATCGGATTGAAGTCGAGGGGCATCATCTACGCCTCTGTGTCATGGTGAGTCAATCTTGCAAGACAAGATAGCAGCAAGTAGGGTGTCTTGAAAAGCTTTGGCCTCGCTTTGATGATGGTCGTGTGCATGCCCCTCGAGCATGCAGCCAGCCGCAGGGTGCTCAACATATCCATACACGAACAACAGAGGCCGAGGACGTCACTAGGGAGATTGCTCCAATCGCGGCTCATATGGATCCTGCATGGTTCGCGTTCGACCATGGTGGAGTTTGGAAGGTGGGGTTTTGGGGGGCTTGATTTATGGGGGAGAAGGTTGTCGGTGCTGGAGCGGCTAGCGAGGGAATAGTGATACTGGGGGAGGCGAGCGAGGCACGGGTATGCGGGGGCACAGTGAGATAATGAAGAGTGACCTCAGGATCTCCAGTGAGACAAAGATGAAGATGGAGTGGTGCTAGGGGAGAGGGAGACGAGGCGAGGCATGTTATACAGCGGCGGTGACAGTGACTACACAATGCACAAGGTGAGGCTGACTTTGGTAACCCGGACACGCCGTCTGGACTGGTGTCACCTCGGGCGCAGGGTCTTGTCACTTCACTGTGAGGACCGGATGAATAATAGTATTTTGTTCATCAAGTGTACCACAGTTGTACTACTACTAGTAGTAGGAGTAGCAGGAACATGAGTACACTCCCATGCTAGCATGCCTCTGGGTTCACTTCATCCTCCAGCTATGATCCATATTGCGAGCAGAACCAAATTCTCGTGCATGCGGAAGCGCAAAGAAGGACTTTTCTTTTTTGAGGACAACCGCATATTCCTTAACCATAGTAGGAACATGGGTAGTACTCCCTCCGGTCCTCTTTTGTCTACGCATAACTTTTTTCAGTATTTCTCTAATTAGTCTGTGTATATACCCTTCTGCATGCACCCATTTCCCTCCATGCCCCGCATTCACAACATTAATTAGCATACGCATGAGCAGTTGCAGCCAGACTCCAGCCAATAAACTGAAGCATACAAGTGGGCAATTATGTGCGCGTGGGAGAGAGAAAAGGAAACCAAAGAGCCCAACCAATCCATTTCATGCACCAGTCAAACCACCGCAGCTCACACATGCGCATAACTTCTCCCATTCACTTCTCCACCAGGAACCGATTTTCCTCGGCTTTTTCACTACTCCTTGATCTTCATTTGCATCCAAAACACACTGCATTCACATTGTTTTAACCTCTTCACATACTCCTGGAGTAATTCTGAAGCCCCTATAAATAATCATCTTCTTCAGTGAGACTAGCCATCTAATCCTAATTCTCCAAACCATAGCCCTCCGGTCCAGTGGTTCCAAATGGCGAAAGAGATCGATATGCAGGTTTTTAGCGTCCAACATGTCCTCGTCGAAGGATCATTGAGCATAGTTGCCACAGTCACCGACCACCCAAGGGTTGTTCGGAAGTGGATCAACAATGTATCCAACTCCCTCCAAAAGGTGGAGATGAATGTCATCGATCTCGACACAGAGTACACGGAGCGTGCCACTGGGAAGATCCAATGCGCCGCTGTCCTTCAGCTATGCCTCGAAGATGATGTTTTGGTGTACCACATCATACGCGCACCCTCCATACCAGGTGAGCTTCATGATTTCTTGTCTCGGGAGGACATATACTTCTGTGGGGCAGCCATCGCAGGGGATAAACAGAAGTTGGAGCCATACAACCTTGATTTGAAAAGCATCGCTGACCTACAAACCAGAATAAAAATTCCTGTAGAAGATTGTGATAAACCGACACCATCCCTATTCGACGTAGCAAATTTTGTGTTCGGAACAAATCTTCAAAAGGGTGACGATACGCTAGCATTAAAGTCGTCTGGATGGGAGAATTATCCATTGACGTACGAGTAGATAAAATATGCTGCCCTCGATGCCCGTGTGAGTTTCGAGATAGCTGCAAGGTCCAGAGAGCTTGTTGCGAAGCCGTCTCCCACAGAAAATGAGAACAACAATAAGAAGAAGATGCTACACCAGCATTAGAGCATTATGGATGGATGAACTATTTCCTCTCTTGTAAAAAAAATATTCCCTCTCTATGTATATTGATATAGATGGACTATTTCGATGGTGTGCATGTCTTTGGAACAAGTAGTAGCGTGGGTCCGCTTGACTATAAGGAATTATTTATCCGCCTAGCTTTCTCTACCACTCCTTCCAGTGATCGGTATGCAATGCATGTGTCTGTAGACATGACATCTTGTCCATGGAAGTTCAACTACGGCGACCATCATGTTTCATCCACTGCCACTCGTGATTCCCACGACACCGCTCCAACCCACGGCACCACGCCCCCGACGTGCGCCTCACCCCTCTCGGCCGCACCGCCCCTCTGCCTTTGTGTGCATGACATGTGGGCCACCTTAAATGCGGCGAGCATCAAGTTTCTACTACAGCCACACGCGATTCACACGACGTCGCACGAACCCATGACACCACACGTCCCCCGACCTGTGGCTCACCCCTCTCGGCCCCACTGCCCCTCTAAATTTGAATTTGAAACTTATAAAATGAAAAGATTCAGAACAAATAAACTAGGAGAGAGGGAGTATATCGTAGGATGTGTCCCATACGAAACAAGTCCCCTGGTTTGTCACCACGGAACATCAAGATGCATTTGTATGAGTAGTTTATCTTGTGAGAGAAAAGGATGAACGAGGCAAGGCCTCTAGATATAGAGATAGACACTACTAGCAATGTGTTAGCCTGTGCGTTGCAATGGATTCAAAGTAGTAGAATAATACTTGTTCACGTGCTTGAAATATAAACACTCTAGTTTTGATATACATGTGTCAGCAGACATGACAGCTTGTCCATGGAAGTTGAACCACGGCGACCATCACGTTTCTTGTTTCTACCACTGCCACACCCACACACGATTCACACGACGTCGCTCCAACCCTACCTGTAAGCACGACGTCCCCCGACGTGGACATGGATCCTCTGACGTGGCTATCACTGCCTTACCCTGCCTTTCCTTCGCTGACTGGTGGGACCCACACTTGCGGGTCCCACATGTCAGTGATAGAATGGTAGGATTGTTCACGTCAGGGGATCCTCATCGCCCTGACGTACGCCTCATCTCTCTCGGCCCCACCGCTCCTTTGCCTTTGTGTGCATGACATGCGGGCCAGCTGAACTGCGGCGACCATCAACTTTCTACCACAACCATACCCGATTGGACGTGGTTTTCTTGCTCCACTGCTGTGCTCCGATCCGTACTCCCACACCATCAAATTTTCATCCAGCGGCTGTGACACATTTTGTCCCGGGCATCAATCCTCAGCTGGAGTACTTTTGTACTACAGGTAGTACCCGCAGGTGTGGCCATCTACGCCTCGTCATGCCCCGACATCCAGCTGTGGCACCCTGGCCACGGCCACGCCACCACCGGCCGGTGCATCTCGAACGAGTGAGTCGCGAACAACAAAACCACCATGAGAATGACATGTGGGCTAGCCGCATTTAAGGTCCGATGTCATTGACTCATAGGCCGGGCACTAAGCCACTGAAGTTCGGTCCCATGGGCCCCAAGAGGGAAATGTAACTCCCGCAATACGAGATCGTGCCAAACCCGGAATTTGTTTCTTACTACTACCAACTACTAGTAAGGTACACGTGCATTGCACGCATGAGATTCTGGTGGTTTATGCATTATGCTTCTACATGTGGAGTCTTCTAGATTCCACATGTGGCAAAATCTGGTGGAATGTAGATGACATCCAACGGCCAGTAGTGCTCGGATTTGCCATCTTTGTACTGTCGGATTGGCTTCATCCAACGACCAACTTTCAAATCTATGGTTTTGTTTGCAGCCTAAGGTTGCCACGCCTAAGCTTAGGCATGCCACAAGTGTGTTTGGTTGCGTTCTCGTCTCAGCATAGTTGTTCCCTCTTCATGCATGCTCAACTCAACACCCTCTTCATGTATGGTCTCTTCATGCATGCTTCTAGTGTATTTGTGCTAATCTAGTGTGGACTCATGCACCATCCATACACTCTATCAAACACCCAAAAGTAGGTCGAGAAGGGAACTCTTGGGATCATGCACCCTTCATACATCCTACCAAACACACCAGGCATGTGTTTGGTTCATTGCTACACTTGTGGCTTGCCACACTTTTCTAGCTACATGGTCCACATGTCATAGACTCAACTTCTTGCCAACTCTTGCCACACTTGTGGTGGCCATTTTTTTAGCCACATTTTTTGTGGCAGACATACTTTGCCTAAGCTTAGTTGTGGCAAAGTTAGTCATGAATGAAGTTCAACCATGGAGTCTTCTAGATTCTACATGTGGCAGAATCTGGTGGAATGTAGATGATATCCAACGGCTAGTAGTGCTCAGATTTGCCATCTTTGTACCGCCGGATTGGCTTCATCCAACAACCAACTTTCAGAGTTATTCACACACTATATAGGGGGTATAGATATAGATGTGCCGACCCGTTGCAATGGATCCAAAGTATATCTGTTTAGTGGAGTGCACTCTAAACACATTATCTATTTATTTTTCTCTAACCTTTCGTAGCCATGCAACCAAGCCACATAAGCTTCATGGGTGCCCCCCACATCATATTATTCATACTACGTTGACTGAAAAAAAGATAAAACACCCAAAACAAGATCTTCCCTTTTTTGTTCCTACGATGCTGTGTCGTGCACATACCTACTAGTTGTATAGTGGTAGTACTAGTTGTATAGTACTACAAACTTGGTACTAGTAGGAGTAGAGTAGTACGGAATGCTCCTACTCTATCAACGAGCCCCATCTGACACCAAATTTCTTGGCTTCCGTGCTACAGCTAGATCTTCCCCTCGTTTCTGTTTTCCAACCCGGCGGCAGGCGGGGTGCGGTTTGCCAATAGTCGATTTGCTCAACGGCGGTCCCACATGAAAGTGAAAATGCCAGGCAACACGCCTTCCCTAAGCTATGTGTCATGTCGGACGGGCCATGGAGTACTCCCGATTCCCGGGCGTGTGTGGGGGGAGTGCGACGCGAACGTGGCAAGCCTTTTCCTTTTACTAGCAATGTGTCGGTGTGTTGCGATGGATCCAAAGTAGTAGAATAGTAGTACTTGTTCACAAACTTGAAAGAAATCACTCTTATTTTGATATACTCCTAATATATTACTCCCTTCGTTCCAAAATATTTGTATTTTTAGAGATTTCAAATGGACTATCACATACGGATTATATAGACATATTTTGAAGTGTAGATTCACTCATTTTGCTCCATATGTAGTCACTTATTGAAATCTCTAGAAAGACAAATATTTAGGAACGAAGGGAGTACTTTTCGTTGAAAATATATTTCTCAGGTTGTTTTCATGAGGTGAGGGAGGGATGTGGTTGCTTTCAAGATAATAAGGGGTTTTCTGCAAATTGGAGCAGAGAAGTGGGCTATTGTTGAAAAAATGCCACAACTTACCTCACAGCCGTTAGATGCAGATCTAATGGTCAGAAACGACGGATGGTAAGCACACCACCATCACCAACTGAGTCTTTTATAGGAGTACTAGAAAGATGCACGTGCGTTGCACGGAACATTCAGGTGCATTTATATCAGTAGTTTATCTTGTGGGACATAATGATGAACAATGGAAGGCCTTATCTACAAATGTGATGAGGGGTGCGGGTATCTTTCTACAAAATTGCTATAGTTTCCTTCCTATCCGTCAGATATAGATCGGACGGCCTATATTGCAGGATGGCAGGAACACCATCATCACCAACTCTATTTTTATATGAGTAGAGATATATTTCTCAGGCTGTTTGATGAGGTGAGGGAGGGATGTGGTTGCTTTCAAGATAATAAGGGATTTTCTGCAAATTGGAGCAGAGAAGTGGGCTATTGTTGCAAAAATGCCACAACTTACCTCACAGCCGTTAGATGCAGATCTAATGGTCAGAAATGACGGATGGCAGACACACCACCATCACCAACCGAGTCTTTTATAGGAGTATATATTTCTCAGGTTGTTTTGATGAGGTGAGGGAGGGATGTGGTTGCTTTCAAGATAATAAGGGGTTTTCTACAAATTGGAGAAGATAAGTGGGCTATTGTTGCAAAAATGCCACAACTTACCTCACACCCGTTAGATGTAGATCTAATGGTCAGAAACGACGGATGGCAGACACACCACCATCACCAACCGAGTCTTTTATAGGAGTAGGAGTAGAGAAACATGTATAAATTGTAACATTTTGGTTATGCTCCTTGGCATGATCGATAGATAGAAATAACGATTGGAAACGCTAGGGCGGGGATATTTCCACCAGATAAGCAGGGTACGTAGTAGCTAGGTTGGCACGTCCTCGGTTTGGTCACACGCGGTCCAACATGTTCTAGTGTTTCTAGCAAGATGCCCGCGCGTTGCACAAAGTTGATGGAAAAGGTAAGCACAACTTATAAATTGACGGATGGAGTACTAGTTACAGTGATGCATATAATTAAGCAAAGGGATCACACATGTTGGTATTGACTGGAACGAGAATGCAATAGCACAATAAGAATTAAGGCCACGATGATGATGCGATCGCAGTGGTGGTTACAGAAGGCAAGAAGAAAGATGCATCCATCAACGTATGACCTCCTCCTCCTCAACTTAGTGTGTCGGGCCACCGACCGGCGACTAAGAAGCGGCGGATTTTATGGCGAGGTCGAGGTGCTTCTCAGCAAAGGCATCCAAGGCTTCCAGCCAGTTGAGGAAGGCCAACGTCGTAGCATCCTCACTGGCCTTGTAGATACCTATGTACACGATTTTCTCGTACACGTGGATGTGTAGGTCGACGAATTCTTGCAGGGCGAGGCGCCTCGCGGTGAGCACGACCTCCAGGTGGAGATTCTTCGTGGCATCGGCGGGCAGTCGCAGGGCCACCAGTGCTTGAAAGAGGTTCTGGCCATGGAGGCCGATTAGGGTGGCAGGCAATGAGGAGCCCGGGCGCACGGGCTGGAGGAGTACGGCGATGTCGTCTGCGAGCTTCTTGAGGACGGTGAACTTGTTGGTGGTGGCAACGATCATCTGGTCCAACTGAGAGTCGTAGTTGGCATCGACGGCGGCCATCCACTAGCCGATCTCCAACACCGTCTGGAGACGATCCTCGGTGCCATGCCGCAGGCCGACGTCGTGGACCATCTAGCACAGCCGCTGGCTGCTCGCGCACATCGCTGCCATGGGTTTGGAGTGAGCTCGTTTGCACTTAGTGTAGGTTCTTAGGCAAATGCTTAGGTGCGTACGATGTGGTAGATGCATTGGAATGGAGGGGCGCCTTTATATGAGGGCAAACTGCATTGCATTCACATCGTGCAGCCTCTTTTCCCGGTCCTCCTCCCATTACTTTCCTCATGCATTAATTGAAGGAGGATGCATTGGCCGTTCAACATTTCGGGAACCGCTACTCCCTCCCTCGTCTGGATTAAAGTCGTATCGGGAACTACGCTACCCGCTGTCAAATCGAATAGTACTGTGCCACCCGCTGCACGCCCGGCTGAACACGCCTCCTTGCCTCCATCAAACCCCTCCTTTAAACCCGCATGCAAACCGAGAAATCTACTCTGGCCACACGTCCGTTCATGAGCGGGCCGGAATTAAACGCAACACCGGTCGAGCTCCTCCCGTCCGCCCTCAGTTTAAACGAGGCCAGACGCCAGCCAAGCTCCTACCGT